>NC_050074.1:101453781-101776281 GCF_009764565.3 Dermochelys coriacea | reverse complement strand
ATTTTGTATACAAACAAGGAACAAAAGCTCATGTAACCTTAAGGTGAAATATATCCATAATCCCCAAAGTGCACTTCCTGGTTTACTACAGGAAACAAATGACTATTTTGGAAACAGCTTTATGTCAATCACCTACATGCAAGCACACACCTGTTGTTTTCAATGTTTCCTTGCTACTCGGGGCCAAATTAAAGCATTTTGGTGCCATAGACACACACAATACATGATTCTATCACTGCATTGTGACCTCACCCCAGATTAATTTGAGTTAGTAAGGTTTGAATTTGAGCTGCTAACCTGAGTTGAAAACCTAGTTGTTATACCTTCACTGGTATTTTAACCTAAATTAGCAAACTCGTATTAGCTCCCTGAGTTAAGAACACACCCTTTTTTTGCACTGAAGACAGAACCTCAAAGAGCCAGTGGCAAGGGAACCTCCTCCTCTCTCAGAGAAAAGGGCAGAGGCATGAAACTTCCTTCTTCCTCTGTCAGTGGTGGCACCTACCCATCATGAGTAGCAAGAGCCTCTGACCTTCCTCCACTTCCAAGAGGCAGGGGTAGGAGCCTAGGGTCCACCAGCGGTTACCACAGCAGCCAGATTGTATCTGCTTTGATGGGTGGGATGAGCCCATTGCACTCTTATGTTCCAGTCTCACTGCACTCCTCGGTAAAAGTAGTGTCGGCAGCAACCCCCTCCAGCCTCACAAGGCAGTGGGTCTTAGGCTATGTACACTGCACACCACTGGCCATGGCACGTAGGGCATGTATACACCACAGTGAAAACCAAGGCACATCTACACTGCAGTATACAGGCATCAGTAAAAGGCTGTGGTGGTGGGGAGGCAAAAGGGAAAGGATCCACAGAGGAGAGATGCCACTGCCTCCCTCCTGCCAGAGCCTTGTCCCACTGCTGGAGCCTTTTCCTGCAGCAAGTAAAGCCTCCAGAAGTGGCGAGACAGTGGGACACTAAAATAGCAGCGTAGATGGGGGAGACAATGTCTGGGCATGTAGAGAGCCGTGTAGGGTACATACCCACAAGATTCAGGCATATCTTTACTACCCTAAGTACACTGCTATTTATACCCATACTAGGGAGGTATACAGGTAGTACTCTGTGTGCTGCCACAAGGAGTGTGCAGTGTATATGTACCCTTAGAGTTAACATCCCACCATGATACAAGGAGCATTTCAACCCTCTCAGACTTATTGTTCCAGGCCATCTGCAGACTCAGACAGACATTGCTGTTTTGGTTCCACTCAATTCACATAGTCAAGCTTTTCTCCACAACTATCAAAGCAATAGATTTACTTTTTATTTTATTTTTAATGAAAGCTCACATTTTGAAAGCTCACATTTTGATGTAATCACATGACTCCACAAGCTGGGAACCTAGGCATGGGCCTATAGCAGCTATGCTTTAATCCCATTCTGTCTGCTACATACTCAGAATTCCAAATTTTCAAAGTTATGTTTATATTAGCTAAAAGTGACCAAGTTTTATAATGCCTGTTGGATTTATCCCCAAAAATATTAAGACTGTATACGATATACTATGATTTGAGTTTTCAGAAGGGTATTAATTACTGCAATAATTTGGTTATCAAAAACTGAGAAAACTCTTAGTAGATTTTATTATTATTTGTTAGTATTATCATAGCACCTCAGAGCCTAAAATGTTCTCATCATTACACTTTTTAGACAGGTTTGTCCAGTCTCACCTTTTCTTGGTTTTATCTTCAGTGTTCATTATTTTAAATAGTTATTAAGAATATGGAATATAATTAAAAAACTAACCAACTAAAACAATCTGTTTTTGACATTGTCAGAATTCAATTAATAAGACCACATCCTGAGGTCCTCAGTGAATGACAGCTCCTCCTCTCTTTCATGTCACAGAAAGTTTTGCCACTAACTCTAATGAACCCAGGATCAGTCCCTCAGGTCTTAATCATACAAAACTCCCACTGAAGTCGAGGAGGGCCAGAATATGATCTCAGTATTAGCGTTGTAGATCCAAACTAATTTCATGGAAGTCAATGGTTTTACACTGGTATAAATTAGCTTAGAATCTGGCCATGGCATTTTGCCTCTGTGGGAGACTAAATAAAAAAAAAAGACTCCATTGCGGTTTTATGACACAACCCCCACTGAGGTCATGTGGAGCGGGGTCACCCCAGCTGTAGTTCTATGGTGCAGAGAGAGCCTATTTGCAATTATACCCCCAAAATGAAGCAGTGTATGTTCCTTTCCATAGCTACAGCAGAGCATGCAGGAGAAGGACTTTGGTCTTACCTCCTTCTCATCCTTCCATGTCACTTTTGGGGTTGCTAGTGACAACAGTGAGGCTAGCCAGGAGCAGTCTTTGCATTCAGGGGAGCAAGGCTGGAGGGAACAAAAATAAAAAGAATTTAAATTCTCCACTATCCAGCACAAAGCCATTTGTCATAGCAAAGGTTACAGGGGCACTCTGACTGCACATATAATTTTATTAAATGTCCTCACAAATTTGTGAGCATTAATTTTAAAACACCTGTTTGCAAAAGGAAATATATGTTTTGAGCTGTTGTGTAGTACAAGACAGTTGTTAAAAGTCTGCAGAGAATGTAGTTTTATGACGTTATTTAATAACATGTCCAAAGATGCCCTCAGCACATGGAACATTTTTTTTCTTTCCTTTTTTAATCTGAAGTTCAGGATTTAAAACTCTTTTTATGCAAAAATGTGTATGTATATAAAATTCCTGGGTATAATATTAACATATTTAAATGATCATAAAAAGAACCTTTCTTGGCTCTTTTTTTCTTAAAAAATAGTTCATTCTTCAATATTTTGTCTTAAAAAATAGTTACAGATATTATTCTCAGATAAAAGTCTTATGAATGTCTTATGATTTCACATTCATGATTTCATTGCACAGCAGAGAATATGTGAGTTTTATGTGTGACTCACAAAGAAAATTAGGTGTGAAAGCAGGATAAGTACTGGGATGTAGAGTGGATAACAATCTGTAAGGCAAGATTTAAATACAGATATTTATGTTGTGTTACGGAACATACTTATTTTAATGATTAAAAAGTATCTGTACATCAGTTTCAGTAGGGTTGAATTTTTAATATATAAATGCCCTCTTCACCTTGAATGGTCTCTTTCAACATGTTAACTCCTTATGTTAAATAATCTGCTCCACCTTGTATTTAGCTGTGATACTTAGAGTATTTTTCCCTGAGCCGAAGAAGAGCTCTTGGTAAGCTTGAAAGCTTGTTCCTTGCACCAACAGAAGTTGGTCCAATACAATATTTTACCTCACCCATCTTGTCTCTCAAATATGTAAAAAATATTTAATTTTTCAATGTGACTTTAAAAAAAGTCCAAGAGGACAAGATAGGGCAGGGAACCTAGAAACAGCCCAATCACATGATGCAGCAAATGGTATCTAGAAATATACAGTACCAGCATCACTGTGTTTGAATCAGGGAAGGAGTCAGATGTCCTTGGATGGAGACTATATTGTATATCTTGCTATCAGATTTCTAGCAAAGCTTCTGCAAAAGGGGAAAGGAAAAGGAATGGCAAAAATGGATAAAATCCTCAATTATAGCACATTTTTAACACTGCGTTTTAAATGGTCAAAGAACATCCATGAAAATGCTTGAAATCTAGACCCATGGAAGAAAATTTGGGCACAAAATATTAAATTTAATATACATTTAATCAAAAGGTAATTTTAACAGAAATAAAGGTTGCTATCTTTCTTCATAATCTTCATGCATGTTTCCCATTAAATAATAACTAATAATAATCACACTTAGCTCCTACAAAGATTTTCATCTTCAGACCACAAATCACTTGACAAAAGAGGTTAACTATTGTTATTCCCGTTTTAATGATGGAGAAACTGAGGACATAGAAAAGAAAAGTATTTTGTCCAAGGTGACACAGCAGGTCAGTTTTATAGCTAGGAATAGAAACCAGATCTCTGGGTTCTCGGTCCAGTGCCCTATCCACTGGACAACGTGGCTTGCTGTGAAAACTGCAAATGAAGAACATATACCTGGTAACACTGGCTATTGCATAAAACTTTCAAACACTCAGACATTAGGACTACATTTTATTTGGAAGAAAATAGACATTTGTAAAACCCGATGCTGAAAATACCCATGCTTATCTTTACCTGTTGCTGAGTAGTCCCACTGAATAGTAGTCCTTAGCAAATAGCACTTTCAGACCATTATGAACATGGGCTTACGTTCTGATATGGAGAAAGAATAAGCCATTGTCTACTCCTAGTTGTATTGGATCATCTGGAATTTTTCTTTAGCTCTAGAGATGGGCTAAAACAGAATCTTGAATTCCAAATCTGGTTCAGACAAAGCTGAAATCTCACCAGAAGAAATTTCACCGCTAGCTAGCAGAAATCTCATAAAAGAGCTGGTCTCACAATGGTTTTTGCACCATCAAATTTGAACCTGAACCACAACCTTGATTTGCCCTCTAGCCCAAAACCTGAATTCTAAATTGAATGTGGCTCTGATAAACACATCTTTAGTATTTGTTAAAGCCAGGAATTTATCTTCCAACTGACTCCAGTTGCACAAGATCAGACCATATGCTTGGAACTGCATAAACCTGAGTCATGTTGTAGCAGGGAAAGTTGAGAAAAGGAATATTAAAAAGTGGGAGATGATGCTATGACATTTATTTTTCCCAAAAGGTGGCAGAAATATTCTACTGTGTGTCCAAAATTCACTACAAGAGGACCTTTACTTTTTATATATATGATACAAACATTTCCCAATTTTCATAAAACAGATGTTTTTACAGTGAAACCTATAATATACAGTGAATTTGCTCTTCTAATGTTGTTATTAATCATTCCATAATCATTAGTGCCAGTAACAACCATAATGTGCTAGGTGCTGTACAAACATAGCAAAAAGCTTATACTCAAAAGGTATTTACTTATACATATCACTCTAATATTATTTCAAGAAAGAAATATTTTATTATCTAGAAACTAGTAAGTCTGTTTCACAATGATGTATGATAACTTTTTTCTTTTCTTTTCTTTATTTACTTATTCACTTACTTTTAATTGAGGCTAAATATTAGAAAATAACTGAGATACTCTGATATCACTTTCCACTATACCTATATCCATAAGAAACTACTCTTACAGCATGCAGTATCCTTCCTCTCGGTTTCTTAATAATAAGTGAAAATATTTTACTCGTGAGAGTTAGCAAAAACATTCTGTTAGATGGTAATTTATGAGAAATTTACTTATTGACATATCAGCATTCTTTATGGTGAAAAAGGAGTTGTAATAAATATATTTACCTATAACATATAATTTTATTAGAAAAACTAATAAGAAGACAGTAAGGAAGCAAAGTTAGCTATTAGATAACAGTCCTTGCTGCCAAAAGCCATAATCTGACACAGATTGAGCCTGGTACAGTAGTCAATTAATGGCTCAGTGCTCATACAATAATGACCTACTAACCTGACGGTGTGTTGCTCTCACATTTTGCTGTCCCCTGGGATACTACTGTCATTGTGTTATCTATTGCCTGCTTCCGTATCAAAGAAAATAAGCAGAGCTGAAATGTATGTATGCATCAAGCTCTGTAGTTCATTGCACACCAACCCCAGCAACTGGAGGAACAATAGATTTATAAGTTTATCCTACATTAAACCAAACATGCCTGACTGCACTGTAAATTACTAAATAATAAACCAGGTGGTGTAAGATCCTGACTTGGACAGAATATAAAAATCTATCAACCTGTAAAATACAATAACCATAAATGTGCTATGTAGCTGATGGCTCAGGTAAACCATCCACCTCCAGCAAGAGAGGTTTTCTGGAGTAAATTGCAACAAAGGGTTTAAATTTAGGTCTGGAACACTTTTTCATTTCATGCAACATCATCAATAGGAGTCATATAATTGAGCTAAAACAGTGGCAAATTTGTTTGTTTTGTTTACATTTCTTTGTCTCTAATGGAGCTATTTCATGGTAATGTGCTATGTTTCCTAGCATATTGCCACGGGCATTTGATCTGATCTCTAAAGAGAAGATGAACTATGGTATAAGGGCATAGTTCTTCAGTGTTCAAACCTAACATTCAGATTAGATTGAAAAAGTATGCACTCAAAAGAAAAAGCTGAAAGTATAGAGCACTTGCAATCTTTGAATGGACTAAATCTTTATTTAACCTTCCCCCTCCCAAAAAAACCCTGGGTTGTCTGAATAATATATTTTCCATGTATCCTACATGTCATTAGCCCTCTCCAAAATTATGCTCTAGGTTTAAAAAAAAAATAGCGGTGACTTCACTCCCAAAATTAATTTCTATGAATCACCAAAAAAAAAATTGAAGGATAGACACTTTCAAAAAATGATTCAATAAATTGTACCTCCAAAATCTACAATACTAATTAATTCTATTTTTGGAGATTTTCAATAAGTAAACCAGGTTAAATGTATATGATTTACAAACAGTGTTTATATTCATAGAGGGGCAACTAATTGCTGCACGGCTTGACATCATTACAGGAAAATGCTGGGGGATGCAGACAGTTTAATTAGGGGTGGTTTCAAGTTCACAATATGACTAGTATCATAGTGCTTTACTAATGTGCTTATATAGGATGATAATACTGTAACATGATTACATTTCTGTCTGCTTTGTTTTGAAAGGAAAAAGCGTAAAGAAACACACTAACATGATGTACTTCTCATTCATTTATATTCACCTGCTTTACAGTCCATAAAAATACATTTCTTAACTTAATAAAATGTATATTCAAGTACAAAGAACATGGCACATGGGTACATGTGCATATCTTATATATAAATGATGGGCTCAATCCACAAGCAGCCGAGCACCCTGAACTCCCACTGAAGTCAGGGAGAACTCAGCACCTCACAAGGCCTGCATGGAATATATATATTTACACACAGGCCTGATTCACCACTCCAGGTTTACACCAGAGTAACACTATTGATTTCATTGCTGAAATTCTGCCCACATAACCCTACAATGAATCTAGTCCTCTGTATTTGTTTTTTAATAATTTAGTTGTTTCAAATTAGATCTTAGTTGTTTCCATCTCTAATCAATACCAGTTCTTTACGTAGTTTTTTTTTCATTAAATTGTATGCTACCTCTTGTGCGATAGATGTCCAATGCTAACAACATACTGTCAGTATGAAATCCTGTATCAAAACTTGGACTAAACCTTTTGCTAATGTAAATTAACACAATTCTGTCAAATTCAAAAGAGTCTGACACCAGCAGATGTTCCCTCACAAGGGTAAGAAGTGTATCATTTAAAAATAGTGGGGAGAGTTCCAAATTCATCCCTACTTTTATGTTAGTGCCTTCACTGGAGTATTACCAAGGATGAACTAGAGTCAGCTGAACAGAAGAATATCATACATTATACTTTAAAAACCTTACAAGTCAGATATTCTTAAATCAAAAAGCTGTGGGGAGCTGTGCATTTGCATGAAGTTGTGAGGTTAGGGTTAAGCTAATGCACTTGTCATAGTCCACAATTAAAACACTGAACTATGATTATACTGCTTCTGAGGCAGGACAAGTGTCAGCCATATTCCCTAGCCAACCACCCAAAGTTCCCTCCATTTTTGGTGAAAAGGGAAATAAGTTATGATCTGTCCTGCAACAGAGTTAGGGCAGTAACATTGGTAAGCTATATTTTATCTCCCCTATATATTATTTCCACTGTTTTGCATCTTTCTGCACAGTAGAATATAGCAATTGTCACACCAGATCAGACCAATAGCCATTTAGTTCAGTATCCTGTCTTTGTCAGTGCCTTCAGATCATAGAAGATGCTTCAGAACAAGGTGCATGAAATCCCACAGCAGACAATTAAGAATCTTTCCAAAATATTTATCCTTTCTTATGTACCTGTTGATGTCCTCATTATGCAGCAGTCTTTACCTCTCTATATACAGGCATCATTTGACCCACCACGAAATGCAGCCACCTTTGGGAGCCTTTAACTAGGGCAGAGATATACTGCACAACCATTTTAGATAGGAAGAAGAGAATACTATATCCAATTAAAGTTGCAGGAGTAATTTAGATAGGAAGAACACAATTATTAAAATTGGAATATGGCCAGGACAGGGAGCTAACACACCTATTCTTATAACAAATGTCAAGGGAACTTTAATAACCACAAGTCCTAGGTTTCATGTCTCAGCTGTACCTCCTCTAACTTCAAAATACCTGTTAATACCATGTTTCAGCACTGGTTCAGTGTAAATTCATAGGGAAGAATGATACCTATTGAATCAATACCACTCTTCAACTCTTTGGATTCCTGTTAGAGATGTCCTGTACAAGTATTGTTCAGGTACATTCATGCTTAGCTTCAAATAGCTGCAGTTCTGAACCACACTCCTACAGAGCCTCTAATGTTAGAGGTATGGCTAGGGGAATGCAGATATGCCCAGACTACCTCTGCCCTTGTGCAACCTCCAACTACTAGAATGGCCCTGTGAGGCCATGGGAACATGAGCATAGTTTAGAGCTGTCCTGAGGCTGATCTAAGTTGAACCCAGAGACCAGACTGGTGCCAGGATAGGCCATGATTAGGGTAATGCATACAAAGGTGACTTAAAGCCACCATCGCACCCTGTCACCTCAGCTGTTCTAGGTACAATTCTGGCATGGTCCAGGATCTGGCCTTTAAATTAATCTATATTTCACAGTTTAAAATAAAATAGTATAAATATATTAACTAAGTTAAATCTCAGACTGAGAGTCATTTTAGCTGAACCTATCTTCCAAGTTAGCATCCTTCTTTAATGTTTCTCTTTCTTGCCAGGCACCTGGACAATTCTATTACCCAGTGACTTGGTACTTCTGCAAGTCTCCTGCCCATTCCTCCAACCTGTAATCTTCTTGAGACAGGAAATCTCTTTTTCTAGGTCTTGTATAGCTCTTTTTGGATCAGGCCTATAATTCTCTGTCCATCTAATATTATCAAGTCTGAGGTTCTTGAATATGTGCAGAATTCTCCAATATTTTCCCATCCCTTCTCTTAACTTCAGGATAGTAGTGACCCTGTTTATGTTTATGGTAATTGATTTCCATAGCACCTCCAGATATAACTTCCTACAGATATTTTTTGCCAGGTACAAAGAAACTTTGACCACAGTTCTTTATAGGCAGATATCCATTTCATATGGAAGAATAAAAGCAAGTAAATTGATAGCCTTTGCTGTTTGGTTCAGAACTCCATCATGAACCTTCAACATCAGATTTCTCATGGGAACATTAACATTTTTTGGCAAATTTTCATTGTTCTTTAAATCTGAAAAGCTATTTATATATGAGTAGATACATTCATCTTCCTTCACTGCAAAGCATTTGCCATTGATTAGTGTTCAGCACTGACAACTTGTATGTGGTGACCTCTACATACATTTGGAGAACCATTTTGCTTTTGATTATCTTTATATCTTCCCCAGCACTAATCTTTCCCACTACTATTAGGCATCTGATCAGCTAATCTTCTCTATTAAAATGCCACATACAAGTTTTTTTTGGATGGTGTGTAGAGTTGATACGAGATGGTAGAGCAAAAGTTATTCTCTCAGGACCTGGGTAAAAGCTCACTGAAGTCAAGAGAAAGACACCCATGGACCTTAATGGGCTTTGGATCAGGCCACAGTGAAGTAAAAGATTATTCTAAGAACAGATCTCCAAACAGAGAAGATAAGATTCCTTTCTAAGTGCTGGAACTCACTTATATCACTATTCAGTAAAACAAAAGAAACACTTAGATTACTATTCAATAATAGAGAAGAAACACAGTAGCTCACCATTCAGTAAAATACAATGCATTGAGTGTGTGTAAAATTTCTTTTTAGGGAAAAATTGAAAAATCATTTAAAAACCATGTATGATAAACCGAGGCACACCGATTTTGCTGTTACTTTTTTTTATTCACCCTTTGTGAGTACTACTTGGAATAAGCTGTTTGCATATGAGAGGAAAGTGTTTCCATAAACTCATTGTTTATGCATTCTACATTTTTGTTTTACAAACAAATTCATAAAAAAGCATTGTACATGGTGCATAATCACTTACTGAGCCTGACAAATTTAAATTCCACTTTACTTAGGTAGAGTTTAGCCCAGTCTAGTGCAGTGCTTCTCAAGCTATCTGATGTGGGGGACAAGCAATTTTTTTTTCCAATGTGCGTGCAGACCAGCAGCCGATGGCTCGTGGACTGGCACCAGTCCGCTGACCACCACTTTGAGTAGCACTGATCTAGAAAAGCCGAAAGAACTCTGTCCACTTGTACCACACTTCAGGAACTATAAAAGATATTTTCCTCACCTACACAACTTTTCTGCACTATTTAAAAATGTAAATAATTTTCTGGAAATATATTTTTGACACGTAACTTTATGTTATATCAATTGGTAATAATGAGCCATTACAGTTTGTTTATTGTTACTTAATTATTTTTATGCAGCCAACACTGTAGCATCTGGATTAATTATAAAGATAAAATGTAGCAATACATGCACATTGGACATTACAAACAATTACCATTCTTGTATCACTCCAGCCAACCCAAATTAGCTCAGAAATTGTCCGCTAAACAAATGCACTGAAAATCAATACATTAGAAAACTGATGTTCCACCGGATAGAGCAAATCCAGAAGGAGCAAGTTCCAGAGCTCTGGAACTCTACTGAGAACACCCTATCTCCAGTTTTGCATCTAGCAATTGTTGTTAAAGACCACTTTAATTGATCTAAGATACTGTAGACATGGAGGGCAAGGCCCTCAAAGTAACATATAAAAATCTATTTATAAAAGTCTAACAAAATGTGGGAAAATTATATTGCAGAATTGGTAGCATCGTTTGTCTGCAAATGAATGAATGGCTGGCACCTATTATTACTGATTTGTATCGTGGAGCCGCATTATGCTAGGAGCTGGTCTATGCCCCAATGAGCTTACAATTTGATCTGAAAGAAGATGCAACACGTACATATGACAAATAAAAGAAGAAAGAGGGTTACAGATGCCAGTGTAACAGAAAATAGATCTCACAATTGCGTAAGTCAGCTATTGTACAACTTCATGTTTTCTGATGGTTCTAAATCCTCTGAATCCTTCTTTAAATAAGAAAATAAATAGCAATCATTGACTTTTTCACAGTCTAACTACCATTGATTCTCATATTCTTGCTGCCATCATTTTAGAAGTGGATCCTGAGGTGGGATTAGAAGAAGGGAAGTGCAGCAGATTTGTGGATTAATTCAATGAAGATGTTCCATGTACAGGGGGCAGTGTGGGGGAAAGCATTGAGACATTTGGAGATACTAAGATCAATGACTAAAACAGTATGCTTGTAGACACTCTAAAAATACCTAAGACAGATAAGTTTCATTCATCTTTATAAATTACTCACTTTATTTATTGATTTTTCTATTCTGCACTTTAAGAAAGTGCTGAAATCATGTGTCTTTTAATAGATTTTTGACTCCAGAGACAAACATGTGGAGAGCTATCATCTTCAAGATGCCTTCTGTCATTGTGCCATCTTCTTAACCCAATGTAAGGAAATTCATATTTAGTGAAAAAGGAAATTACTTTGCGTATGTATCATTCAAATCCGTAAGGATTATTGGCTAATTAGGAGCACAGTAATGTAAATTTGCCTTGTGTCAGGGTTTCAAGAACAGTAATATAACATAATTAAGCAGTGAACAAAGTAGATTACTTAAACTACTCTTCACTGACAAATGTATATGATGTCTAAATATACTGTAGGCTTCTAACCTGGGAACTAACAAAAATTGACGGCACTTAGTGTAAAGTCTAAAACAATGTTAAAAATAATAGAATGGAAATTTGTAAGTATATAGACATAACAAATAAAAATAACATGCACTTATTATGAAATCTCTATGGAAGAAATAGGGGTTATATTTTCAAAATCTTTATGTATGGAATTGTGTGTCTAATTTGTGGTCATAGTTATCATAACTTCACACACAAATCAGGTAAGAGCACACTCAAATGGCCAGTTGAGGTCACTTCTCTGCAATTTACAGGTGAAACTCTGGCAAATCCATGAAGAAATTAGGCACACAATTATGTGCCTAAATGTTTTTAAAATCTGGCTCTCAATTTATTCCTGTTAAACATAATTATGCAGACTTCCTTCATGATTTGGTTCACCCTAACCTCACCCTTTAGTTTGGGCTTGCATAAGATATCCCAGTTTCAGAGCCCAGTGAAGTGCATGTCCTCTTTGAATCATGAAAATTATCTGCCTCATTTACACAGTCCTGAGTGAAATTAATAACGGTGACAGGCTCAGAAACTACCGTGATGAGGACCAGAATAGAGTAGAATAGAATAGAATAGAATGTCACCAGGGGACGGACTCTTATATTCTTGCCTCTCATACAGCATCTTCCCCTGCAGCGTAAGATCTTGGAAGATGGAAGGAAATGACTTTCAACTATTATCTTTTAAGATCAACTGGTATTGGATGATCAGTCAGAAGAACTAGGGAGAATGACCATTTGTTTGATAGATTATCTCTGTCACAACAAAATAAAAGTATCTTCCTTGTACCACACATAGTTATATCACACTTTACATCTGTCATCACAATTTAGTCAGCTGGTTCTTTCTACCATTAAAACATTATCATACAACCATCCTCTCTTCAATCTTGGAGCCATATGCAATAGGATTACTGATCTGCCTAGCCATTCTTGTTATGGTGACTAAAAACAAATACATTGATCATCAGTTCCTTACATGACTAGCATGAAATTATTATGAGAGCCTCAATAGAAACTAGCCAGCCTTTCTAAATTCTCACCAGCTCTTCTGGGGTAAGTAATTATTTTTGACAAGTGAGTAAAATATCCTGAGTTTAATGTCATCATCCTCATCATCATGGCAGAGAGTGGGTGACTACATCTGGTGCCTTCACTGGAAAATGTTCACAACAGGTTTTCAAAGCTGCATTAAAGGTCATATGTTTAGCACTGTGCTATGAGATCTGAGAGTTAATGAGAGCCATGCATCTAAGCACTGCTTTTAAAATGTACATCTAAGGATATGAGATATTAATTATGACATACCCTCTATCCTTTTCCTTAAAAGTGGGCAACAGACAAACCTTCTCTTCTGGACAACCAAAAGTCCCAGTCTATATGACAACTACGAGAAGCACTGCCTTTTCTTAGCATTGTCTATTCCCATTGTTGTTGGGAGTGAATCTGCTTCCTTCTAAGGTTGATGTCAACTTTGTCCTAGACATGTTGCTTAGCAACATTTATACTGTGCTCTGCCTTTTCTGCTCAGTACTTACGCTTTTACTTTACTTTCTGAAGTGCAGCAAAATGTTCACTATTCTTCTGATGCTACTGCAGATTGAAGACATCCCTATAAAAAATGTGAGTTGGAACACTGAGTATGAATCACTAACATCAAGACTCTGGCACGGCATTTCTTGGGAAATCCATTCTAATGAATGTCATCTGTGGACATCAGTGGCATAACCAATGAATGTGCCGTTACTTGACAAAATACCTCTTGATGTTTCATGCTGATGATAGCAGTTAACATTAACATGTGGTGATTCTACAACTACAGATTTTCTATTTTCCCATAATTGCATTCACACATCATCTGCCTACCTATCCCCATCCATTCATATGCTTTCCAGAATGTTACCTTTTACTCTTTTTGAAAATCATCCATATAATGTATGTCCAGCTTGTGTACAAAACATTTTCAGCAAGATCATCAACTACCCACCAACCTTTTTATAAAGGGAACTATTTCTCATTGCCAAAAACCTTTATTTTCAGAGCTCCATCTTGTGGCAAGCAAAACTGTGGCCAAGAGCACATTATATGGAAAGTTGGTAAAATTACTCTATGTGTTTATAACATTCTGCACAGCACTGAATTCAAAAATATTTCAGAACATTAAAATCAAAGACATTCCACTTTCGACAGTCAATAAAATTCTTATCCAAAATGCAAAAGTAAGTAATGACATTATTTGATATATGTTTGCTGTTCTGATTCAAGTTCGATAGATGTTTACACGGAATCCTGCCAATTTCAAGACAGAAAGCCAAACATTTTTTTGAACCCTAAACAACCTCTCACAGCCTTAGCAACAATCAAAATTGTTAGGAGAACTTACTATTGTCCTGATTGCCAAGAAATATCAATTTACTTTTCTTTCTACCCTAGAGTTTGCAATTACATTCAATGTAATTCATTTACAAATGTCCTTCAATCAATAAGAAAATATATGCAATAAATGTTTCAAAGCAATAAAATCAGCCCTGCTTTAAGTCCATGAACTAAAACAGGTTTTATTTGCAGCTTCTTTGTGCTAATATGTAACAGCACACACCTAATTTTTTTATCAGTTTAAAACTGGAGATCCCATATATCTATTTTTCTTCTTCTATATTCAAGTTATAAGTAAAATTGCCTTTCACAAGAAAGGCCTGCAAATTATTAAAGTTTATTTTTAAAGCTGGGAGAGTAGTGTAGCAAATGTGTTCAGTAAAAAGTAATTCAAATTTCTATCTAAATTATTTTTGGGAAAATTAAAAGTGCAAAATATAAAACAATTTTAATGGCAAGAAGTCTATTATATTTTGTAATAAAGGAAAACAAACATAGACATAAAATCTTTCGGAAAGTAAGAAGCCTTAAAAAAAGAGGCAGAGTACACTTGGCCTCTTATGATGCTTTTTATTTAAAGTGACTTTTATACAGCTAATAAGAAGAATATGTAAAGTAGGTAGGGTAAAGATTTTGTTAACAAACAGTATATCATAAAATTTGCTTTTCCTCCTTCCTGATTGATAATAGAAATAATAATATGAGGTAATATCTGAGAGAAACAGATTTTTTATTAGGTGGTGCCAAGATTATTTTTAAGAGGCTGACATTTAAATATTAATTTCAATGTTACTAAGAAATTACTTTTACACCCAAAACCTAAGCCTTTGTCTTTGGCATTGGTTTCAGGTCTCGAAAGATGTAGATATTATCTGAAAAAGAAATCATTTTTAGCCCTTCTGTGTCTTATCACAAAGAGAGTAGGCAAAATAAATCAGGGAAGAGTAAAAGTAAAATTTGCAATAACCCAATACTACTGCTTCATCCTCCCACATCTCAGCACATAAAATTTACTGTCAAAAGAACCCACATCATGAGAATTAATCAAGGAACTCTTAAAATACTCCAAGCACCTACCTTCTGATGACTAATTTGCCTTTCCTATTGCAAACTACTAATTTTTTATCTCAATCGATATGTACAAATATATTTCACCATCAATCACCAGGGGCAAGGACAAACTTCCACTATTTATGTAATACTGATTACAGGATGAAACAAAAATTGACTAAAGCTAACTTGGGGCTGACTGCAACAATGGAAGGAGAGGGAGAGACTGGAACAGAGAGATAGACAGAAAGTGTGCTTCAGATGACCCATGGGAAAGCTTAAAGAAATCACTGAAGGTGCTGATGGAAGCTGAAAAGCTTCAAAGGGCAAAACACACTTTAAGGAAAGATTCAATAGGGAGCACAGAAAAAGAGAAAGAGAGTGACATAAAGGGGCTAGAGGGATCTGGTCGAAATGACCAAGCACAGATAGAGTCCCTGAGCAAGAAGCTCTGAGTGGTGTGGAAAAGGTGAATGATCGAAAATGTCGGGGATGTAAGAAAGATGTCCAGAATTACTCTGGGGAATTGGGAAAGAGAGGTCTGAAGAAGTACAAGTATTGCTCATGTGAAATTAGAGAGATTCCCAGAAGAACCCAGGAGGCTTTGAGAGTAAGAAGAATCTATCTAGGTTTTAAGCTGGTTGCACATATCAATGATCGGATAGATTTGATGGAGAACTCTGCAGAGGTATTTAGTGTTGAATTAAAATCTATGGATTACTAGACTTAATAGAGCATCTAGAACACATGATTGGCTGGTGCATACACATATACACACTTACTAAATAAATAAATAAAATACATTGGGCAATTGGGAAAAATTTGTGTGGGTATACATCCAGAAGTGCATACATAAATGATTTTCAGTCGAGAGAGCAAAGAATTTAAAAAGTCTTAAAAAGACTCCATGAGCTGGAAGACCAAATGCATGAAGTAGTAGGCAGGTCCACTGAGACAGAGCCTGTCTTCATACCCACACAGAACTTCACTTAGGGACACAGATGTGGATTTGGCAGTTACAAGCCAGGAAATCCTAGAAAAGAGGTCTCTATTTAGACTTCTTCCTGCTCCTGAGTCAGTCACTCCAGTCCCAAATAATAGGTAACACATAAGGCAGGGAATATATTCAAACTGCAGTTGGCCAAGAGAGACAGACAGAAAGAAACCACTGACATCAGCAAGGCCCATGTGATCTATATGTCTTTCTTGACCAATTCCATGTGTACATTAACAATAAGACTGGACTTACCAGGGTAAATTTTCATTAACTGGAGACAGATATTTCCTCTTCTACCAATGGCTCATGACACTAATATTCCATTCCAAAAACTCCACAGACAAAAATAATAAAAAGTACTCCCACCTCCATCAATCCCATCATCACCACTAGCAGCCAGTTTGTCCTAGAAGAGTGCAGTTGCCAGGTTTACTTGGTACTGGATGTATTTACATGCCCAATATTGATTTGCATATGGTAATTATCATTAGCATATGTTAAAGTTACAGATGGCGGCAAGGCTGCTAGGTCCTGTACACACACAGTCTGTTGCACAGTCTGATTTTGAAATCATCCAGTCATGAAGATATATGGAAATGTGTATGCCCCAGAGTGGTGCACCTATGTACATCCCTCAACCACTGCAGGACACCATTAGGCAAGTTAGTGAGGGCCTGTGTGCCTTAGAACTGCTGGGCATAGACCCCTTGCAATATGACATTCAGATATGATGATAAACACAGACAAGTTCCATGGAAACCTTAAGGCACCATCTGGTTTTTAAAAGAGATGTGTAACATGGGAGAATGCATTAAAAGAAAAAAGCTGTTAACTCTAGTCCCCATCACCACCACAGTTCCCCATCCCCAAGTACCTCCTTGAACAATTGTGGTTATTTCTGTGGACTCTCAGCTTCAGTCACAAAGGAGGAAAGAGGGAAGGATGGGAACCATGATAAGCAGGAAATGACTGCCCATCACCTGAGGTGTTTGGGGAAGGACACAGAGCAGGGAGCCTGCAAGCCCATTAGGAGGGAAGCAGTGCTGCTATTTCACTATGCAGTTTATTGTTTTTCTATCTCAGAAACTGCTGTGGGAAGCCAGGGAAGGACCAATTCAGAACACTAGTGCCAGCTTTACAACACATTTATTCTCCTTTTTTCAGGATTCTTTGTGATTTGGTTGATGTGGGCAGTGGCGAGATGCACTAAGCAAAATTTTTATTTGTGGCTACTTTTTTTTAATATTTCCCAGCATACAATGCTTTGTACAAATGCTATTAAGACTTATGACTTCTCCCACTGAAGTCCATGAGAATTTCCCCATCAATGTCAATTGAAGCAGGATTTATTCGTTTATTTCTTATTTATAAAATCATAAAATGGTAACAACCCTGTGTTTTGTAACATATTACATATATACACATCAGCAGATAAAATAATCCCACCACAGAAAACAAGACCCCAGTCTCTTCAACCTTCAAATTGCCTACACCTTGGAATTGCCTTTAGTTCAGTACATGACAACCAGCCTAGGTTGGAGTGTTAGAAACATGAAGGCAGTGACACTACAACCCGTTAGTAAATACTACACTCAGTAGTATGTAATTGCAAGGTGGGGCCTGCAGTTTAAAATTATTGAGATATTATCTTTAACATATATTTTTGTTCATTACAGAGAAAATGAGTCCCTGCCCTGGGAAAATTTTGATTTTTCAGTGAAAATTTCAAACCGATATATTTCAATTCTAAAAAAATACCAATGTGCCCCAAGGCTGTTGTTGTTTGGGTGCCTCATGCTCCTATTCTCCTCTATATGCTAATCTCCCACAGTGCACCAATTCTCCCCCTCCTGTTGCGGGGAAGTACAGTAGCATGGCAATGATGCATCATGAGAGATGAAGTCCCACTAAGAAACCCAGCCCACAGAATAGAAGTCTTTTGGGGTTGGTATATTCTGTTTTTCTGTTTTTCCATAAAAAATTTAAAATGTTCATAGAAAGCAGAAACTTTTCAAAAAAAATTTGTTTTGTCAAAAAAAAAAATTCTCACTGCAAAAAAGTTGGGACAAAAAATTTTCCACCATCCTCCCCCAAAAATGACATGTATTTGGAGCTCTCATAACAAATTATAATGGTAAATACTGAACAGTAGTAATAATAAATAAACGGATTGTATATTCCAAATATTCCAAGTTACAGACACCAAGGCTCTGATTCAGCAAGATACTTAGGCACATACAAAGCATTAAGCGTGTGCCTGGTCCCATTAATTTCAAAGGGCCCACATATGTGGGATTACTCATGTGATTAAAGTTACACATGTGCTTAAGTAAATTGGTGAACTGGGGCCCAAATTTGTTAATTTATATCAGTAAAGTAATATAGGTCAAGGTAATTTCCTTATAAGAAACACCAAAAGGAGGAAGAGAAGTTTATAAATTGTTGAAATGACACTGATGCCAGAAAAAGTTACTGAAAAGTATTACGAGATGAGATGGGTGAGGTAATATCTTTTATAAGATATTGTCTCTCCAATTCTCTGGGATGAACATGGCTACAACAACACTGCATACGCGAAAAGTACTATATTATATACCTGCTCAGATTTTCAACTCTTCTGGACATTCAGGCTAAGGGAAACAAGAAGATAAAATTAAACTAAGAGTAAACTCTTCATTGTTAATGTATATATATACACATCTAGTTAAAGAAAAGGCACCTAACATTATACTTACCCCAAGCCAAGGAATTCTTTTGTAGAAGTATTTGAATGGAAAACAGCTAATTGCAAAAATAAAATAATAAATGCTACATAAATTAGAATTTTTGTTCTTAAAAACTGAATAAATTTCAACTCACTTCAGAATAGAAGTAAAATGCCACCCACCTGCCCCAATGGCTGATGGGTCTGGCAGAGAAAGGAGACTGTCCCAGCAGCAAGGAAGGCAGACAATTGCTGAGGGACATGTAACTCCTTCCCAGGAATCTCTGGCACCCATTGGCCAACTGGGGCTGGGATGCTGATTGGATTTAAACTGGAATGGGGCCATGTGGAGCCTCTTTTGGCTCTGTTCCAGCAGCAAAGTGTTACTTTCCAGTTTCCAGCAGTAGTAGCAGCTGTCAATATGCAGTCTTCAAAGTCATGGAGATTGGAAGAGGACCAATGGTCTGCAACCAATGCAGAATGAGAGTCACAAGATGAGGGGAGCAGCTGGGCAGGATCCGGGACCTTGGCAGGAACAGTTCACTTTGTGGATAGTGGTGAGTCAGAAGATTGGATCCTGAACCTCTCATACAGGAGGTCCATGAGATGGATTCGGGATCTGAGTCTGAGGACAACAAGGGTGGGCAAGAACAACAAGGAGCTGGTGAGCCTCACTCCCATAAGCAGCCAAGAGTCCAGTTTATGAAGAATGGCGGCGCAAGTCACTCCTCCCTCTGAGAACCTCCTCAAGGGATATGGGATGACCTAGCAAAATCATTGGCATTGGCGGCCCATAGTTTGGGAAGTCTGCCTGACAAGTATGGGCCCCTCTCAATTGAGGGAGTAATGCTGTCACAGGTTCGGGGTGGATCTGATATCCCACAAAGGAATACAGAGCAATGAGGAAGGGACCCTGTTACCGGGTGGCAACATTCCTAATGGAACACAGGCAGGAGACATGTTGGCTAATGCCCTTAGAGAATATGAAGGATCTAATCACCCATTCGGGAATCATCTGTCTAAAGAGGTTAAGGAAAACATTTGGATGGGGGAATTTGTGGATTTATTTACCTTTCTGTTCAGGGAAGAGCAGAGAGAGGAAGGGAGAAAAAAGGCCAAAAAAGAGGAGGACTAACTCCACAGACCTAAGGTGCCTCAAACTCTTGAGAAGTGGTCTGTAGCCTTTCACCTTTATGTGAGTGTAATTTATCTGAGGAGCCCCGAGAGGTCTGGGATTGTTC
This sequence comes from Dermochelys coriacea, assembly GCF_009764565.3. Classification (NCBI taxonomy): domain Eukaryota; kingdom Metazoa; phylum Chordata; order Testudines; family Dermochelyidae; genus Dermochelys; species Dermochelys coriacea. The sequence continues at coordinate 101,756,055 of NC_050074.1, read as the reverse complement.
AGGATTTAATAGCGGGGGCTTATGCTACATATGGCGGGTGGGTTGCATGGTCAAGGTATGATAGATAATTTAGACAGCAGGTGGCAGAGGAGCCTGAGGGTAAAATAGACCATGAACTTTGGTTGGAGTGTATGGCTCCTTATCTCCCCGCCCAGCTGGCATTCACAGACAGCGGGTTGCCAATGCCAAAACCGCATTTTCAGAACATGAATATAAAAATCAGTGTGTGCTTTGCACTTGATGATGGGAAATGTTTTTGAGCAAACACTACTGTAGGAGATGCAGTAGTCAGTATAGTGCACTCTTCAGTGAGGGGAGTAAATGGCAGTTCCAACAGGGCAATAAAATAAGGGGTAGCAAGGTCCCACTGTCTGGGAGATGCTACAAGGGTAGATGATAACCATGGGAAAGTCTCCTTCTCCAATTAAGATACAGGTGTTATGTTATTGGACTACCCCAGGTAAAAAGAGGCAGTTAATTTATGGAATGGACTTTTGGCTGAATTTTAAATCCCATAGGAAGGAGTGAGGTGCCACACTTGAGCAGAGAACTTGAAGTCTGTTAAAGGCTTCAAGCATATAATAAGGGCAAAGATAGCCTCAAAGGTGGCAGCAGGGAGAGTGGCAAGGCCCTTCTCATGCATTCTGATGCCAGAATTGCTCATATTGCCCATGAGTGCGATACCAAAGTAGGTGAAAGGGAAATACAGGCTTACCCATCACCTGCCCTGCCCCCAGGGCTCAACAGTAAATTACTATATTGATCCTCAGCTGTGTTCAGTGAGAACTCATCATTTGATGCTCTGGTAGCCATGGTTAGTGAGTGTGACCCTGGGGTCATGTTGGTGAAATGTGACATCAAATCTGCATTCTGATTGCTTTCAGTGCATCTCAGGGATTTTAACTTGCTTGGGTTTCAGTTTAAACTACTATTTTCATAAAGCCATGCCTATGGCATGCTCAGTATCATGTGCCATTTTTGAAAGATTCAGTTCCACATTGGAGTGCGTGACTGTGCGTGAGACTGACCTGCATCACACAGTCCACTATGTTGATGACTTCTTATTTGCAGGAAGACAGGGGACAGTGAACTGCGAGTACATGCTTCAGGCATTCTGGAATCTTGCCAAGTGCCTTAGGGTTCCCCTCACCATGGACAAAACAGAAAATCCTGCGCATACTTTAACATACCTGGGCATTGAACTGAACACAGTTTGGGGTATTTCTAGGTTACCTACAGAGAAGTTGGAATTAGTCAGGGCACTGAGATGGGCTCTTAAAGGGGCAAAGAAAATTACACAAAGGGAACTACAGATAGTCATGGGGCAGCTAAACTTTGTATGCTTGGTGGTGGCTTCTGTTCAGGCATTTTGTGCCCAGCTGGCATCTGCCTCCTCTGGAGTGTGAAAACCCCACCACTTTCTCAGACTGACAAGGGAAATGAAGGAAGACTTTGAAGTGCAGGAAAGTTTCCTGAAAGAGTTTAATGGGGTTTCAACATGGTGTTTGGACTGGTTGCTCAAGATTGAGTTGCAAGTACAATCCTCAAGATGCATAGGTTTTGTGGTTTACTTGCAAGGAGAGTGGTATGTGCAGAGGTGGCCAGAAAGTTGGGTGGCTCGGGGTATTATAGGGGACATCACCTTCCTTCAGTTTTTTCCTATACTAATGGCAGTCACAATTTGGGGAGAAAACTTTCAAAACAAAAATTCCATTTTAAGGTACGACCACCAATCCATGGTCCGTAAGTGAACAGAGAGTCAGCTAATACTGTTTGGGTAATGAGGCTGGTGTGGGCCTTTGTTTTATGCTGTCTGAGGTTTAACATCCATTTTCATTTGGTGCATGTCCTGTGATTGGATAATAGTGTTTTGCTGATGCTCTATCTTGATTTCAGGATGACAGATTCTGGGAACTCACCTCATTGGTCAGCAGAGATCCACAATGATGATCCAACAACTCTGGAACCTGGGCTTATAACAGCTTTGGGACTAGCTGAGGAGTTGGTTGCCCCATAGACTCTGAGATCCTATAAAGCCAGCTTTTCAGAGTTCACAGAATGAAGTGCTCTATCATGGGGACCCATACCCACACATCAGGTGGTGCAATATGAGTTTTCTTAACCCACTGTGGGTTGGTTCCCGCCACTATCTCTGGCTGGCTAGCGGGCCTCTCCTACTGGAGTAGGTTGGCAGGTTTCCCAGACTGACACAGCATTTCATAACATGGAAGCTCTTATAAGGGTGGTCCAGGAGGGGTGGGAGTTGGAGGGACAACAAATTACCCTAACACTAGAAATTCCGACAAGGTTATTAAAGGCTCTGCCATGTGTCTGCAGGTGTGGGAGGGAGGCCATTGCATTTAAAGTGGCATTTGTTGTTGCCTTCCTTGGTGCTTCCAGAGTGAGTGAGCTGGTGTCTATGGCAGCTGTGGACAGGTCCCAGTGTGCATTAAACATAACAGCTGTGAAACTATCTTCAGGATCAGTGTCCCTGTACTCAAAAGATACTCAAAAACAGACCAGAAGGAAAGGAATGGGATTGAAGGAATGGGCAGATGAGCACGCTTGTGCCTCGTAAGGGAAATAAAAGTCTTACTATAAATCCAGGGTCCACAGCCAGACCCACTGTTCACACATCGTGATGGAAGCTTCTTGACAAGGTACCAATTCAGCATGGCACAGAACAAAATCTTCCATTCTTGCAGTCCTGACCTGGGTTCTCATTCTTTCAGGATTGGGGCAGTGACATCAGCGGCTTCAGGGAGTTTTGGCCTGCGGCAGGTGCAGACAATAGGGCACTGGAAATCAAGGTGTTACAGACTTACATCCACACCACAGAAGATGGCTGGGAACAGTAAAACGTAATTAACCCAATACACTTGTTTGTTTCAGAGAGTACCCGGAGCGTATGCAATATTTGGATTTGCAGGCACTCAATAGTGCATTGGGCCCATAAGAGCGCAGTCAGGATGGCAGCTGGAGCTCAGCTGGGCTTCAAGACCGAAGCTGTTTGCATCCAGTGGTTCAGCAGAAAAGGCATCCAGTGGTATCAGCTTATGCCACTTCTGCACTCACTGAAGAACTGCATGGATCCACCTCAGGTCCTAGTTATTCACCTTGAGGAGAATAATCATGGGATGTAGAGGAGTCAGTTTAAGGGACAGAATCCAGAAGGATGTTTTCTTGATTAGGCAACCATGGCTGGCAGTGAGGTTAATATGGTTAGAAATATTCACAGGTGGGTTTGATGGGGAGCCACAAGATGATTGTTTCTTGCATGGTGCTTAAACCAAAGTGAATAGGCAAGTCACCAAGATGTTCCTGGAAACAGGGGGTTCAGTGATACAGCACAGTGACATTTACAATTGGCCTCAAGTTTTCAGAGATGATGGCATATGTTTGTCAAATGGAGGTGCTGACATACACCTACAGAATGTGAGGGAATGGCTAAACAGGAGTTGTTATACCAGGTGGCATGATTGGGGAAGAAATGACCAAGCTAGTCGAGGGCATCCCTGTGGCCAGTTTCCAGGGCTGTTAAAAGGTTAAAATGAACAGTTTCCAGAGGTAAAAGATTTGGGATTTGGTGATAGGCTTTGGGATCATGGGATATGGTGAGACCTCATGGCCTTGAGGGCCCTTCTGGGCCAAGGTCCCCACCTTCCTGCACCCTCTGTCTTCCTCGCAGGGTGAGGGTGCTAGGACTCATAGAGAGCTGTGTCCTGGGGGTAGGCTGAGCGGAGCCTAAGCAGAGTTCTGAGTTATATGATAAGGAGCCCTGAAACCCCTGCACGGGAACCAATTAAATACCTGGTATAGGTGAGGGGTGGGTAGAGCTCCTCCCGTGTGTTATAGTTTAATAAAAGTAGTGGCCTGCTACTTAATTCCATGCATGTGTCTGTCCTCATCAAGTGGTTCCAAATTATACTTGAAGCAGCTCATAGTAAGAGAGACAACAAGTAATGCTACCTTAGAACTAATGATACCATGACCAAAAAAGAAACAGGCCAATTGCCCATCACCCAAAATATGGCAGACCTGGCCAAAATACGCATAACATTTACAACAGAAGCATGCCATATGGCAGGAGAGAAGTGACTTGGTACTGAGGGATTGCAGAGCAGTTCAGGACATCTTATATTTGATGGGAATTTGCAGACAGCTGTTTTTTACTGGAGCTCTCAAAGGGTTGTAAATCTTGTTGCTGCTTCTGCTGTTTGAGCCATGCTTGCTCGAAGTGTCAGTAGGAACTATAGGCCCAATCTATCTTCCATTAAAGTCAATAGGAGATGAGACCTATATGCATGTTTTAAATAAAGACTGCATAGAAAACAATACCTCGTCTAAAGACTTAGTAAGAACTAAGAAATATAAATTGAATCACTGTCTACTGATTTATCTCCCAATGAGAACTTAACCCCTCAAGAATTGTAAACCTTTCTTGACTGCTCAGAAGGTTGGGCAATACTTTCAAAGAGAATCTAGATATTTTGTGGGGGAAGCATATTGATGTGATAGTATCTGAGTTGCAAGTGACCAGTTCAAATTCTAATTAATATATACACTATGAAACTGCTTTTTGTTTTAAGATTATTGTATTACACTGAATAATAATTTTACACTATGCAAACAAAATGACTCTTTTACTAACTCAATCAGTGAATTTAGTAAGGACTAAGGCACAGATTTAGTGACGATGACACACAGATTTTAGAAATGAAATGAGAGACAATCTAACAAATCTATCAGGAATAAAATCAACAACTTAAAAGTTTAAACCAATCATCTTGAGTATATATTTGAACTTGGATATGCAGATGTGGTGCACAAGTCCCAGTGGTTCAGCAATACACTCAAAGGATCAACAGCCCTATAGACAGCTAAATTACTCAGAAAGCCAGGGAATTTATCAAACATGAATTTCAAAGTGGATTCTAGCCTCCAGGAAAAATGGAGTTGCCCATTAATGTACATACAAAATAAATGTTGTGTTCAAGCTCCTCCAACTATTTATTTTTGACACAGAACTAGCTAAAGATTTTTAATTTACCTAAAGAGGGACAAAGAATGTTACCCCTTTGATGAAAGTACTCTGAGTATATATGGTGGGTCTTGTTTATTTTTTAAATCAGTAGCGTAACAGTCTTACAGGTACAACACAAAGGAATCATTTACACTCTTTCACATCTATTAGTGCATTATTTATAAACATCTCCAATTTCAGAATGTTAACATTAAATATGTTTCACACATGTAGAGGAAATTCTTACAAACTGATCATATATTATGGATGAAAATTGTAATAGCTACCCTGAAACTAGTTAAAGCAGGCATTTTTGAATTGAATACACTGAAGTATGCTGTATCTTTGCTAACTTAGGTACTGTTTAGCTTGTAACCTCAATATTTTATTTATTGACCAAAAGAAATGTTAACTTCATCCATTGTTGACAGATCATTTATCAAAATAAAGTAATAATAATAATGATAATAATGTTTCTTAAATAATGGAATATTTCATAGGTGAGATTGTTCTCAAAATTAGTCACTGGCCTTTCAGCTCCAAGACCTTGGTTTGAATTCATCTAGAGAACAGGGGGTGAACATCATTCTAATCAGATTACTGCAAAAAATCCTAGATGAAATAATCTTGTCAGATTCTGTTCAACTCATGATGGGCTCTAGTCCGTATATTAAAACCAATACATAATTGACACTGTTCAGTTCTAACAACAATCTGCTTCTCAAAAGAAGACTGTTAAATGTTGCCAACTGTAATTATTTTATCCTGAGTCTTGTGATTTGGGTTTTTTTCTTAAAGTCTCCAACTGCTGGAATCATGTTATTACCTGAGAATCTCAGCTGTCGTTTCACTTCTGCACCCTGTGGCTACAGGAAAAGCTTGAAAACTTGAATTCTAAAGTCTCCAATTCCAGAAAACAAATACAAATAACCATACATTAATTATTTTTTAAAATCTCATGATTTCTGAATGCCTAGGATTGGCAATACTGTGTTTATGAAAGAATGGTGCCTGTACTACCCTTTTTTCCTACAGCAATAGGGAATGATCCTACTAGTTCAAAACTGATATGCATTGGCAAATTCTTATTGGAAGACCACTCTACACCCCATCCTCAAACTCACACACACTTTAAATCTAGCTTATGGATAAATAAATATAATGATCTGCAAAACATATCCATATTTTGAAGTTCTGGTTAGAAACAGAATATTTCAAAATTAAGAAACTGTAGAAATCCTTCATTGTTTTCAACAGTTTGGCAGTAATGTAAATGGTATTGCAGCATTAGATAATTAGCCCCAATGTACAAAAACGTGAAGACTTGAGACATTAACGGCTGATGAAGAATTACAGTTTTTTTGCTCTAGAAGTTAATTCTGAGAAATACCAATTCAGAATGTGAGGGATGGTGAATGATACCCCATTCTAAAGTACTGTTGGAACAGAATATAAACAGAATCAATAGAATAAATTATAGTAGCAATCCTGCAGAACAATCTGCATGTAAAGATCCATATGCTACACAGAAACAATGAACATATGTAGACCTCTGTAAATGAGATATTACAAACTCTGACCACCTCCTCACAATGAAGACATCACAATAAATAAAATAAATAATAAATAATAATAATACATAGGGGACTAACACAATTTATTTATTTTCTCATAACTAATACAAAGTTTCCCCACATAAGGAAAATTTTCAATATATTGAAAACGTTTGTAGATACGACATGAAGCTAAAGAGAATGCTTTATTAATTTATAATGCACCACACATAATGAATGTTTGTTTAACAAAGACTGTATGAACTTCAGACATTAATCAAAAGTGAATGCTGCATGATTTGTATAATTAACTAGAAAGTCATATTCCAAGTGATAAATACCATGAACAACAAAATGAAATGAGCTAATATTAACTCTATGTGTTCATTAATAATGAAAGTTCTTGACAGTCCACAACACAATTAATACACTTAATTGAAGAGTCACATTTCCCAAAGATTCATAATTAGAGTTGCAATGTTCCATTCATCAGAGATTCAAACTAACAAACAGCCCACTCTAGGCTCTCTTCAAAATTGAGCGGCTGACCTCTGTCCATTAGGCTCACGTTCTGCTTGCGGAAGCAAGAGAAAAGAATATCTTGACGTGCAGCCAAATACTGTCATCTTTACTCAAGAAAGTACCCCTTGACTTTAATGGAAGTTTTGCCTGAGTGAGGATGTTACAATCTGGTCATTGGTCATGATGCTCTGGGATTTACTCAGGGAGCCAATAAAGTATGATGTGTAAGCCCTTGTAGAGCATTAAACATACGGATGTTGAAAAGAGGACTAAAAAGGAACAATAGAGCAGGTTATGAAAGAGCCCTGCATAAACAGGAAATATAAACTAGAACTAATATCAGGAATAAGGTTAAGGAGATGAAAAAATTAACCAAGATGCTTCTTCAAAGATTTTATACTTTTGTTCCTCAAAAGTAGAAAAAGCTGCTCTAATTCCATTCATTCTATGGAGGTTGACTGACTGGAATCAAGTTTGGGGTGTAGGTACTAGCAAACACTTGGAGTTACATGATTTTGGCTACCCCATCATCCTGCCCTAATGTAGCAAAACACAGGGAGGACTAATCTTCCCCTTAAGTGGTTGGACTAGAGGGGTAGGAAGCTAACCATTTGACACCACTAACTAATTTGATATAGAACAATAAATAGCTAAATAAAAACAAATTATGTTCACTATTGAAGTGGACTAGATTTAAAGAGGTGACAGTAGGTGAAAATGTTCATAACCCATCACCAGTCCTCAGAGACAACTTAATCTCTTTTCTTTACATTTCTGTAAAAGAGCTAGCCTGTGATTTTTCACTATACTCAGTCACAGCACAGGGTCTATTAATTTCATGTATTTTCTTTTATTGAAATTATCTTCAGATTCACTACATTCAGAGGAAAGATTTTGATAGTTCAGGTCCCAATCCCACAAACACTGAAGCACATGCTAAACTTTATACGCATGCGTAGTTCCATTGTAGTCTCAGTCACAAGTGTGTTTGCAGGATCAAAACCTCAGAATGTAGCAAGTACCATATGAGTGAGGCATGTAAGCTTTTCTTACAGCTTTTTCTTAAATGTACTAATTGTATTGCAAATAATTTTGGTGAACAATTCTTGATAAGATGCTCACACTCAAGATATTCTTTGCAGTATTCAGTATTCAAAATTCAAGTTGAGCCAGTTGGTTATGAACTGTAATATAGGCTTCCAGGTACATTTATGTTCCCTAAATAAATGAATGTAACTCTTAGAATCAGGTTTCGGGTGCTATTATTGGTACCTACAAATTTAAAATTCACTCTCCACAAATATTCTTCAATATTTGTTTAAAATTTGCTGTTTCTATTAACATTTCCAACAGTAAACTCATTCACTAGAATATTTGTGGAAAGTGAACATAAAACAGGCAAGCACACAGCCAAAGCAAATGTGTTTTAAAATTGGAACAAATATTGGTGGAAAATTTGTTGCTGTAGTCACCTAACTCTAGTTTTTTATTATATATATATAGCATGTGCATATAGATGTGCATATGTCTGTATGTACTGTACATATTTTTCATGTCTTAGATGCTTAAAAATTATCGTATCAATATCTTCAGAATACAGGCAGAAATCTGAGTAAATGACATCCTTACTACACTAAATTTTATGTTTTGTTTTTATTTCCTTTACTTGCCTTTCAGTGTAAACAGTAGTTGTTGTTATAAAAGGTCAGTTTTATATACCCGTGTATCACTGAACTGTTTAAGTTTAAAATGACACTACTGTTTAAGACCCCGTAATTTTCAGAACGTTTGATTTACTACTCTGGCACTCAATAAGCCTCATTTCATACCTCCAAGAATGAATTAGTCAAAGTGTTAAATAAACATGAAGCATAAGTCTTGTTTTTTTTCCAAAAGTGCAAGTACTGTGTTACTCTAATGATTAAATATTGTTTAAACATACAACTGAGCAGCTAGTTGTACAGTTGATTCTTTCCCTGTGCTTCATTTTATGTATTAATTATTTTGTGTTCAAGCAAAGACTTTAATTAGGAATCATAAAGAGTTTGTGAAGAGTGAAGTTGTAACGGTTTCATCTGCTTTAAACTGACTGCAGATGAATACATTTCTGAAGAAAGAGTTGCTGCTAGCAAATCCTTAACTGATCCTGAATCTATGAAGCATTAAAAGGAATGGATCCTGCAATGTGCTTTAGGTCCTCTACTAACATAATTTTGTTAAGTGCCTAGCACAATGGGACCTTGATCCCTATTTGGGGCCCGGAGGTGCTATTCCAATGCAAATAATAATAATAATAATGATTATGTGAGCCGAAGGTATTCAGGTCAGCAAGTTGCAGTATATAGAGCCTTAAATAAATATAGTTTAATATAATATTTTGTAGATAATAAGTGACAGCAAAAAATAGAAAAATGTGACTTTAGTTTCAAAAAAGGGGAAAATAAAATAAAGGTTTGTTCATATAAATGATTTTGATGTGAAAAAAATCAAATCAGTTTAAATTATCTGAAACTCAGCTGTTGAAAATCTATATGCAATTTAATACATTTAACACTATTGTGTTGCTTTTTTAAAAATTCAGTATATTCAGAATAACATTATCAATGCTGTGTAGTTCCTCACTATGTGCTCATGGAAAAGAAATATTCATATCTCACTGAAATTTAAAATATTTTCTGAATATATGTATACTTTTTTAAAAGATAAAGAAAAACTAAGGGCACAAATAAATATATATAGCCTAAGTAAACAAATAATTTAGCTAAGTCCATTATATATACAATTTTTAAATTCACTTTTAGTTATTCTAATGACATTATGAAAACTTTTGTATCTAATGTAAAATACATCATTAAATTCATGGAAAGGTCTGTGCCATAGCAACAATCTCTCACAAATATTAGAATAATCAGCTATATCAAAATCCCTACGGGGGAAAGGGCCATATGATGCCCTCAATGAAATCCATACCCTAATGAAAGAACCTTTCGTTGTGTTGCTTTTTGTTGTTGTTTTTCAAAACGTTATACTTTTAAGTGAAAGTGTTCTCCATTGCCACGTGGGAGATTTAAGTGTGGATCCTGGTCATGATCTCTCACTCTCTGAACCAGCAATGTTGGGAATGCCAGAAAGACTTTGGTTACCATGTGACATCCTGGTGGGGCGTGGGGGTGGGGGTGTGGAAGGTGTAAATCAATTGTGGAGAACAGGAAGAATCATGGAGACTGCAGCAAGAACAGAGGAGACACTAGAAGAAGAAAAAATACAACTAAAAATCATAAGAGATGTTTTGGTTTTATGGTATGTAAATATTCCAAATTAAAAGTGGAAGTCCATTTAAAGAAGTCCTCAGTGTGGTTTCTCTAGACTTTCTCTGCATGGGTCTGATACAAAATCCATTCAAGTCAGTGGAAGTCTTTTCAGTGACTACAATGAGCTCTGAATCAGGGCCTATATTGTGTGTATAAAATCACCATATTATAGGGAGGATAGTAGTACAACCTATTATAAGATTCTCTGTCACTTCCCATTAGAAGACTCTGTTTTCAGTTGCTTTTAATTTTGCCAAATTTTAACTGTTTTGTCTGAAATTTTCTATGCCAGGTGCATGCCTAAAACTGGGAACAAATTTATGGAAAAATGCATTGTTTTGAACATGTTAAAAATTCTGGGAACCTTCACTTTGAACAGCTCTAACATCCCCATGCTTTGGAGTTGGGACATGAAATGTAGTGGAGGGAAAAGGGTGGCCTCTTTGTCCGGTTGTGCATTTTATGGTCACTATAAAAATGTGGCCAAATATGGTCAAGTTATAAACCTTTGAAAAATCATAGTTCACGCATATTCAGGAAGACTTCTTTGATTTTAGTAGCTGAATTCCCCAAAGATTCTGGGCACATTGGCATGCTCCAGACCACAGCTGTGCAGAACTTGTCTTGTGATTGCAGCTCAGGGCTGCTGAAGGCCTTGCTCGATCCAGCCACCTGAACTCAAAGCAGGCAGCCTGTCTTTGCTGTTCTCCCACTTATCCCACTACTGCACCCAGGCTGTATGGAGGAGTAAGCTTCCTGATTCGTATGCAGACAGGACAATAGCTGGACCTGGGGGTTGAGGGGCAGCACAGATCAAGATAAGAAGCCTAGAGCGGGAAGACAGGAGATGGAGGCTGGCAGGGTGGGAAAGGAAAACTGATACTGGGAATTGGAGTGTGGGGGGAAACTTGGACTGTCTGGACCAGGAGACTAGGACTGGGATCCAGAGAAGGGTACTTCTACTATTTGGGTAAGGAGACTGGGACAGGAACCCAGGGAAGGAAGTAGGGATGTGGACTGTGAGCCAGTAGCCGGTGAGCGACTGAGACTGGATGAGGAGCTCCGGGAGGGAGACTGAGATTGGAAGCTAGTTGGGGTGAGGAATGTTGGCAGGGGTATGATGGGAGGCTGGAGTAGAGGAACAAGAGATCAGATGAGGATCCTGTAGTACAGTGGAATGAGACTGGCTGACCAAGACTGAGACTGGGACAAGAAGCCTGGAGGAGTGGCCACTGGGACTGGCTAGGTGAAGAGACAGTGACTGAGACAAGGACAGGTTGGAGGGAACAGAGCAGAAGTTTCATGCTTGGCTGGAAGAGTCAGAAGAGTCAGTGCCCGTTAGAGCTCATTTTCCCCCCACCTCCACCCCCGGACAGTGGAATGGAACCTAAGAGTCCTAAGCCGGACCATTCCTCAGCTGTAAGCAAATCTCTGCAAAACCCAATGGTAGTGTCCCATCCCCCTCTAGTAGTAGTCCACAGAGGATGATAACTTATTCCATCACTTCAAGTGGGAGAGGTCTGTGGGTCAATTTAAAGCTTCCATTCCTGCTGATGACCCATTTGGGTGTCAATATGATGCCACATGATGGAATTTCTGTTTTTTCAGTTGGTTTTTAAAAGCCTAGGAAATTATTTCCCCCCTCCCCCCAAAAAATGCTAAAAGAATAAGGTTGTGAAATCAAGCACTCAAAAGTTAGGAAATGCCAGAATAAATATTGCCTGTGCATCTTTGATTCAACCCTATTGAATTAATTTTAATGGACTTTATGAGCCCAAATAGTCAAAGGTGTTAATTTTGCCCTGTCACTGTCCAACATTACACAGTTTTAAATAAAGTTCTGGGTTTGGTATACAGAGACCTCAACCGTTTAGTACCATGGCAAAAACACTATAAAAAAGCCTTTTTAACCTTATTAAATATACAGAAAAAGAAGGTAAAATAATTAAAGCATTTGAAGTGTGAAAGATTACATAAGGCTTTTATTTTAACCATGCCCCTTGCTCCTACTTCCTTTAGCTGTAGAGCGTGTGACAATCTTTTCTATAATATTAACAATGACAATAACTGTCCTTTTTGTGAAAAAGAGAAAACATTAGTTGGGATAGACTGCACTTGTTGTTGCTGTTGCTGTTAAAGTCCAATCCCAGTTCCTAGAACACAAAACAGGACAAATGCATACAAAAAGGGAAAGAAGAGAAAAGCAAATATAAAAAATGATGCTTCTGTCTCTAGTTTTGACTTTCACATACAGTCTCACTTCTGCAAAAACATAGGCATAGCACAAGCTCTTATCAGCTATTCCAAGACCCAGCAAACTTGTACCGGTCAGGCCGTTTAGGGCAATGCTTGTAGCTGTCTTTTCAATCACAGGCTCACAACTGTATTGCAAAAGATGCAGTCTTGGCTGGCTATGTCACACTCACATTAAGCAAAAGGCAAAAGGAGAGGGATAGGAAATAGAAGAAATGAGATAGAAAAGAAAAGGACACAAAATGGAAGGTGACAAAGTCTCATGTCCCAGATAGTGTTCAGGAGTCAGCCAGAGTTAGTGAAGAGGGTGATGTCATGTGTAGCCTGTCTGGTCAGGACATTCCTCAGGATTAGGAGGATGAAGGCCCAGTGGTGTTAGAGTGGATCCTGGGATCCCAGGAAATGATGTGGGTAGTAGCCACAATGGTAAAGTTCACTCATTCCTATTGTCCCACTCCCATCTTTTAGTCAGCCAGTGTTTGCTTCCCGATTCCCCCCAAAAGTCTTTTCTTTGAAGAACGCCAAAAGGGAGCTATGAGCAGAATAGGCTGTCCTCTCATTAAGTTGTCGACCAGTTAGGCCTAATTTCTGACACACTGATTTTGGTTTATTGATTTACAGACCCACACTTCTCTTGTTTATCAGGTATGATCTTAATATACTTCTTAAGATATATGAATAGGCTTTTTAGTTTATACTAATTCAGTCTGCCTATCTTTTGCACCTTTTCCCATCAACATTTGTTATAGATTATTATGACATTTTATGAACTTTCACTTACTTTTCACAATTGAGATCACAATTACGGTAAATTTGTAGGCCCGATTATTATAAACAGACCGCTTATCCATATGCATTATTATATCATCTTTAACTACATGATCATGATGGTTTTTTTATGGGCCACCTGCCTGATTCAGTACATGGATGGACCTGCTACGTGCAGTGAAGGAGACTGTTGTCTGTAAGATCTCCGCTTCATTTTTGCAGAAATTGGAAGATGTGAAGAGAATGAAGCAGGGGACTCCAGGAACAGAAAGGATGGTTTCCTGGTTAAGGCAGCTGAATACTCTCCTGGAAAATTGGATTCTATCCCTGCCTCTGCCACAAAGTGCTTATATGATGCTAATCAAGTCGCTTAAACCAAACTTTTCATGTGTAGTCACTAATTGTGTGTTCCTCATTTTCTGGGTGCCTGACTTGAGACCCTGAAGTTTGATTTGAAGAAGTGCTGAGAACTCACAGCTGCAACTCAAGTCATTGGAAGTTGTGCTTTCAACATATCAAGTGCTGCTTTAATGCTAAGTATCTGAAACATCAACTGTTAGGCATCTCAGATTGAACACCCAAAATTAGTGGATACTTTTGACCATAGTTTCTTACAGTATGTCTACACTGCAATTAAAAACCTATGGCTGGCACGTGCCGTTGATTCAGGCTCTTGGGGTTTGGGCTAAGGAGCTGTTTAATTGCGGTGTAGATGTTTGGGCTCGAGCTGCAGCCCAGTCTCTGTGACCCTCCCATCTCACAGAGTCCTAGAGCCCAGTCTCCAGCCCAAGACCGAACGTCTACACCACAATTACACAGCCCCTTAGCCCAAGCCCTGCAAGCCTGAGTCAACTGGCATAGGCCAGCCAAGGTGTCTAATTGCAGTGTAGACGTACCCTGCATGCCTCAGTTTTCCAGCTGCAAAATAGGGCAATACCACTCCTCATCTCACAGAGGATGTTGTGAAAATAACATGTTTGTGAAGCACTTAGATAATGCAGTGATAAGCGCCCAGAAAAACCTATGAGGAAATTAATAATTCTGTCTTCAGAATAGGGTTTGGATAGTAAATAAGGCCTGTGGTCACACACTGAACAATAAGGAGAAGACAAAATATTGAATAGCTGCTCATTAAGTGAGCACTGTCCAGTCTGTCCACTGAATGAGGCAGGGATCCAGTGGAAAAATAGTACGTGATCATGTAATTAAGGACTGCATCATAATGCAGGCACCCAAGAGGGTCAAAGGAAGGTTGCACAGAAAACCTTAATACTGGCATTTCCTAACTTTTGAGTTTTTGACTTTGCAACCTTAATAATTTTCTTTTAACATAAATGTTGTGGGTAGTATATATTAGAGAGGCAGTGTGGCCTAGTGAAGCGAGCACAGGCTGGGACCTCAGAAGACCTAGGTTCCATTCCTGGTTCTGCCACTGGCTTTGTGTGGTCTTGGGCAAGTTACTTCACCTTTGTGCATCAGTTTCCCCATCTATAAACAGAATAACAATATTTACCTTGTTCATAAAACGCACTGAGATCTACAGCTGAAAAGTGCTATGTAAGAGCTTGTTGTTGCTATTACGGTCCAACTCTCAAAGTGCCTTCTTCAAGGTACAGAGGATCCACAACTCTCACTGAAGTGAATGCATCTACTTGCATGTTGCAGGACTGGGCCTTTCCTTATCAAGTATGATAATTATAGCAACAGCCACTAGTGTTGCTGCAACTAAGGGTTTGTGAAGAGTGTTCTTTGAAAAACTAGATTTTCAGCCATACAAATTCTCTCCTGGCTGAATCTAGTTAGATAATCTAATAGAAGATCCAACTCCAGCAGAGAATGTTTTCTACAGCTATGGCGGGGGGGGGGGGGGCGGGTGGATGTGTGGGAGACTAATTGGAAGGAAAGATAGCAATTACTCCAATCAAACTATGTTTAGGAAGAACAAAGGAAATATTCATTCAATATTTCATGTAATAATGGTGGCTCTTTCACCTTGACTTAAGACAAAGGAATCTGAAAATGGAACAAACTCTTGTAGGAGTACAAAACACACCAAACAGAAATGAATGTTTACTAGTTTTAGATAATTTTTTTTGCACTTCTATATAAGAGGACCCAATTCTGTTACCACTAAAATAAATCCCAAAATGAGCAATGAGAGCAGGATCAGTCCCATAATTATCATCTGTTTTACAATGAAGTTGCATCACCCAGAAGGCCAAATCCCAGCCTTTCCTGCACAAAACCCAAGTAAAGAGGGCTTTGCAACAGGGAACCAGGAAGGTACAAAAGGAGGCCACAGTCTACACCTATGCTTCAGTTGATACTGCATCCTACAGGCAGGATTAGTTACTATGACCCTCTGCACGGCACTTATTTGGGAGTTTGGCCCCGTGGAATCATGCTCTGTCCACTACCCATGGCCCACTATTCCCTTGGTCCTGGCCTGTACTCCCGTGAGGAGAACTGCCCTCAATGCTGCTCTGTGGCAAGCTAGTGATTTAAAAATCCCTGCACCCAGTGCAAGGAACAGAACAGGGGACCAGGACTATAACTTCTGTTTAATTTCCAACCTTGGGTGCCTGAGGATGGAGCAAAGGCAGAATGTAGCCCTAAGTCTAACTTTTGAGGGGATACCTACTGTAAGTTATATCAAATATGCACAGTCTATATTGTAATGGCTCAAAAACATACATATGAATATTATAGACTATACCAAAATGTGCTACAATACCTAGGCACAGTAGAATGGTTTAAGGATGGACTGCCACTCTTATTTCTAATTTTTCTGTCTTTGCTGTTTTAAATCAGATCATTAATATTATTTGAATGTACAGTTTTTTTCTGTGGTTTAATATAGCTATAGCTTTTACCACCAGCCACATATTCCAGCTCTGACACATCTGAAGATAGAAGATCTACAGGGAAATGTAGAATCAAGAGCCATAAGACACTGGGTTACAGTTCATGAGAATTTGCAATTTAAGTATATGATGACTGAGAAAGAGATGTAGATGCATTGTGAAATGTATCTTTTAGCTGATACAGCTACAAGTAGGTTAATTAAGTCACCAACATTCTGCAGAGAAGAGGGTAAAACACAGTTATCAAGTGAACTCTTCTCAAAGGTTACACAATTTGTTCCCTAACTGTAAAAAAATGTAGAGCTCTCCACCACAGTTACCTAATACACTGTGTTATACAATGGCTATCCTAACAACGTGCATTATGACACAAATAAAAAAGTCCTCCTTTAATTCAATTAAATCTTGAATGTCTAGATCAAATTTCCAAAGCTCTTATGATAATTATTACTGGAGGTTTTCTTATTCTGTCTTCAAGGAAGTCTGACCTATGTATCTGGTGAGTTATGCAAGTGAAATGATAACTGCTCAATTCTGCAAGGTACTGAGTTTCGTTAAACTCCCATTAAAGTCAATGGTAGCTAAGTTAACTCAGCTCCTTATAGGAGATAATCAGCACCCTACAGGGTTGGGCCCTGTCGTATGGGTTATGTGACAGGGAAGAACGACTCTCCGCCCCCTGGTGGGTGAAGCCAGGCAAGCTATACCCCGACCAGAAGCAGAGGGGTGGGACAGGAAGTTTAAAAGACAGGCCCTGCGGTTCAATTGCGCAAGAGCCAGAGAAGGAAGCAGATGCCTGCCTGCCTGCCACACTGAGGACCCAGAATTGGCAATGGGACTGCCAACCGACCATTACCCAGAGGAGCTACTGGGACTGCCGCTGGCCATGTACCCCAGGGAGATGAAGGAATCCTAGGAGATGGAGGTATACACAGAAGTAGCCCAGAGACACCAGACAATAGTCTGGTTGTGTTGCCAGAGTTCAGATCAGCATGTTTCAGTGGGATCCCAGAACGTTTCATCCACAGATCTCAGTGTGCTTTACAAACAAGGTAAGTATCATTATCGTGACCGAGTGATGGAACCACATGCCACCGTTAGGAACCTGGTCTGGGACCTGATGGAGTAGGGTGGGCCTGGGTCCCTGCAGCCAGCCCACCCTGGGGTGGCCATTTACCCACCTTAGGCAGACACCTGTGTTTACCTGCTGTCTGCCTGAGCCAGCAAACCAGGCAATAGACTGCTGATTGCTCTGCCCTGCACAGCCAGCCAGAACTCTGAGACCGCTAATTCTCCATTACATTCTCCTGAGCCTTACATTTATAGACATTCGGCAGTGAGGGGGCTTGGCCTCCCTCAAAGACTGATGGAGAGGGATGGCCACAGGGATACACACCCTAAAATCTTCCAAATTATGAAAATTAGCATATGGAAATTCTGCTGTTGAGGAAGCAGTGGAGATGCATAAGTGATTTGTAGATTATAAAATCATAAGGAAGGATTGTGATCATCTAGTCTGATCTCCTGTATAGGACAGGCTATAGGACATAAAAGGGTGCAGACAGTTAAACAGGATGAATTCAGACCAATAATCAAGTTATTCATTGTCTCCAGTGAATTGTAAGTTACTGCAGTAACACACCCAAATATAAGGTAGTTCTCCCAGAAAAACTTGCCTCTCTTCACGAAGAAGCATCTCCAAAATACGTAAGGGAATACTCGTACACATGTTCTGGAGTTGTTCCCCGTTGTTGGAAAAGTATTGGAGGGAAGTGTTAAGTGCCATGTCTGATACTATGAAAATACCACTACCATGTCCTAAACTAGGTACTCTTCATATAACAAAAGACATTGCCCCAGATAAATAACAGAACAGATTTGTTAATGCTCTGTTACTGGCAGCTAAAAACCTGATCACTCTAGACTGGAAGTTTGAACTACTGCCATCCAATAACAAATGGATGGCTCAGCTTAAGGAGTTACTGCCAATGGGTAAGGGTGAAAGTGCTATACAAATACAGAAATAAACTAAAAGAGTTGGAGAAAGCATTAACTTTGTTGCATGCTTTCCACAAAACATAGGCAAGTTGGCAGCAGACAAGAAAGAAGCTCCTAATAATTTAAACATTGTTCCCTGCCTCCTTCCCGCTCTCTTTGGAGTAGTACATGCCCCAGTGGCATGGGGAGGCGCAGTGTCAGTACTTTCCTGAGCACAGGGATGCAACTTTGCCTGGCTATTTATTCTGGCTGCGAAAGAGAGTGGGAGAAGGCTCTTTATACCTCCCCACACTATTGTGCTCCAGTGTAAGGAACAGACCCAAAACTGAGTCCGAATCAAAACTCAACAGTTGAGCACACATGAACTTTGGGTAAGTTTGGGTCCAAATCCAAACTGTAAAGGAGTCGTCAATCTCAAATAATAGAAAATATTCATGGCCAGATTTTGGCAGTTGATTTTTTCCCCCTTCATATCACTCTAGCAGGATCCACCGTGCCTCCCATAGTTCATTCTACAGGGGAGCCTATCCACCATGTCACCTCACGGCTCTGCAAAATGGTACACCGGGGAGGAAGGCATAGCCCTCTGGGGAAAGCTTGCAGCACAGAAGGGGTTAGTAGCGAGCGGGCAAGGAAGAGGCAGGCAGTGTGCATGATCATGAGAGCCAGCTACAATCAGGCCCCATAAATAGATTTTCCTAATAAAAACATATATAAAAGAAAACAACACAGCTTTAACTCACATTGCAGCCACATACCCATGTCTAAATATAGCTCTTCTGTTTCACTCTCTCCCCACCACTGGCACTGAAATCATTTAAGAGCAGATGGAAAAAAAAAACAACCTGTCAAAAGCACACAAATCTCAAAGGCCAGGCTCTAGCCCAAACAGCCATGTAGCAGCACTAAAGCCCCCATACCAATCTCCTATGTATGGCACATAACACTGAAAAAATTCTGCTACCGTACAACCACAGTAGGGTGTATTTTGAGATATCCTGGATATCACCGCCACATACCTGCAATTAGCTGAGACTTAAAGATAAGAATGTCTATTTTTTTAAAAAATTGTGGTAATGCCAATGTATTTTTGCCACCTCAGTCTAACAATAAGTAACTTGTAAGTGGGGAAACTGCCTAAGGGATTGATTTATCTGAATCTATGATAGCAAACATTTGAAACTTCGTATCCCTTTTCTTCTTTCACAGGAGGACATAATTTGGCCATTGAGGGTATTATCATAATTGTTTAGATTTAATGGCTTTTTGGGAAGCTCAAGTTTTTTGTTGCCATTGAACAATTCACTTTGGATGCACTGAGGTCTTTCCAAGACACTACAAGATTTTTAAAAAGGTCTTTGAAGATTTATGTTCAGAAATACTTCTGATTTTGCCCTGAATATTCTCCTCAGTTGTATCAGTTTATTATTATTTTAGGAAATCCATTATATAATATACATATTTTAAACAGCACCATAATAATTATCACTCATTAACAGCTGGCTGGCAATCACAACAGAAAGGCCAAAGATCGAATGAGCAGGGAGAAGGAACTCACTTCTCATGCACAGTGGTCTGCTCCAGGTGATGGTTGTGGCACACTGATTGGGAAGCAAGGCCTCTACCCGTCCTATACTGATTTAGTGATAAATTGAGGATTTTGCTCTCCTCCAGTGCTGTCAAGCAGGCCACCTTCATGATCAGTAAGTTTACAGATGCACAAAAGTAGGGTTTTTAAATAGTATTTATACACAGTAGCCACTTGTCAAATTAAATATCTTATCTGGTTTGATTTTTTTTTTAATTTAAGTCACTAAACTGCCTCAAAAAAAATCTCAGAAGAGAATAGACAATGTTATCTAATAAACAGTTTTTTAACAAAACAGTCCTTTAAAAATTGAGATATTTTGTAACATGGATGCAAATAGGGCACCTGAAACTGGTAGCTCTCTCTTTTTAAGCACTCAGAAATAAAGAAGCCCAGATATGTACTGGAAAATCTGAATAAACTTTTATGCTGTGTCGTGAACTTGCATGGTACATTTAAGCAATGACTATATTGTCATGACTGTTATATAATCCTGTGATTAGGTGAATAGTACCCACAGCTGACCAAGTTAATGATCTGTACTGGACAGGGGGACTGAAGCCAGGCCAGCAACACCTGCAGGTGATATGAAACCTAATGAGAAGGCCCTCCAGGTGGAAAAAATAAAAAGACAGGAACAGGCTTCAGAGTTGCTGTCCTGTCAGAAGGAAAGGAGTACTTGTGGCACCTTAGAGACTAACAAATTTATTTGAGCATAAGCTTTCGTGAGCTACAGCTCACTTCATCGGATGCATCCTTATGCTCAAATAAATTTGTTAGTCTCTAAGGTGCCACAAGTACTCCTTTTCTTTTTGCGAATACAGACTAACATGGCTGCTACTCTGAAACCTGTCCTGTCAGAGAGATCTTGAGTCTGAGGCATAGAGGACTTGAGGGTTAGGCTGAACAGGTTAACCCTGTTCTAGGAACCCTAGGAGCAACTACACCTCAGGAGGAGGCTTTGGCTGGACTTAGCATACTGTTAACACAAAATAAACCACTTAAAGGAAAACCACTAAAACTTTAGTTTTGTTTTCAGCAAAGTTTTCCAACCAGTTCTTTATTAAAGCCAAACCTTAAGAAAGGGGTAGGAGGGAGGCAGGTGGATTGTGTCTTGGAGGAAATGGGAAAGTCACCTGCGTACTAACCTCTTAAATAATGAATAACTCCTAACTGTAGAGGTGCCAATTTATATTGCCAGATATACAGAGACTTCACATTTTGTATTATTATTTCAGGAAAATACTTAAATGACCTAGAGATGCTATACTGAAGGCTCAAGGGCTGATTTGCCACTCCATTACACAGAAGTGTAATCAGTAGAAAAACACCAGTATAACCCTGATATAACAGAGTGGAGAATCAGGCCCTATTATCTTAGAAAATTAATTACATCTATCAGGTAATTATTTGTACACAGCAGGTTATTAATCTTTGCACATTGAACATTAACAATTCCAAGACAAGACAGTTAAAATGTACATTGCTCTATCACTGTAAATTTAATAACAAGAATTAAAGACACAGTAAGGAGGACTATTTTATACAGTGAGTCTGGAACAGGAAAAGCAAGACTACTAACTGTATTTAGAGGAAACTCGAAAGAGGAAAAAAGTTTCCTAGTGAACATAAAGATTTGAATTTGATAATTACTTGGAACCCAATTAATATCAGAATGGCTGCCATTATTCTCAGAGGACAGCCATTTCATCTATTGTGCAGGTGTACTCTCCAGTAGTAGATCATACTGATGAAAGACTGAAAGAATTTCAATGACACCTTGAGGGATCTTATGAATAAAATATCAAAAATTGACATCTTTTTTGTCTATGAAGATTTTAATATCAGATTTGAAATAGGTCTATGGTACAGCAAGAACATTGAGATGATAAGATTTATTCTGTCTCTAGCTAGACAGGCAGGTCATAGCCAAATCAAGCTTTTTGATAATGATGGAACCTTTTTGTATAGACTCAAGTTCTCCTAGTCTTTAACAAGACAGTCCCTCTAGTTAGAATAATACATAAACATAGCAACTACACATTAGTAAACCAACACAAGTCTCTCAGGCACAAAGCCATTCCCAACACCTGGAAAGTTGAAAGTTTAACATCACCAGGCTTTAATAAAATAAATATTTTATTAAATATTTAATAAATTTCCTATTGTTCCACATGTTAAAATATGAACAATACAATAAATAAAGAAATTGAAAAATTATTTACTTATATCTACTCAAAGAATAACAACCTCGTTCTCAAGAAAAGGAAGCAGCAGGAAGTTGTTTAAAGGAATAAATTTATGATACATATTCCCAAGTCAGTATTTAAACATATTACCGAATGGGCTTAGGGATTTTCTTCTTCGTTTGATCAACTAGGTCTCAGCTGTGCATTGGAGCAAGTTGGTAAAATCATGGTGTGAAATCACCAGAAATGCCCAAAGGCTTTGGACAATCAGCTTTCACAGCCACACTCCTGTAAGTCTTTTCCATCTCCTAATTCTGCCCTTGTAGGATAGAGGAGGGGAAATGCTGATGGGGTGGAAGGAGGAGTCAGTGGAGTGATATAAGGAGATGGTATAAGGCATGTCAGGTTGCAAGTGATGAAGGACACAGCTTTAGTTACAATATTTTTGAATGAACTGGAAAGGAGCAGTGGCACAAGTGCAGCAAACAGAGTTGTAAAAAGGGGAGTTTGAGTGGGAATTCTGTTGGAGAAGATGGGAGGAACAAGCCCCTGGTCTTTCAGGGCAATGAGTGAGTTTTTGTGAGTGTTATGTGGGTTTTTTTCTGTTTTTGCAGGGTGGAGGTTCCTTAACAGGAATTTAGATGGGAAGACTATGACAGTTATAGAGGTAACAGTGGTAGTGACCAAAGCCATGGAAGAGACAATGAAGATGAATGGATGTGGAAGCTGCGGGATGTACGTGATCCTGGAGTGGGTACCTGAAAAGAGCTTCATTTGTATGAAGTGCCACTTGATAGAGCTGATGAAAGAGAAGATCTGAGGCTTGGAGATGCAGGTGGAAATTATGCTTGAGTTTTGAAGGGGGTTTGAGCAGATGATGGTGCAAAGGCAAGAGGGGGCTGAACAGAAAAGTCAAGAATTGCAGATATATGCTGGACTGAAGAACTTGGAGGGAAGACCGCTGGGTGAGGAAAGTGGGAAGTGGAAGCATGTGACTACAAGAACCAAGCAGAGGAAAAGATCAGCTAGTGAAGGTGAATAAGAACCCAGGAACTGGTTTGCTGAGTTGGAAAATGAAGAAGGAGCATAGCAGGCTGTAACTGAAGGAGGGAGGGCAAGGAAGAAGAGAAAAGCAGCTAGTTCTGTAAGAAGAGGAGAAAGCCAATGGAGATATGCAGAGTTCAGAGCCCCAGAAGACTACAGGATGACTTGCAGAAGATTGCAAGAGAGAATAAAAGACAAGAGGACTTGCAGCCAGAAAGAACAGGAGGAAGTCTGGAGGATCACACCATCACCAGGAAAAGACAGGTCTATGTGACTGGGGACTCCCTACTAAGAAGAATAAACAGGCCTTGTCGCTAGAGCTGATCTACAGAACAGAAAGGTATGCTGTCTTCCAGGAGCTAAGATACAGGATGTGGACCCGATGCTGAAGAGGATCCTAATGGGAGCAGAAAAGAATCCACTGATTCTCCTTCAAGTGGGAACAAATGATACTGCTAGATACTTGCTGGAACATATCAAGGGAGACTATGCCAAGCTGGGGAAGATGCTTAAAGAAATGGAGGCTCAGGTGATCTTCAGTGGGATTCTACCTGTCTATATGGGAGGAGAATGAAGGCGAGGCAAGATTATGATGATCAACAGATGGTTCAGGAAGTGTTGCTATAAGGAGGGTTTGGGGATGTTTGACCACTTGAAGTCATTCATGGATAGAGGACTGTTCTCATGGATGAACTCCACCTGAATAGGGAGGGAAACAGACTTCTGAGATGGAGGTTGACACAACTAGGAACTCAAGGGAGACAGTTGGGAGATGCTCATGTCATCTCCAGACCTGATTCTAACAGTGAGTGGGAAGAAAAATCAAGAGAGAATACAGCAATGGAGAAAGGAACAGCGGTGGATAGGAGAATGGACATTAAAAGGAAAGATAGTGCCCATACCAATGAAGCTAACAATCAGGTAGGTGATACTGGCAATAGAATGACTGTACCCAATCAGGTGAGAAACTGGGCAAAGCCAACCAGAAACAACTAAAATGTTGGTACACCAGTGGAAGGAGCCTGGGTAACAAAATGGAGGAACTAGAACTAGTGGTGCAGGATGTGAAACCAGATAGTATAGGGATAACAGAAACATGGTGGAAAAGTAGTCATGACTGAAGTACAGGTATCAAAGGGTATGTGCTGTTCAGAAAAGACAGAAAGGTAAAGGTAAAGATGGTGGAGTAGCATTTTATATTAATGATGAAGTAGACAGTAAAGAAATTAGAAGTGATGCAATGGAAAAGATAGAGTCTGTTTGGAACAAAATCACTTTGGGGAACAAAGCTACTAGAGGTTCCCCTGTTATAATGCTTGGTGTGTGTTACAGACCACCAGGATCCGATCTGGATATGGATAGAAACCTCTTTGAAGTTTTTAATGAAATAAATACTACTGGGAATTGTGTGATTATGGGAAACTTTAACTTCCCAGATATAGATTTCAGAGTAGCAGCCGTGTTAGTCTGTATTCGCAAAAAGAAAAGGAGTACTTGTGGCACCTTAGAGACTAACAAATTTATTAGAGCATAAGCTTTCAATGCATCCGATGAAGTGAGCTGTCTGTAGCTCACGAAAGCTTATGCTCTAATAAATTTGTTAGTCTCTAAGGTGCCACAAGTACTCCTTTTCTTTTTGCAGATATAGATTGGAAGACAAGTGCTACTAATAACAGTAGGGCCCAGATTTTCCTGTATATGATAGCTGACAGATTTCTTCATCAAATACTTGCTGAACCAACAAGAGGTGATGCCATTTTAGATTTGGTACTGGTGAGTAGTGAGGACCTCATAGAAGAACTGGTTGTACAGGACAACCTTGGTTCGCGTGATCATGAGTTAATTCAGTTTAAACTACATGGAAGGATAAACAAAAATAGATCTGCAACAAGGGTCCTTGATTTCAAAAAGCTAACGTTAATAAATTAAGGAAATTAGTTAGGGTAGTGGACTGGACTGAAGAACTCAAGGATCTGAACCCGGCATCAGAAGCAAGGGGAAAATAATCATCAGGAAGGGTTGCAGACCCAGCTAGATGAGCAAGCATCTCAGATAGGTGATTAAAAGAAAGCAGAAAGCCCACAAGGAATGGGAAATGGTTCAGCAAGTAAAGCTACCTCTTGGAGGTCAGAAAGTGCAAGGATAAAGTGAGAACTGCCAAACAGCAAGCACAGTTGGACTTTACAAAGGGAATTAAAATCAATAGTAAAAGGTTCTATAGCCATATAAATAAGAAGAAAAGAAGAGGTGGGACCACTAAGTACTGAGAATGGGGTGAAGATTAAAGATTATCTAGATATGGCCCAACACCTAAACAAATACTTTGCCAAAGTTTTTAATGAGGCTAATGAAGAATTTAGGGGTGGTGGCAGGGTGACTAACAGCAGCAAGTATATAGAGGTAGAAATTACCACATCTGAGGTGGAAGTCAATCTCCTTCTTTGAGAAGATAACTGATTTTTTTAGACAAAGGTCTTATCTACATGGATTTTCATAAGGCATTTGATACAGTTCCACACAGAAAATTATTAGTTAAACTGGAGAACATGGGGATTAAAATGAGAATTGAAAAGTGGATAAGGAACTGGTTAAAGGGGCAACAACAACGGGTCATACTGAAAAGTGAAATGTCAGACAGAAGGGAGGCTACTAATGGAGTTCCTCAGGGATTGGTCTTGGGACCAATCTTATTTCACATTTTTATTACTGATGTTGGCATAAAAAGTGAGTGCACTAAAAAAATTTGTGGATGACACCAAGTTGGGAGGTACTGCCAATACAGAGGAGGACCGGAATATCATACAAGAAGATCTGATGACCTTGTAAACTGGAATTATAGCAATGGGATGAAATTTAATAGTTCAAAATGCAAGATCATACATTTAAGGGCCAACAAGAAGAATTTTTTGCTATAAATTTGCTATAAGCTGGGGACTTATCAATTGGAAGCAACAGAGGAGGAGAAAGACCTGCGTATATTGGTTGATCACAGGATGACTATGAACCATCAATGTCATGTAGCCAGGAAAAAGGCAAATGCAATCCTAGGATGCATCAGGCAAGGTATTTCCAGTAGAGAGAGGGAAGTGTTAGAACCATTATACAAGGCACTAGTGCAGGGGTGGGCAAACTACGGTCCAGGGGCCACATCCGGCCCTTCAGATGTTTTAATCCGGCCCCCGAACTCCTGCTGGGGAGCGGAGTTGGGGGCTTGCTCCACACAGCTTCTATGTGTAGGGACAGCCAGGGGACTCCACATGCTGCCTCCACCCCAAGCACCACCCCCACAGCTCCCATTGGCCAGCAAACGGGGCCAGTGGGAGCTGCAGGGGTGGTGCCTGCAGATGGGGCAGTGTACAGAGCCGCCTGGCCGTGCTTCCATGTAGGAGCTGGAGGGGGGACATGCCGCTACTTCCGGGAGCTGCTAGAGGTAAGCACCGCCCAGAGCCTGCACTCCTGACCCCCTGTTGTGCCCCAACTCCCTGCCCTGATCCCTCTCCTGGCCTCTGAACCCCTCGGTCCCACCCTCCTTCACCTCAGAGCCCTCACCCCAACTCTCTGTCCCTGTCTGGAGCCCCCTCCCGCACCCTGAACTCCTTATTTCTGGCCCCACCCGAGAGCCCATACCCCCATCTGGACCCCTCACTCACTCCCACACACCAACCCCCAATTTCATGAGCGTTCATGGCCCACCATACAATTTCCATACCCAGATGTGGCCCTTGGGCCAAAAAGTTTGCCCACCCCTGCACTAGTGAGACCTCATCTGGAACACTGTGTGTAATTCTGGTCTCCCATGTTTAAGAAAGATTAATTCAAACTGGAACAGGTGCAGAGAAGGGCTACTAGGATGATCCGAGGAATGAACAACCTACCTTATGAGAAGAGACACAAAGACCTTAGCTTATTTAACCCAATCAAAAGGAGGGTGAGGGGAGATATAATTGTTCTCTCTAAATACATCAGAGAGATAAATACGAGGGAGAGAGAGGAGTTATTTAATGTAAGCACCAGTGTTAACACAAGAACAAATGGCCATCAAAAGTTTAGGCTTGAAATTAGGCGAAGATTTCTAACCTCAGAGGAGTGAAGTTCTGGAACAGCCTTTTAAGGGAAGCAGTGGGGGCAAAAAACCTAACTGGCTTAAGACTGAGCTTGATAAATTTATGGCGGGGATGGAATAATGAGACTGCCTATAATGGCATGTGGCCCTTCAGCGACTACCAGTAGCAAAAATCCCCAACTGCTGCAGGTGGGACGCTATATGGGGAGGGCTCCAAGTTACTAAAGAGAATTCTTCCCAGGTATCTGGCTGGTGGGTCTTGCCCACATGCTCAGGATTTAACTGACTGCCATATATGGGGTTGGGAAAGAATTTCCCCACAGGTCAGATTCACTGAGACTCTGGGGGGTTTATTGGCTTCCTCTGCAGCATGGGGCCTGGGTCACTTGCAGATTTAAACTTGTGTAAATGGTGAATTCTCTGTAACTTGAACTCTCTAAATCATGATTTGAGGACATCAGTAGCTCAGCCACAGGTTAGGGGTTAATTTCAGGAGTGAGTGAGGTTCTGTGCCCTGCAATGTCCAGGAAGTCAGACTAGACACGATGGTCCCTTCTGAATTTAAAATCTATGAGTATACGACAAGGGATATTTGCATCAGAGAGGCCAGAAAGGAGAAGGCTGTAATAACCAAGATGGGTTATGATGAACGTGTGGACAAGCATTCTGTCTGCCTGGATAAAGATGGAATTTCAATATGTTGTGGAAGAAGAAATGGCAGGATTTGATTAAATGACCTGAATCACACCACTAGCTCAAGGGAAAGGAAAAATTGAAGACTGAAGTGCCTTTGGTTTGTGATGTGTAGTGGTAACATGCAGTAAATTCAGAGATACCACACAAGCTACATCATAAGAAATCATGTGACAGTGAAAACATTTTGTCCCATTGAAAAAAATTGAGATATTTTCCTATAAATCTCACAAAAATATATAATTCCTATGATACTTGTGAAATTACTGTGGTTGTCACCACTTTATGTAGAAGATTTAGGGCATATGGTAGAAAAAACAGTGGGTTACACAAAGAGCACTGGAATTTCTGCAGAAGTTTCTGAGTATCGGATTGACATAGTGCAGAATACAACGATGCAGAAACTACAACACTGTGAAAGGAAGTGATTTAAGAGAGTGATTTGGAAGCAAGCACAGTTTGTACAACTGCTGCCAGTGCTCTTTGATGTCATCATAGAAAACGTGTGGCAGGAACCTTGGATGATGGCAAGGCAAGGCATAGCTGTGTAAGGATGTCACTGACAGAGATGAAGAGAGAAGCAGAAGCTGAAAGCACTAGAAGTCAGCGGTGTGATGCACAGTTACCCCACAACCATTCAGAAAGAAGATAGAAAAAGGGAAATCGTCTGCCTGTTGTCATTATGGCTTATTGCTTTTAATTTTCTTTTCATGGATAAGATCACCTTTTCTTGATTCATTTAACTATATTGCTACAATCCTAGGTACTTAGTAATGTATTGTGCCTCCCTCCCACTTATTCCTCTAAGTGAGAAGGCTCTTTAAGACATTATGCTGCACAGTAACATGCCACTGGGACTCGCAACATTTCAAATGTATATGTTTGCCTGCTAATCTGCATCTAGTCAGTTTATATTATGTAAGATGTTTAGGTTCAAGGGTGTTTTAGTAGCATAGCTTATTGGGGACTACATTTTCTCCAGGGTACAAGCCAAGCTCTACATCAAAGCCTGATTGAGCAGAAAATATGTGCTAATGTTCACAGCAGTACTCTATTATAGTATAAGTATGCTTGTAAATATTCACTACATGTTATTACGCCATTTGAACCAAGAATATTGCGGGGTTAAAGGTCAGCCCTAATGCTCTCTCAGGAGGCAGCAGTTTTGAATATAACCAAATGGGATAATGGTCAGGAATACCCAGAGGGGGCAATGTAGCACATCGTAAAGAATTGTGCTGTGAGTTTTAAGTTTTCAGGACAACAAAGATGCCAACGGGATGGCTCATAAGCAGTCATTATTAATGGAATGACAAGGCTAATGTTAAGCAGGATGTCTTTACTATAATAAATCTTGTCCCTGTGCCATTAGTAGTCCTTACAACTGCAAATAGCAGTTAGGTTGTAACCTAACATGGCAGAATTTTATCCTCTCAATCTCTAATGTATTTTATAATGCTGTTAAAGCAGGAATAGCAACTGTTTAAGCTCACTTAATCTATGAGAAGTTTAAACATGAATTTAAATCCAAAATCTGCTTTGATATTAGTTTCTTTTAATTAAATAGAAGATTTTTTTAGAAGTAGACCTTTTAAAATATACACTGTGCTGTATTAGAAGGTGGGAGGAATATTGTTGAATTTAAAATGTTAAACATTTTCCTTCAGATATAACTCTTGAATTCCTGGGGAAAAATAGGTGTTTTTTTTTCATTTTAATAGAAAATTGTTTCTTTTTATTACATCAGTCTTCTATTGTTCTAGTACTCTTATTATACCAGTCTAAAAAATAAAATTCAAACAGTATTCTTTAAATTTTAAATAAGTATTTTTATAGTTAAAGATTCTCACTTTTAAAAAGGCTCTCTTTTTAAAACTATGGGTCAGATTCTGATCTCAACATAGTGCTGTAAATCCAGAGTAAAGTAAATGGAGTTATTATAGAAATATAATAAACTCAGAATCTGGTCCAAAGGAATTACATTATTTTCTACATCATTCTTCAAAATGATTTACAGAGCGAGCATACCCAGGTATGCATATATATATATAATAATAATTTTCAAAGGTTAAAAACAAATACATTACTACAGCACAGCAATAATTCACCTTAATGTATCAGGTGCAGTGAACTTAAATACAGTTCATGAAATGAAACATTCAAATGGAAGCTGAATTTTAGCAAATTGTTGAAATATGTTTTTAAACAGCTTCTCTGCAGGCCATCCATTCCACCTGCTTTGCTGGTTTTCTCCTGACCTTCCACTGAAATCTATAGAGATCTACAGCTCATCAATTGTAACTAGTACACCTGGCATCATTGTAAGGTGCTCTTTGCTGGACTAACCTGGTATATTAGTCAGGAGTCAACACGTTAGTCTACAATACAATAATGTTTCTGAAATCTGCCAGTCTGGGAGAGATGATTAACTGTGAATCTAGCATTATTTTCCCTTTGAATAGAAAGCTGCCCTCATGGCTGCCTGGTCCAAAAAAATCCATAACCTAACAATCCGTGAGCAAACTAGACTCTGGAGAAAGTCCAAAATGTTGAAACTGTAACTAGAGATAGCCCAAATATACAGATACAGATTATTCCCCAAGCCAGAGGATGTTCAGAGCCACAAAGTTGTCTCAGCCCAGTTGTGACATTTTAAATCCAGATCTGAATCCAAACTTCCTTAAAGTTTGGGATTGTTCAAGCCTGGAATATTGGTTCATGTACATCTCTAGTTAAAATAGCCTATGATTTCAGTTACAGAGATAAAATAGTCTAGTGCAACTTTTTTTTTATATTGGACAAGTAACAGCAACCCCTATCCTCGAAAGTAACAAATAAACTCAAATCAAACCATACCACAGAGAAACTTTCAGTCCAGTTTGAATTTTGTATAAAGAATAGTGACCTTATTCAGAGGGTTTGGTTTTCCATGACATTGCAATGAATGTCTAATTATTTTTTTAAAATTCTGAAATGTAGCCTGTTGCCTTGCCAGCTATAAACCACAACGGCAAAAAACATTTGACATGTTACTGTAAACCCTATAAACCCATGGGTTACTGTAAACCCAGATATTTACTAGGTCACAGTTTTAGAACTAAGAGATTTTGGTCATATTTGAGTATTCTCAGGTATGTTTTGCAGCACAACCAATTGTGGATTCAAGTTTTTGTAGTGCAGTAGAGTATGCTGTACTTTGGCCTACTTGTTCAGAAGATAATAATGGTACACTATTTTCCAGAGGACAGTGAGTATTAATTCTCTATTTAGTATGCTCCATCTTTATCTTTTCAAATACATTCAAACTTAGAGTGAACTTAAATGAACCTCTTGAATAAACAGAACTACATAATTGGTTAGATGTACTGACATTATCTGAGCATGGGAGTTCACAGAGAGATGTGCCTCAGATGAAGTGAGTACAGCTTCAACTCAATGAAAAGATTGTGTTGATAGAGTAATTCTATTGACTCTTTGTAGTCAATACTAGCACTGTAACACAAGAAACTGATTTCTTTCAACTATAAAAACACTTTTTGAACAGGATATATAATTAACCCTTCAGCTACTAGGATTGGGATCATTTGTTTTCTTACTATGAACAGGATGTTTGTTACACTCCAACGCACTAGATATCTAACATCTTTATCAAGAGGGTACATTAACCTAAAGTTGTGTAGTTAAGAAGTAGCTTTGCTGTGCCTTAAAACAAGTTGCATAAGACTCACATCTGCCCACACACTTCCCCCTACATCGTTAAAATAATATATTGAACACCATTGTGTCCAATATACTGGATAATGTCATTTACACATGACAAATCAACATTAAATATGGGAATTGTACTAATACATACAAACAGTACCCATCTCTTTTCTTACCCCAACAGCATGTGTAGGTAACACACTCCTGGAATTAATATCCCCCATGCCAAGTAAAAATAACCTTATGGACTGAGGACCGAATTCATCACTGCACCACTGCAGAGCTGAGCTCAGAATAGGGTCTGGGTTAGAGGGCGCTTTATGTTACCTTTGTAACTCCACTATGCTGGAGGTGCCAGGGCGGTATCCTAAAGGCTGAAGTACCCCTTCCCTTCCTAACCACCAGACCATCCTGCCTCCTATCTGCAAAGACTGCCACAGAATTTCTCCCTTATCATGAAGAGACCAGTTCTTGATTCTATTTCATGCCAAGGGTACTCAAATAAGGTATGCCAATATGGGCAGCACATCATTTACACTATCCATACCAGTAAGGCCTCTGAACATTATGCTTTCTGCATACCTCTCAATCTTCTAAACATAACATTTCAGATTCTTACCACTGGCCTTTGATTTTGCAAATACAATTTGGCACCTGCAAGTGGTTGCAGCTGCACAGAATTGCAGGTTTAAATATTAGGAGTGAAATGTCTAATTACCTATTATAGGTGGGAAATGAGGGTGAATGAATTACTCTGAAATGAAAATTTGACCCTAAATGTGTAGCGGAGACCTCCAAAGGTAGAACCAAGGGCCCAAATTGGTAGTAGTCACTTTTTCCCATGCTTACATACAACTGTGATGATACACCATTGGAAAGGATATATCTGTGGGTGCAGATTTTGCACAGCCTTACGAGGATGTCCAAAGGGGAGGTATGGCACAGAGGACTGCACAAGGCTAGAAGCCAGAGTAGTGCTAGTGTCGCAAAGTGAAGAGTTGCCACCTTTCATGGTTTTATCACGAGTTTAATAATAATTCATGTTATACTTAAAGCATCAGTTTCTGGAGTCATGAGATTACATGAGACTCAATTTTCATTATAAGGATAGCAGGTAGTTACCCCTATTTTAAGGTTACCTAACACTTTCCAAAAGATTCTTGCAGCCTTTTTTCAGAAGCTAGCTGTAAAACCTCCATTGTTTGCAGCAGGCTTTTGATTTTGGGCAGGGAGAAAGTCCTCAGGCTAGGGAAGTGCCTTTTCCTTTTCCTTTTCCCATTACATACACATTCAGGTTTAGCTGAGTGATAAATTACTAAAAAATACACTTTTATTCTCTGGGGGAAGAGAACCCCAGAAAAACTGATACTGTCAGGAAAAGGATGCAGCGATTGCAGCCAGAACCAGAGTAGTGGCTGGGCAGCAAATACAAAGCATGCACATGGGGGAGGGAGAAGGTAGAGCTGCTGAGCACTTCGGATTTTCCCACCCAAATGCAGAGCACTCTGCAGAATACAGAGTGCTTAAGAGGTCTTCTCTCTGGTGAGGTTCAACATTAAGATGTGACAAGGTCCTCATATACAAGAGTATAAATTATATGCAAAGTCTATAGTCTTTGTTCTGACAACTGTCCAGAGGGAAAATGCTTTAGATAAAGCTGTAGCTTTCTATGTCATAAGGGTAGGGTGGGTAGCGTGAAGATTTTGTCAAAGGAGTTGAGCACAGGAGCACTAGAAATCCCAGCACTTCCTTCGTCTGCACCTTTTCCCCACTCCAATCTGTTGTCCTTATTTCATTGCCAGCCTGTCCAACCACCGGAAAGGACAGAAAACTACTTCCAGCAAGTATAAGGTGCTTAGTTTTATTTGATATGGATGCACCAAAGCAAAATTTTGACTGACTGAAAAACAATAAGAAAGACCACAGAGAACTTTTCCAAATAGCTCATCTGTTTGGCAAGTAAAGAGTAGCTTTGTGCCACAACCAAAATATAACAAGACCATGAATCAGTCATTCAAACACTAAGATCAGAAACTCACGTAGCAGTTAAAGAATAATATACTGTATTCACTAATACTAATTATTGTGCCAACCAGGATTTCTACATATCAGACCAAATTCATCTAGTTCACTTATGCCAGCAGTTTGGCATGGAACTACTCATATGTGTAAACCAAGCCAGATTTAGGCCTAGAATATTATTAAAAATAGCTTTAAAAAACCATGTGATTTCATTTTCAAGAAAAATATATCATCTCACAGATAAACCTTCTAGTTTCTTCTGATTGTATGTTTTTCAAAATTACACAACAAGACTATTATTTTAAGGCCTCTCAATGGAAGCTTTCAATCTATCTGTCTAGGTACTTATGTGGCTCTTACCATGTTGGTCCAGTCTAGGACCAGAACCAAAATTATGGAAGCTAAAAGCATGTGTGTGTTGGGGGAATGGGAAATAAACCCACTATTACCGTCATATGCTTTAGAAACAGTCATAAGCCCTGATCTTGTGTTGAGTAACATGCAGATGGACTCCTGCACTCATGTGGCACTAACTTCTGTGCAGGCTAAGGAATCTGACCACATGGAGCACATTGTAAAATCAAGGCTACACTGAGGTAGGTTTGTGATCCTGACAAGCCCTGTACTTTCCGCACTTAGCAACAGGTACTATGAACCAAAGCATACTGAAGTTAAATAAGACACACGGAGTGGCTGCAAATCTCCATTAATAACAGTTGTCCATTAAAATAATTCTATAATTCCACAATCAAAACATCCTGTTTTAGTTTATTAGAGATTAACAAACTAATTCATTATTATGATGACCTTATGTAATTAGTGAATTTAAATCCCAGTGATACAGGATAGTATGAATTTGATATTACAGCAATAATACTATAAACAAAGATAGAAGAGAGGAAATTTAAATATTGGCTATCTTGTTGAAAAAGTTAAATCTATTTGAAATCTATTTTAATATTAGAGGACAGTTCTCTTTTACTGGCAACATGCTATATATTTATTTTGTCCATACATCTACATTAAGTGGTTTAGCTGCTATACAGTAAATTTGGGATTGCACTTTCCCAAAATGCTGTAACATGATTATATTCCAAATTAAGCTATATTTTAATTTACATAGGATTCCTAAACAGTGACATCAAACCAAATAAATATGCAAATAAGGCTTAAACATCAAACACAATGAAAATCACCCGGAAATGGTATTACAGAAAAAATCCCAGTGATATTAATTAAAATTTGGAAAATAACTCACAGTGGCAACATTCCTATTGACATCAGTGGTGCAGGATCAGTTGCTGTTTGAATTTGCTGAACTTTTTTTGGAGACCCATCACTGTAGGAAAGACAAGGGGTTGTCTACTACACTCTTGCCAAACCACCTCCCATGCAGGCACCCTTTCATATGCACAAATATTTGCAGGATCAGGGCCTCAGACTCCAATCCTACAATTTAGCACATGGACGGACTGCTATACCCATGCAGGGTCTCACTGAAGGCAATATCAGTTGTTATTTTCTCTCTGTATTCACAAGTCTATCTCAGTTTTTTCTTTTTAAAAATGGCACCTGCTAGAGTTCTGAGCTCGTGCCATCTGACTCTGTAATTTGTTCTCTTTCTCCTGTTGCTGTTGAGGAATTTATCTTTCTATGGTTTTGTCTTCCCTCTTTTCCTCCTACTCACTGCTAGTTCCTTCCCAATATCTCTCTTTCGCCTTTCAAACTCTACTCCCTCTCACCTCATCACCCCAGATTCCCCTGATCCCAAATGATCATCCCTCACCTTATGATTCTTTGCCCCTGCTTTTAGATGGGCTCCTCCTCATGATTCTGTCTCTTCTTTAATCTACAAAGCAAGGTTCTGCAACTGATTCAGGAGACAGCTAACTTTAAGCCAAGCTCCTGCCACTCTCCCAACTCTGCTTTCAGTTCTGGCTCTGTGTGCCAGCTGCCCAAGCTATACTCACAGCAGGGTTGGGAGCAGCAGGCACATTAAACCAGCTCTGGGCAAGTGTAGTTGCAGTCCTGATGGAACATAGTCAGAGATGCAACAGGATGCAGCAACAGAAACTCAGCTGCCAGAGTACTGCTGCGGCTTAAATCTTTTGAACTGTCCTAATGGAGTCCCTGCAGTGTCAGGCATCTGTGTACCATCGCAGCTGCAAGGGAAGGATTTACATTCCTGAATACGAAAGCTAAACCTAGGAGTTCTGACTCCCAGTTCCTCCCTCCCCTCCCACTCCAACTCGAATCACGAGAGCACACAACCCCTGAGCTAAAAGGAAGATATGTTGGGATGCAAACGGGTGGGATGGGGTGAAATCTCTGGATGTATTTGGACATCTTTATGATGGGCTAGTAACCCTGTACTTTATTATATAGATTGCTATAGGGTTTTGTGTTTCTCTCTCTCTCCCTGTTTTTCTCCCACATATTGAGACAATTTGGCAAGAAATATTGAGGACCCTTTGTATCCCCTGATGGCTCACTTGGAGCCATCAGAACCAGCTCCATTTTCAGTGGACCCTCAGAAGAGTCTCTAGAAGCAGCTTTGGGCACAGTGTGCAAATTTAGCACCATCCTTCATGATTTACACCAGCTTTGCAGCTACTCTACATTATACTCCACCTTTCACAAGTTATGTGCTCCCTGCCAGGTAGTTTAGATTCAAAAGTATACTTTAGTCATAGTTTAGCTGCTGAGAACTGAATATGATCCAATGGGACTACTCCTGTGAGTAAAATTAGCAGGATTTGGACATTCATTACTCCAAGCATGACATTAAGTATTGTTTGAGTTTTGCAACACTTTAAATTTGTTTGTATGACCTGTGAAAAATGTCTTTCTAACTACAGAAAGGTTGCCGCTCCTCCAACAAAAGGTCAAACAGTATTTCCAAGCAATGAATGTAAACAGTACGTATTTTACCTTGCGCTGTTTTAATGTTGCAGTTCTCATATATCCTTATCCTGACAAAGTTGAGCCTGAATAGCTATTTTGCTCGGTGCATAACCATATTTGCCTGCGAGGAATAAAAACAACACATTTTGGAATTCCAGTGGCATTTATTTAAAATAAAAACAACCTAGGAGTAATCTATTGTTGGAAAGTATGGCATTTTAAAAGTATAGTTGGCTAGAGAATTAAAATAATTTAGCATTGAATATTAAATACTATTATAGTACATTTTATGTGACTGGCAATTGACAAATCAGAGCCTAAGAGAAACAACAAATTTTGTTGATCAAAAGCATAGTTAGTCTTTTTCAGCATGCTGCTTATATAAATGCAACATCAGTATTAAAAATATGCCCTTAGTAATGTTTATCTCAAAACTGTAAAGTTTATTGGTTATTAGATATTGTTTTAATGCACACAGTATGCCTCCACAATATGGCAATAAGTCCCAAAGATGTATGTAAAATATCTTTTTTTTATCATGTCTAGTTTCGTAGACAAAAGTAATCACTAAAAAGCCACTGGCTACAAAAACTGCAAACAAAATGAACCTTTTAAAAGCTAATTACTTAAGGGTGATTTTACAGACATAAAGTATGTTAGGGGCTTACACTATTTGTCATTAACACATATTTTGAAAGCTTGGCTAATATAATGTGACACAAAATTAGTCAAACACAATTCATGCAATATTGTTTAATTTTACTCCTCATTTAACGTGGTTTTAAGCAAAATCATTATGTCACATGATAACATTCACTTGAACAAGAAATAGTTTATAATGGTCTCTCCATTTAGAAATGAGTTATTATGAACTACATGCTGAACACATTCTTAACTATGAAAACTATAAAGCTAATAGCTTAATCATATTTTGACAACATCTATGTACTTTATGCATTATTTACAAGTAAGATATAAAAATGAAACCACTGAATATCTCACACCATACTTCACAGTCATAGTTAACTGGTTAAAAATATAACACATTTATCTTCTAGTGGTTTTATATTTGCATAGGGATATTTGCATACCATGTTGTGATGTGCTCTTAATGTAAAATTTAACC
Source organism: Dermochelys coriacea (assembly GCF_009764565.3). Taxonomy (NCBI): domain Eukaryota; kingdom Metazoa; phylum Chordata; order Testudines; family Dermochelyidae; genus Dermochelys; species Dermochelys coriacea. The sequence goes on along the minus strand of NC_050074.1, from coordinate 101,718,429 downwards.
TTTGTACTTTCTCTCTGATGTGTAAGGTATACTGATTAAGTTAAAAATAATGGTAAAAATAGTCTGCTAGTGAAATACAATTTAAGAATGATTCCCTTGAGCTGAGAGGAAAGGTGAAATACATGTGGGAAAATGTTTGTAATTTAATTTATTTCTTATTTTTTATATTTTCATTTTTACTTTTCAGGGATTGAGAGCAATTTGACTGGTATTTGTCAACCATGTGAAGTACACAAAATTTTATCTTAATTATTCAAGTCTCTAACATCCCCTTAATCCTATATGAAAGGAAGGTTACATTTCAACGTACAGATGTAAGCCTCTAAAATGTATGATATTAATTCCATGGTCATTTACTGTGCTTTGGGACTTTGTAAGAGATGCATAAAGCACAATTTATTTTGTTGTTATTGAACCTTTGGACGAAGTTTATAAGCTTCAGATCTGATCTAATTCCCTAAAATTCAGATGCTAATTCTGATCTTTAATTTGAAACAAGGCTAATAATATTGACTTCAATATCTGTCTAAAAAAACTGCCTGATTATTTTTCAATTACTTCTCTCTTGTTATGGTTAGGCTTTACACACTAAAATAACCTGTTTAGTTCCAGAGAAATACATGACTATTAAGGACCTTAAGAATGTATGATCCACCAGGACTGCGTCTTACACACCTAGGAATATATATGCAATATATAGTAGTTTAGCAGCTTGACTGCTCCAAAGTAGTTAATAGCTGTACCTTGTATTCCTTTCTTTCCAAAAATTCATCCAAGTACTCCCATGAACTCATACTTCTGCTACTGAGTTCTCCAATTTGTTCATACTCTAAAAACCCTTTGTGTAAAGAAATTCTGCATGAATTGCTTACATACTGTAATTGGAACATGTTTGTTTATTTTTTCCTTTTTAGGGCAGATCTAGTGTTGGAGTTTCTCTACTCTGACCCACCAATGACCTCTAATGTTGACCTCCAAGGACTACTTTCTCTTTTGGTAAGGGATAGTTCAGTTTCTTTGGTATGCCTCCAGTCAAAATTATGTCTTGTGATTTTGTGATGTGGACTACTGTCTACTAAGGACTGAACTAATACCACTATATTCAATTAATTCAGGACCTCAAGATGGCCTTGAACTATAGTCCCAGTTGGTGAATGACTGTCTCCAGTTAGCTACCCAGTTCCCTGTAGAATGTGCACCTTTAATAAACATTACTATTTAAAAATAGACACAAAGCATATAAAATATGTAAATGTATGTATACATTTCATAAAGTGAGTTATATTCCAGTCTCTAGTTCACTTTAGTATAGATAAAACTACAGAGACAGAGAATTCCTGGACAGTATATAATTGCTTTACCATCCTTAACAAACGAATGATTTGAAACGAAAATTATATCACCACAGAAAGTTTTAAATAAATAGTAACAGGCTCTATTTCCTGAGTAGCAGATTCACTGTATATACTGGAGAAATGCTGTATTGAACTTTTACTCATTTACTATATCATCTGGACTCCTGCAATATGCGCCAGTGATTGCTCTTGTAAAGGTTCTTACTGAGGTAAATAAAACTGTAGAACCTTAGGAACATGCTATTATTACACCACACAGCTAAGCTGTACAGAACAGGAAATAACTCTCTGAGGGATAAATTACATGTGATGAGGGCCAAAAGAATACAGTTCCTATTTCAGGAAGTCTTCCAGGCAAAAGCAGAGATTTGGCAGTTTTAGCTTTCCTTTCAAGACAATACACGTACACCAAAAACATTATTCTTCACAGAGTACCCCAGAGGCCTTTCCAATCATCTGGATGCTCGTAGTTATTCCATTCCCTCAAATTCAACACAGATCTTCTTTATTAATTTTAATTTGTCATCAATAACCTGACAGGCTCTCTTTCGGCAAGAAATACTGTATTAACTGTTTCACTCACTGTGGCAGCTATTAAAAATGTGATAATGATTAGCAGTAATGAGGTCAAATAGAATAATGTGAGTATAAGTTGCTACCAGCGAAATATATAACACAAGAGGATTTATTATGTTCACTTGCTGAAATGTAATTTAAAAACAGGATATTACCACCTGCTATGCTGGCTCATAGGGTTATCCAGATCATTTAAGCATTTCCTGCTAATATGTTTATTTGCTTCTGGCAGATATTACCACTACTGTATTTCAAATAACTACAGTTAAAACAAAGTTAATTGTTGCTATCTACTTAATATAAACAAGATTATGTTATCAAATCATGAGATAATTAGCTTCCTCAATGACAAATAAAATGATTTGAGCATCAATATTATCTGGAGAAAATGTACAAGATTGTATGCAATGAATCAATCTTTCTTAACAGCTAAACTTGTGATTAAGAAACCTTGTTGCCCCTTAAATATTGTAAGACCAGAGCTGTTGAAATACTGTCTTCAGATATGCTAAACCTATAATAGATATAACCTTTAGACACAGAGTGAAATGTTAAAACTTTGCCAATGAAAGAAATCTACAGATAATCTCATTATTCACCTATAACCTCTAAAAAGATTTAAGATTTAGATGTCTTTATATTACTTTTCAATATGTTGATCTAAATATAATAATCCCAGGGTTTTGACTGTAGTAACATAGAACAACCTGACAGGAACCTGGATGAAACTGTAACTCTGCCTGATCTACAAAAGCTTTTTTAGATTGGGGAGATAAGAATTTAATACAAAAAAAAAGCTTTTTCTCACTTGGTTGAGCTTTAATTTTGAGCAAAAAAAAATATTATGGATGCAAGGCCAGATTCTGGCTCCTAGTTAGTTTGGTTTAAATCCACTGAAATAAGTGGATATTCTCATCTTTAAACCTGTGTAATGTAGAGCAGAATTTGGTCCGAGGACTTTGAAATTGTTATACCTTGTGAAGAACTGGTCTCAAAATAGAAGTCCCTCTGGATAAAGGAGATATCAACTGGATTATTTTTTATGTGAAATATGTATTATAAATTGGCTCTTGGCAGTTAATCCCTACATTACAGATTTTTTAAGTGTAAACTGCCTGACTAATATTTTCTATTGTTTGTCCTTTCCATATACTATTTTGAAGAGTAATAACATATTAATTACAAATGAGCAAAAAGAAAAGTAAAAAGGAATAACAAATGAGTGATTGTTACAGGTCATGTTAAGAGCATAGAATGGATAGATGTTTTGGAAACAAACAGAAAAAATATAACTGTCTTTTAATTTTGTCTATTTAAACTAATAGATTTTAATTTATTTTATGCTTCTTTATGCTATCATACTTGCACATGTCTGTTGAATAAATTTTGACTATAAAAGTGATATTCCCTGAGAAGTATAGAAACTATATTCAAAAATAAGTTCCACATGTATCACTTTAAATTATTGCTATAGAACAAAGTAGTAAAAAAATAAGAATTTTGAGTAATTGTAGGAGTGTAACCTGCAATTACCATTAACACTATGATGTAAAGGCTTTCTCCGCCTGCATCTTCCTGAGCATACTAGAGGGGGAACCAGTGCTGCTAGTCATGTCATAAAGACATGCAAAGATACCAGGAAAAAGGATTGTCTGTTTTGACATTTTTGCAATATAAAGCAGGGTATTTCACTCAAAGCAAGCAGTGCAGGAATATTTTGGACTAAAACCTGTTCATCTCATTTGAGTAAGGAAAGCTGATGGTTCCCTATTCACAGTGTTCTTCCAAGCACTAGAAACTGAAAGAGAAAGATCCTGATCCACAGTTACATTGGGACTGCTCAAGAAATTCTAGAGTCAACTTTTCTGGTCTTGGCTTGATCACCTCACCATAGGGAGATCTGCTGATGTCGTAGACCTGGCTTAATGGCTCCCATGCCTTCCCCGCTCACTCACTGTAGGAGACAAGGCTAGGGTTTTCCCTGCACCCCAGCAATTCTTAGCTGCTGTATGAGCTCACTCGGGTCATTATCAGTCAACATAATTTACCCACCAGGGGACCATCCCAGCACACAGTCAGCCCATGATCCAGGGAATGCAAAGGCCAACAGAAGCCATCTTTGCATCATCACCTTCCCAAGTTACATCTTGTACCCCTCAGCAAAAGCCGGAGATCAATGATGTTGTTTGTACAAAATTCAAATGATTGACAATGAGTTTGGGGTGTGCAGGGTTTATAGTTGGATCCCGACAGTTAAACACTGCATATTAAACACTATACATTGTGAATATAAATTCAAGATCTTTGCTTTCACCATAAGAAAACAATAGCTAGAGCTGTGTTACTGGATGAAGTCACTAGAGACTACTCTGTCTAAACACTTTTTTTGTATAACCATACCAGTTAGCTTTCCAAGGTTACTGTTTGCCTGATGTAACAATAACCCAGACTTTACATATCAACTAAATTTGAATCGATGATAGGTACAATGTTTGTAATTCTACATCAAGCAGCACTTGTATCTGACATTTATTTGTGTTGCTGCTTTGGCAGGTTCTTCCAGAGATTCTTCTCATCTGACATGTCAGGTCTACTATCAAAGAGGAATAGTGAATTCACTTTTACAGTTAGGCAAACTGAATGTATTACCCATGTATTTGTCACCACCCTGAAGATCCCAGCTTCCAATCTGCCATCTGGATGGATGCTACAGAGTTAAGAGCCAGGGATGTGCATTTCTCAGTAACTACTTGCTGTCACCTATTCTTTTAAGGATCCTGTGATTTTCTTTTATTTTGACTAGAAAAAATGAGGCAGCTACAGTAGTAATAAAAAGGAATATCAAGTAGCTACTTTCTGGCAGATTTTTCACTGGTATGGATACAGTAGTGGTGGGATTGGGGTTTGTTTTGGGGGGACTGTTAGCAAATATGTACACTGGGATCTAATACTGTAAAGCTATAGTATGTTCTTTAAAAATACATCCTTTTTAGAACCTTGCATACCAGTTAGCAAAATAAAAAATGAAAGCACATTTGCATGCCCCTTATTGTACACATGCTTTATATATTTATTCTATAATATTGTCCACCATATGCAATATATTTTTAAACAAACACAGTATTTAGAAAGTGTTACTGTCCTCCAGTCACCATGGTTCTGATGGTTGTTTTGTATTACTGTAAACATCCTCTGTCACTCTGATCATAAATGTTTCCAGAGAAATAAGGGTGGGGTTACACTTTGGGAAGCCTCAGTTCAAAAGTTTAGCTTTGCAAGCCAAATTAATTTATAAAAAATAATGTTTAAAAAACCCAAAGTCACTAGAAATGCAATGAGTGACAACATATTGGGCCTGAAGTAACTATTTAAATCAATGTAGTTACACCAGGATTAATTATAATTAATTGCTCTTAAACATTTTAATATAGTGCCATTGGTGCAAATGGTGATAAACACAGAGTGAGAAAGATACAGTTCCTAACAGCCCAACCCATACAATCTAGGCTGCATGTGAAGAATTTGGACTACTATCTTGAAATACGATAAGAAATTTTGCACAACTGGTCAAGCGATTTTTAAAATCTCTAATGAAGAATGTGCCTCTATTCCACAACATAAGTGTAAAGCATCCTAACCAGTTGAAAAGGTGCAATACCATGGGGATAAGCCATGGAGGTAAATGCAGATGGGCTCTGCACACCATATACTGTGGACAAAAATGTGAGGTGGTTCTCTCCACAGCAGCCTTCACAGGGGATTTGGAGGCAAGGCAGGGGCATGACCACTGGGTGTGAGACTATGCAGAGCAAGCAGCCAACCCACACTGCTACCAGTGTGAGCACAAGTGCCAGCCTTGGAATGCTGATATGGGTGTGCTAGGGTTGAGGAAAAAAAACCCTGTGCCTTGTAACCCCTGCAAAGATCCCTTATGCAAGAGTTGTGTCTGGATTTGTGAAAGAGACCAATATTTAACCCTTAACAAATACCGTAGACATTCTCTAAATTTAACCAGGACTTGCCCATGTTTTCTATAAGAATCTTTTAATAATTTGGAAAAAGAAAAGGAGTACTTGTGGCACCTTAGAGACTAACAAATTTATTAGAGCATAAGCTTTCGTGAGCTACAGCTCACTTCATCGGATGCATTTGGTGGAAAAAACAGAGGAGAGATTTATATACACACACAGAGAACATGAAACAATGGGTTTATCATACACACTGTAAGGAGAGTGATCACTTAAGATAAGCCATCACCAGCAGCGGGGGGGGAAAGGAGGAAAACCTTTCATGGTGACAAGCAAGGTAGGCTAATTCCAGCAGTTAACAAGAATATCAGAGGATGAAGTGAGCTGTAGCTCACGAAAGCTTATGCTCTAATAAATTTGTTAGTCTCTAAGGTGCCACAAGTACTCCTTTTCTTTTTGCGAATACAGACTAACACGGCTGCTACTCTGAAACCTGTCATTAATAATTTGGGGTTCTTTATATGTCAGACCACATAAAATTGCACTTTTCTTCTTACATTTCAAAACCAAAATGTTCTCCTCAGGATTTGGTACAATATTGTAGCCCTCGGAGAGTTGCCATTTTAATGCCCACAACTGATTAGGGGCATAGGTTGCAGATGTGTATTGGACCTATATCTATCAGTCAGGCAGTTAGCCAATCAGATTTACCCAGGTCTGGCCCTGGTATTGTACAGCCCAAATTGTTGGGGAACAAGTATCACGATTGTGACAAATAAGAGGATCAACCGGGTAAATACATTTTCTCTTTGGTCTCTGCCCATGGAGGTTCCACTTTGGGCCGATATGGTCAGGGATGCAACCCCATGCTCTGGGTGTCCCTAGCCTCTTACTGCCAGAAGCTGGGAGTGGACGACAAGGGATGGATCACTTGATGATTGCCTGTTCTATTCATTCCCTCTGAAGCACCTGGCATTGGCCACTGTCAGAAGATGGAATACTGGGCTAGATGAACCATCAGTCTGCCCCAGTATGGCCATTCTTATGTTCCCCTAACTGACCTTCATATTTTGAGTTTGTCAGTACTTCCATGATCACACTGTTCTGTAGAAAGTCACTGCTGGTTATCTAATCACATCAGCCACACTAATCACATCAGCCACACTATCAGAGGCTCGTTCACCTGCGCATCTACCAATGTGATATATGCCATCATGTGCCAGCAATGACCCTCTGCCATGTACATTGGTCAAAATGGACAGTCTCTACGTAAAAGAATGAATGGACACAAATCAGACGTCAAGAATTATAACATTTAAAAAACAGTCGGAGAACACTTCAATCTCTCTGGTCACTCGATTACAGACCTGAGAGTGGCTATTCTTCAACAAAAAAACTTCAAAAACAGACTCCAATGAGAGACTGCTGAATTGGAATTAATTTGCAAACTGGATACAATTAACTTAGGCTTGAATAGAGACTGGGAGTGGCTGGGTCATTACACAAAGTAAAACTATTTCCCCATGTTATTTCCCCCCCCCCAACCTCCGACTGTTCCTCAGACTTCTTATCAACTGCTGGAAATGGCCCACCTTGATTATCACCACAAAAGGTTTTCTTCCTTCCCCATCCCCTACCTGCTGGTAATAGCTCATCTTAAGTGATCACTCTTCTTACAGTGTGTATGATAAAACCCATTGTTTCATGTTCTCTGTGTGTGTATATAAATCTCCCCACTGTATTTTCCACTGAATGCATCCGATGAAGTGAGCTGTAGCTCACGAAAGCTTATTCTCAAATAAATTTGTTAGTCTCTAAGGTACCACAAGTATTCATTTTCTTTTTGCGAAAACAGACTAACACGGCTGCTACTCTGAAACCTGTCATTATGCAAGGCACTGAATTTAGCCGTATGGAGTGGAAATCTATCAACTTCATGAAAAAACTCGTACAGATACAGACAGACATCATCTTCCTTTCCAAATGCAAACAGATGGACATCATACCAAAAGGACTGAAGGTAAAAAAATCCATTACAATCTACATACCACACAGACTATGCTGACAGCTTGTGCCACACGCTCTCAAAGAAACTGCGGAACCACCTGATCAACATCCTCTACAACAAACAGGGAAAGATTAAGAATGAGCTCTCAAAACTGGATACTCTCATAAAAAAACAACCTTCCACACAAACTTCCTCGTGGCTGGAATTTACAAAAACTAGACAAGCCATTTACAACACACACTTTGCTTCTTTACAAAAGAAAAAGGACACTAAACTATCTAAACAATTACATGCCACAAGGGGCCACAACAGTGGTTCCCTTAACCCATCCAGCAATATTGTTAATCTATCCAACTATATACTCTTAGCCCAGCAGAAGAATCTGTCATATCTTGGGGCCTCTCCTTTTGCCCCTCCACCCCCACGAACATGATACAGTTCTGTGGTGACCTAGAATCCTATTTTTCATAGATTCATAGATTCATAGATACTAAGGTCAGAAGGGACCACTCTGATCATCTAGTCCGACCTCCTGCACAGCGCAGGCCACAGAATGTCACCCACCACTCCTATGAAAAACCTCACCCATGTCTCAGCTATTGAAGTCCTCAAATCATGGTTCAAAACTTCAAGGAGCAGAGAAGCCTCCCTCCAGTCAACCATGCCCCATGCTACAGAGGAAGGCGAAAAACCTCCAGGGCCTCTCCAATCTGCCCTGGAGGAAAACTCCCTCCCGACCCCAAACATGGCAATCAGCCAAACCCTGAGCACATGGGCAAGATTCACCAGCCAGATACCCAGGAAAGAGTTTTCTATAGTAAATCAGATCCCATCCATCTAATATCCCATCTCAGGGGATTTGGCCTATTTACCCTGAATATTTAAAGATCAATTACTTACCAAAATCACATTATCCCATCATACCATCTCCTCCATAAACTTTTCGAGTAGAATCTTAAAACCAGATAGATCTTTTGCCCCCACTGCTTCCCTTGGAAGGTTATTCCAAAACTTCACTCCTCTGATGGTTAAAACCTTCGTCTGATTTCAAGTCTAAACTTCCTGGTGGCCAGTTTATACCCATTTGTTCTTGTGTCCACATTGGTGCTGAGCTGAAATAATTCCTCTCCCTCTCCTATATTTATCCCTCTGATATATTTATAGAGAGCAATCATATCTCCCCTCAACCTTCTTTTAGTTAGGCTAAACAAGCCAAGCTCCTTAAGTCTCCTTTCATAAGACAAGTTTTCCATTCCTCGGATCATCCTAGTAGCCCTTCTCTGTACCTGCTCCAGTTTGAATTCATCCTTTTTAAACATGGGAGACCAGAACTGCACACAGTATTCTAGGTGAGGTCTCACCAGTGCCTTGTATAACGGTACTAAAACCTCCTTATCCCTACTGGAAATGCCTCTCCTGATGCATCCCAAAACCGCATTAGCTTTTTTCACAGCCATATCACATTGGCAGCTCATAGTCATCCTATGATCAACCAATACTCCAAGGTCCTTCTCCTCTTCCGTTACTTCTAATTGATGCGTCCCCAACTTATAACTAAAATTCTTGTTATTAATCCCTAAATGCATAACCTTACACTTCTCACTATTAAATTTCATCCTATTACTATTACTCCAGTTTACAAGGTCATCCAGATCCTCCTGTATAATATCCCGATCCTTCTCCGAATTGGCAATACCTCCCAGCTTTGTATCATCTGCAAACTTTATTAGCACACTCCCACTTTTTGTGCCAAGGTCAGTAACAAAAAGATTAAATAAGATTGGTCCCAAAACCGATCCCTGAGGAACTCCACTGGTAACCTCCCTCCAACCTGACAGTTCGCCTTTCAGTAGGACCCGTTGCAGTCTCCCCTTTAACCAATTCCTTATCCACCTTCTGATGTTCATATTGATCCCCATCTTCTCCAATTTAACTAATAATTCCCCATGTGGCACGGTATCAAATGCCTTACTGAAATCTAGGTAAATTAGATCCACTGCATTTCCTTTATCTAAAAAATCTGTTACTTTTTCAAAAAAGGAGATTAGGTTGGTTTGGCACGATCTACCTTTTGTAAAACCATGTTGTATTTTGTCCCATTTACCATTGACTTCAATGTCCTTAACTAATTTCTCCTTCAAAATTTTTTCCAGGACCTTGCATACTACAGATGTCAAACTAACTGGCCTGTAGTTACCCGGATCACTTTTTTTTCCTTTCCTAAAAATAGGAACTATATTAGCAATTCTCCAATCATTCGGTACTATTCCTGAGTTTACAGATTCATTAAAAATTCTTGCTAATGGGCTTGCAATTTCAGGTGCCAATTCCTTTAATATTCTTGGATGAAGATTATCTGGGCCCCCCGATTTAGTCCCATTAAGCTGTTTCAGTTTCGCTTCTACCTCTGATATGGTAATATCTACCTCTATATCCTCCTTCCCATTTGTCATGCTACCATTATCCCCAAGATCCTCTTTAGCCTTATTAAAGACTGAGGCAAAGTATTTGTTTAGATATTGGGCCATGCCTAGATTATCTTTAACCTCCGCTCCATCCTCAGTGTTAAGCGGCCCCACTTCTTCCTTCTTAGTTTTCTTCTTATTTATATGGCTATAGAACCTTTTACTATTGGTTTTAATTCCCTTTGCAAGGTCCAACTCTACTCGACTTTTAGCCTCTCTGACTTTATCCCTACATCTTCTGACCTCAATTAGGTAGCTTTCCTTGCTGATCCCTCCCATCTTCCACTCCCTGTATGCTTTCTGCTTCTTCATAATCACCTCTCTAAGATGCTTGCTCATCCAGCTTGGTCTACAACTCCTTCCTATGAATTTTTTCCCCTTTCTTGGGATACAGGCTTCCGATAGCTTCTGCAGTTTTGATTTAAAGTAATCCCAGGCCTCAACTACCTTTAGATCCATAAGTTCTTCAGTCCAATCCACTTCCCTAACTAATTTCCTTAATTTTTGAAAGTCAGCCCTTTTGAAATCAAAAACCCTAGTTGCAGATTTATTTTTGTTAATCCTTCCATTTAGTTTGAACTGAATTAGCTCATGATCACTTGAGCCAAGATTGTCCCCTACAACCATTTCTTCTATGAGGTCCTCGCTACTCACCAAAATTAAATCTAAAATGGCATCCCCTCTAGTCGGTTCAGCAACTACTTGATGAAGGAATCCATCAGCTATCGCATCTAGGAAAATCTGAGCCCTATTATTATTACTAGCACTGGTCCTCCAGTCTATATCTGGGAAGTTAAAGTCTCCCATGATCACGCAGTTTCCATTAGTATTTACTTTATTAAAGAGATTAAAAAGGGCTCTATCCATATCCAAATTAGATCCCGGAGGTCTATAGCACACCCCAAGCACTATCGTAGGAGAGGCTTTACTAGTTTTCTTCCCCAATGTAATTTTTGCCCAGACGGACTCTGTCTTATCCATTGCATCGCTTCTTATTTCTTTACATTCTAACTCATCGTTGATATACAATGCTACTCCACCCCCTTTACCTTTGTTTCTGTCTTTCCTAAACAGCACATACCCTTCAATACCTGTAGTCCAGTCATGACTACTATTCCACCATGTTTCTGTTATCCCTATAATATCTGGTTTCACTTCCTGCACCAGTAGCTCTAGTTCCTCCATTTTGTTACCTAGACTCCTCGCATTGGTGTACAAACATCTTAATTTTTGCTGTTTGGCCTCGCTCACATTTTGTACCCTATTAGGCACAGTCATTCTACAGCCAGTAGATTTTTGATGTCTCCGACTCAAGGAATATTTCCAACACGACTCTGAACAACATACTAACCCACAGAGACCTTCCTACCAACACTACAAAAAGAAGGATTCTGGTGGACTCCTCCTGAAGGTCAAAACAACATACTGGACTTCTACAGAGAGTGCTTCCGCCGACGTGCATGGGCTGAAATTGTGGAAAAGTAGCATCATTTGCCCCATAACCTCAGCCATGCAGAACACAGTTGCCAGAAACAACTCTGACATCATAATCAAAAAGGCTGACAAAGGAGATCTGTCGTCATTATGAATAGGTCGGAATATGAATAAGAGGCTACTAGGCAGCTCTCCAACACCACTTTCTACAAGCCATTATCCTCTGATCCCACTGAGGGTTGCCAAAAGAAACTACAGCATTTGCTCAAGAAATTCCCTGAAAAAGCACAAGAACAAATCCGCACAAACACACCCCTGGAACCCTGACCTGGGGTATTCTATCTGCTACCCAAGATCCATAAACCTGGAAATCCTGGATGCCCCATCATCTCAGGCATTGGCACCCTGACAGCAGGATTGTCTAGCTATGTAAACTCCCTACGCTACCATCACTCCCAGCTATCTTCAAGATACCACTGACTTCCTGAGGAAACTACAATCCATCGGTGATCTTCCTGAAAACACCATCCTAGCCACTATGGATGTAGAAGCCCTCTACACCAACATTCCACACAAAGATGGACTACAAGCCATCAGGAACAATATCCCCAATAATGTCACAGCTAACCTAGTGGCTGAACTTTGTAACTTTGTTCTCACCCATAACTATTTCACATCTGGGGACAACGTATACCTTCAAATCAGCGGCACTGCAATGGGTACCCGCATGGCCCCACAGTATGCCAACATTTTTATGGCTGACTTAGAAAAATGCTTCCTCAGCTCTTGTTCCCTTATGCCCCTACTTTACTTGTGCTACATTGATGATATCTTCATCATCTGGACCCATGGAGAAGAAGCTCTTGAGGAATTCCACCATGATTTCAACAATTTCCATTCCACCATCAACCTCAGCCTGGACCAGTCCACACAAGAGATCCACTTCCTGAACACTACGGTGCTAATAAGCGATGGTCACATAAAAACTACCCTATACCGGAAACCTTCTGACCACTATTCCTACCTACATGCCTCCATCTTTCACCCAGATCACACCACAAGATCCATTGTCTACAGCCAAGCTCTACGATATAACCGCATTTGCTCCAACCCCTCAGACAGAGACAAACACCTACAAGATCTCTATCAAGCATTCTTACAACTACAATACCCACCTGCTGAAGTGAAAAAACAGATTGACAGAGCCAGAAGAGTACCCAGAAGTCACCTACTACAGGACAGGCCCAACAAAGAAAATAACAGAACGCCACTAGCCATCACCTTCAGCCCCCAACTAAAACCTCTCCAACGCATCATCAAGGATCTACAATCTATCCTGAAGGATGACCCATCACTCTCACAGATCTTGGGAGACAGGCCAGTCCTTGCTTACAGACAGCCCCCCAACCTGAAGCAAATATTCACCAGCAACCACACACCACACAACAGAACCACTAACCCAGGAACCTATCCTTGCAACAAAGCCTGTTGCCAACACTGTCCACATATCTATTCAGGGGACACCATCATAGGGCCTAATCACATCAGCCACACTATCAGAGGCTCATTCACCTGTGCATCTACCAATGTGATATATGCCATCATGTGCCAGCAATGCCCCTCTGCCATGTACATTGGTCAAACTGGACAGTCTCTATGTAAAAGAATAAATGGACACAAATCAGACGTCAAGCATTATAACATTAAAAAACCAGTTGGAAAACACTTCAATCTCTCTGCTCACTCGATTACAGACCTGAGAGTGGCTATTCTTCAACAAAAAAACTTCAGAAACAGACTCCAACGAGAGACTGCTGAATTGGAATTAATTTGCAAACTGGATACAATTAACTTAGGCTTGTAGAGACTGGGAGTGGATGGGTCATTACACAAAGTAAAACTATTTCCCCATGTTATTTCCTCCCACCCCCCCACTGTTCCTCAGATGTTTTTATCAACTGCTGGAAATGGCCCACCTTGATTATCACCACAAAAGGTTTTCTTCCTCCCCCCCCCCCACCTGCTGGTAATAGCTCATCTTAAGTGATCACTCTCCTTACAGTGTGTATGATAAAACCCATTGTTTCATGTTCTCTGTGTGTGTGTATATAAATCTCCCCACTGTATTTTCCACTGAATGCATCCGATGAAGTGAGCTGTAGCTCATGAAAGCTTATGCTCAAATAAATTTGTTAATCTCTAAGGTGCCACAAGTACTCGTTTTCTTTTTGCTGGTTATCCGACTACTATATAACATCCTCAGTGAATGACTTTTGTTTTTGAAAGATGCTATTGTACCATATTTCACTGTCTCATTTTATTGCTCAACACTGTGTTCACGTGGACTATCCCAGAGATCACATCTGGCCACTTCTGGGGTCAGGAGGACATTTCCTGCTAGTTTTCTCCACCTTAATTCAGCACATACTCGATTTATATTCTTCCTTTCAACAAGTTTTTGCCTTCCTTGGAAATACAGAGATACATATCTGCATATTTCTTGCAGTCTGTGAATTTCTGGGTATTCACTGTTCTATTTTCTGCCCGGGGTAGGCCAACAGAGCATGATCTAGGTAAACAGCAGCATCAAGTGACCTGCCTCTGACAATGTGCAAGATGGGATCTTAATCACATGAGCATCCTCAGGGTCATCTTAGCATATGCGCAACGCACCTCACGTAGCATGGGATCAGGATTCATCACCAAATTTTTTCCACTGGTTTTATCATTAGCTTTCCCAGCCCGGATACTGATGGGAAGTGCAACATTTTTGCTGATCCATGCCCCCCATCCTCAGGATAAAGCCTCATAATCTGAAATGGGGAAAACACCTCTGTGTTTGTGCCCTAGCAATGGCCCAACCTAGTGTGTTGTACGTGTTGCAAGTCCTAGGGCCACCCCTTACCAGAGGGAGCTGACCCTAGCAAACTAATACAGAGGAGAGCTGTTTTACAGCACAGACCATGTTTCACAGCCAGAGTGTGGGCGGTCATGCCTAATAGTTGGAGCTGTTAGCCAAGGGTCAGAACCAGAAGCTGGAACTAGGGTTAAGGGTCAGAGCTGAAGTTGGAAGCCAGGAACAAGAGCTAGGCAAAGAAATAGAGTCTGTCATAGAAGCCAGCTAGAGAGCCACCCAGTTGCACAGACAAATTCCTGGCATTCCCTTCAGGCTTAAGTAGTGTGCCTGGACTAATCGGGTAGAAACACTGCCAGTCAGGCCCTCGATGGGCAGCATATCCAGTTATCCTTGGTTGCACAAGGTTCACAGCCCATTAATCGCTCCTCTGCAAGAGCTGTTCGTGGTGGTGCAGATATTGCAGTGACTCACGGACCCAGGCCCTCGCCCTGTGGATCCACACACCATACTAAAGCAGCAAAGAGTCCTGTGGCACCTTATAGACTAACAGACATATTGGAGCATAAGCTTTCGTGGATGAATACCCACTTTGTCAGCTGCACGTAGTGGAAATTTCCAGAGGCAGGTATAAATATGCAAGCAAGAATCAGGCTAGGGATAATGAGGTTAGTTCAATCAGGAAGGATGCAGCCCTCTTCTAGTGGTTGAGGTGTGAACACCAAGGGAGGAGAAACTGCTTTTGTAGTTCGCAGTCTTTGTTTAATCCTGTCTTTGTTTAATTCCACTACATGCATCCAACGAAGTGGGTATTCACCCACGAAAGCTTATGCTCCAATACGTCTGTTAGTCTACAAGGTGCCACAGGACTCTTTGCCGCTTTTTCAGATCCAGACTAACATGGCTACCCCTCTGATACTTGACACCATATACTAAGACAGCCATCACGTTCCCACAAGTCATGGGTTACCAGTGCACATGGATTTGGGTCAAATTGGCAGGATCTTCCTTCATAATTAAATTCAGTAATTGATTCTTTAACAGGAAAAAGGAAAAAAGTGAACTTTCTCTTAGCAATGGGGCAAATGGAACCCATACTGAAATAGTCTGCCTAATATATGATTTCTTCATCTCAGGTTTTCCCCATAGTTATGTTATTTAGTGGATGTTAAATATTAAAATGCTTGTACATTTTGATATTTTGAATTCTATTTTAATAAAAATCCTTCCTTCTCACATTAATCTTGGACAAACATATGTCCCCACTTTTCAATACATTATTTATTTAATTAGCTTTCTCATTGAACTGAAGACTTGCTAAAAGGCTTGCTGTTGTTTTTTTAGAGGAAACATATATCATGTAATTATTCTTTTCTTACAAGATAAATGTTGACCATTTAATTACATGGGACTCGATTCAGCAAAACTTACTTTCATGCTTTGTGGCTCAGAAAAGCTTCTCAAGCCTTCTGGTCTCCACAGCTGTGAAGGATAATCACTGTTCCCCAGGGAAGGCTGCAGACTGCTACATTAGGCATTATGCACTATTCCACTGGTGACTGCCAAAGAAGAAAGGTGAGGAGAATCTGCTGAGCATACTCAGGGATTCCCACTCAAGGTGGGAGAGAAAGAGAGAGAGAGAGAGAGAGAACCATATACCATACCAGTTACATGGCTTAACGTCCTTTGGCGCTCAAATGCTGGCTGGGTCAAATTTCTATTTCATATTATTCTCCCAGGCTCTTGCCAGGAACCAAATATCAGGTTTCAGTTTCCTGAAAATTTTGCATTTTAGTAGACGATTTTTTTCCATTTTTGGATTTTCATTCCCTCCCCCACAAAAAGATATAAAAACTCCAAAGAAAAATGTCATTTTCAATGAAAAAAAAATATTTTACAAATTAGACCATGATGGCAGCTGGGACCCCAGGGCAGGCAGCTGAGACTCTGGGCACAGGGTGGCCGCCGGGACCCTAGATGCAGGGCTGGCAGCCAGGACTCTGGGGCTGCTGCAGCATTCCCCCACCTCTAGTTCCCGCACCTCTGGTTAATGTTGTGAAGCTGAATATATACATTTGAACATATCAAAAAAATTGAAGAATCCAAGATGAGAATAAATTCTATTTTCAGTATACAGAAACTTTTACAAGTGAACATTTATAATATGAAAGGCATCTTCCAAAGCCAATTTATTAGATGCTGGATATCAACCAGGAACTGGCATATTGGCTTAATAATTAAGATTGCCATTGTTCACAAGATAGATGGAGAGGAGAAGGAGGGAATAACCATTCTGAACTACAACTCTTTCACCTGTCACCTTTTGCTTCAGAAATCAGCTGATCAGTTAGCTTGAAGTTCTTTAAGTGGGCTGTCGGACTCAGAAGCAGTATATTGAACATAAAGAAATTACAGAACTTGTCATAATTAGCATTCCCAAAATTATAGACATCTTATTAACAAAAAAAGGAAAAGAAATCCCTATACTTTGTTTATCTATCCTCCATAGAACTATCAAAAAGATCATTCCTTTTAAATGGGCACAAGGGTAGAATCTTTGCCTGCAAAAGTAATCTTCTATATATACACACTAATTTAGAGTTATTTAGTGCACAAAAATTCTGCTAATGGATGAAAAGACTGTCTCCTAACTTTTAAGATTATTTATTAGTAATTTATGAATACAGTTAGAATGAAAATGGCTGTTGTTTTCAGAATTCATTTTTCAGCCTGTAGTCTTATACCAGATGACACTCAGGCTCTGGTTCTTTGGGAATACACATCAAACACTGGTTCATAATTTATGTAATGACATATACTTGGACATTGATTAGATACCTTATCAGCCCTGTAATAAAAGAAGCATAACCTCTAGTTTATCATTCATTTATCTGAAGTAATTTTGAATAATATCACAAGATTGTAATGTAATCATTATGCTGTACAGCATGTGTGGGCCAATACACTACACTGTCAGTGTCAGAGGACTGTCATAGTTCATACTACTTAATTTGCTCACTTCTTATACATTTATGAAATTGGAGTCAACAGTCCAGTACAGTAATAATATTCTGAATGAGATATTTACACAAATTGTTAATAAGATGTTCAAGGCAAGTGCAAGAAGATGCACGACAAAACTGGTTTTGTGGCTGAACTTAGAGAAAAGATGACCTTATAGTCAATGAGTTGATTGAATGTCCTTTGACTTTTACATCAAAAGTACCTAGAGATTGCGTTGATATTTTTTCTAGTTATAACAATTAGGGAAGATGAAGTTTTCTAGCAAAATGCTTAAATCACATGGTGAAAGCAGGATGCTTGCAAGGCAACGAGATGCATTATTTCTCCAATATATTTTGTCCAGGTTTTGGAGTTAATGATGTGGACTAGTCAAAATAAATGAGGGACAGTTCTGTATTGCTGACTCTGGTAAGGGTATCTTTTCTGCTGAAATAGAAAATAGAATGCAAAAGAGTGCTGTAAGGACTAGAACACAACAGGATACAATACATACTAAAGTACAGCTTGTATCTATCCTCCATGTTACTAATTCTTGTGATTTTATCATGATATTTAATGTTTTACTTAAAGTCCCAGCTCCTGGAGTCAAGTGATTACATGAGAATTTCAGCTTTCATTTTTAAAGAAAGTTTCTAGCCCTTGTGGTTGAAGAGAAAAGCTTGAAAATGTAATCCTAAAAGAGTCAAAAACCAAGAAAGCTCAAAATTTATTTTTTAAAACAAATCTCATTATTTTTAAGCAAAGCTCATGTATTTTTTCATGCCTGACTCATGATTATCGAATATTTGAGGTTGACAATATTGTATCCCTTAGTAAGCTTGTAATAAAGACAGAAAAAATATCCATAGTAAGGAATTTCCAGAGCAGAAAGAATGGCCAAGAGTCTGTGAAGCTGATATGATGTCTGGATGATGGACCAGTAGTATGGAAAGGAGATCACCTCATGTGAAATTTTAACCACTCCCTGCAAAGCTCCTTGTGCACCCCTGTGCTGGAAGCTAAACAGATAACCCAGCACTCTGGTCACTTAGACACCAGTCAGCTCCACTGGAGGAGGGTGATTCCAGATATGCAGCAAATTAGTTGATCAGTCCGGGAGAGCTGATGAACCAATTGCCATCAGATGAGGGTACTCCTGGGGGAATTCTGCACCACTGCACACGTGCATAATTAATGAGCCATGCATATTTTAAAGTTTTTGTGCAGAAAAAAGCTTTGCCAAAAAGTTGCTGCAGTTCCACCTTTTGCCCACTAAAGGGTGCTATGGTGCTAGAACAGAGCAGCATCAGCAGAAAATAACTTTGGCTGGAAAGTTTCTGCAGTTCTGCCTTTTGCCCACCAGGGGTGCTGTGGTGAATGACAGAGCAGCAGCTCCCAGTCAGCTAAGGAAGAGAAAGAGCCTGCCTTCTTCACAGCACCTGTCAGGCAAGGTCAGGAGACAGGGGCTATGGGGAGACAGACAGTGTGAGACTGCTGGAGGATCAGACAGGGGCTCATAAGGGCTAGTAGGGAAGGACAGACTGGGGCAGGGGCTGAATGGGAGTGAAGACAATGGGCCACAGCGGGAGGGAGTTGCAGGGCCATATGGAGATAAGGGGAGGGGGTGCAGGGCAACACGGGGATAGGGGAATGGGTGTCTGAGTGTGCGTGGTGGGACACATGTGGACGGGGCAGATGTGCCTGACAGAATGGGAAAGGCTAGGGGTCATCCAGGGTCTGCATGGGGGAAGCTCCCTAACAATCCCTCCCCACTCCTGCAAAAAAACTGTTCCACACTCTTACCACCCATACCCAACAACCCTCCAAGTTCACACCCATGCTCCTTCCTAGGAATTACTTCCCTTTCTCTCAGCTCCTCCATTACCCCCAACTCCCCCAAGTCTTTGCACTGCTTCTGAGGGGTGCGGGAAATACAGTTCTGTATTGTAGTTTACATGAATTATTACTCAGAGTTCTGTATTAATATGCCTAGTAAGGAATCTATTTGTAAAAAAAAAAAAATTCCTGAATCTTTTTTGTTGTCTGTATTGTTACAGACATACTTGCTGACAGATATTTTTAAATAAATGACCCAAAATAATTGAAATTGGTGAATCATCTTGTGATTATATTGTGATATTTTCACAAATAAACTATGCAGAATTTTGCAGAATTTGAAAATATTGTGCACAGAATTTTTAATTGGTTGTTGCATAATTTTTAATTTTTTGGTGCAGAATTCCCCTAGGAGTAGTTGAGGGTATAAAAGATGACATAGAAAGGAAGTAAGCGGGGAGGACTTGGCCAAGTTGAGCTCAGTATGTGCTGAGATCCCAAAGAAAGGAAGTAAGTGGGGAGGACTTGGCCAAGTTGAGCTCAGTATGTGCTGAGATCCCAAAGAAAGGAGATGTCTGATCCTCCCTGGCCCTGTGGGAAAGGGCAAGAAACACTGTAAATACTTTAAAAGAAAAGGAGTACTTGTGGCACCTTAGAGACTAACAAATTTATTTGAGCATAAGCTTTCGTGAGCTACAGCTCACTTCATCAGATGCATGCGATGAAGTGAGCTGTAGTTCATGAAAGCTTATGCTCAAATAAATTTGTTAGTCTCTAAGGTGCCACAAGTACTCCTTTTCTTTTTGTGAATACAGACTAACACAGCTGCTACTCTGAAACCTGTAAATACTTTGCTGCATGAGACTGTATTGGTGTTGGTGATGGGAATATAAATAAATTCACAAGAAGTTGCTAGCTACTCATGGAGTCTGAGAGCATCAGAGGATGGGTGGCCCCATTTACATGAAGTAAATCTGTTACATGAAGTAAATTATTACATGAATAATTCCACTGAAGTCCATGGAGTTACTCTGGATTTTTATACTATGTGAAAATGGGGGCAGAATCTGGCCTATTGACTTAAATATCAGTTGATGCTGCTCAGTACTTTACAGAATTAGGCTCTAAGGGTTGTAATCTAAGTATTTGACCTTTCAAGCCTTAATTTTATGAGTTTGGTCTTATCACTGGCTTTTTGTGCTCTATGGCAATGTATGAAGTGACAATATCAGACAGCAGAAGAGCAAACACTAGGTTAGCATAGAAGAATGAAAAAATTGGCTGTAGAGGATTTCTAGGATTTTTCACTCAGGCTCTTCCTTAAATACACTGAAGTTATGGTAGTGAAAGGGCTGCGATCTCGAATGCAGAATCCGAATAGATCAGGCACTATAATAAAATGAAGAAGGCCAGAAGCCCCAGTAGAATGAGGGATGCTGTTGCAGACTCACAACTCTGAAGTGGGATTGATGGATAGAAAACTCTGTGACAAGTGGCACTAAGATAATGATTGTTGGGCAGTATGAGCTATTACAATATGATGAAAAAAATGCAAGATTAATGATCTTGAACAGGGTAACTTGCTTAAATAATGAAAAAGGAACAGAATGAAATCAGAATGATAATATTTATTTTAAGATAGGTAATCAGAAGAAGAAAACTACATTTTTTCCCAAAGCATATTAGTTTAATGGAACTAATCCTGCAAACACATTATTACTGAGTAATAGTGTCCTAACAGAAGCAGTCAAAGCACCATTACTAAGGGTTTTTTTAAAAATAGAGCAGGGAAAGTTTTAGGAAAATGCACGGTAAGGAACAATCCTGCCCTAGCAGTGTGATGGGCAAGATGACTTAATAGGTCTTTTCCATCTCTGGTTTCTATGACTATGAACAGAAATTTAAATACTATGCTTTAGACTGTTACTGCTCTTCTGTCAAAGATAAATAATTACTCTGATGAAGAAGTAGAGGATATGTTTACTGTTAAACAATTAAATATTGTCTTGCATTCAAAAAAATTCTAGACTAAAAGACAAATGAGTTAATCATCAATCTTGTATCCAACTGTTATTCATGAAGAATTGAATCCCATTTAAGATTTTATTTCCAACAGAATTCCTTACTGTCTTGTTTCACCACAACTTTGTTGGCAATCAAAAACTCTGACAAATCTCAGCATTTGCCTTCAAGGTTTATGTAATAAAAACGATATTCAGAATACAGTATACCAGATTATCTCTTCATAAATACCTAATACAGTCCATGAAGGAGTGGTAGCATCTTATGATATGCTAGAATGTTATAATTACTGTAGCTATCACACTGTGAATATTTATTTTGTTAATATTAGATATGTGATGAAGATCAAATCATAGTAAATGACAGTGATTGTACCAAACCTGGGTCAGAAGCAGATGATACATAATAAAAAAGAGGACTGTGATGCACTGAACAGCTGGAATATCTAGGATGGGTAACAGCATGCAAAAGTAGAAATAAACTTGAAATACTGGTCTTCATTTGAGCAATACATGGCACATAAAACAAGTTGGGGCACATCTGGAAGGACAGAAATTTAAATATGATAGAAATGTATACATTTTTGCTTGAAAAATAGAACATGCAAGAAGCTGTTCACATGTAAAAACTGACTTTTACTATAATCTTAAAATAACTAATGTTTTTTTAAGTAGAATAAAGTAGAAATAAGCAAAAGGAAAAGGTGTCAATGTGGACAAAGATGTCAAACTAGTATAAGTTATTGAAATAATGGGTTACTAAAAATGGTAGATCTGGTAAAATGAACGATACTAAAAAATTAATGCAATTTGGAGTACTGTGCAAAGTTCAAAACAAGAGGATATGGTTATAGGGAAAAGTGTTTCTTTCTGACCTCCACAATGATTCACTTCTTTCTGACCTGCACAATGGTTCACTACTCCCCATAACATACAGAAAATTCCCATTGACAATTCCAGTGATGTCAATACCAGTGATGGAAATTAGTTAATGATATCTGATTGTTTTAGGATATTACAAATATTTCATTAAAAATGTTACATGAAGTGGAGGTATTTTCACATACTGTGATCTTTCGAAATGCTGTGCTGAATATGAGTGCAGCTTTGCTTCAAAGCAAATTCATCCCTTAAAAAAAAAAGGCTCTGGATGGGGGAAGAGTGCAAAAGGCTGTTCAAGGGCAGGTAGCCAAATTAGAAACTGTTTCAAATTAAACTGAATCAGACCTTTTATTGCTCACTCTCTGCAAACATTTATGCAACAGCTCTGTTTTTATGGATATTTGTAAAGAGTACATTTCAAGCATGTAGCCAAGATCGAATATGTTTTGTAACAATTTGAAATTAACTTTAGGCAGGTGCGGAAGTAGGTTGTAAAAGACAGGTCATCCAGTGAGAAACTAGACCATATGACTTAGATCAGGGGTTGGTAAACCGTGGGTCAATACCCCAAAGTGGGTCACAACCCCATTTTAATGGGGTCGCCAAGGCTGGTGTTGGCCGTGGGTTCAAGCAAGGCTGAAGCCCAAGCCCAAGCCCAACCACCCAGGGCTAAGGTTACAAGTCCCCCGCCCAGTGCAGAAGCCTTTGGGCTTCAGCTTTCCCCCCCCACATCCCCCCACCACCTGAGGTCATGTAGTTAATTTTGTTGTCAGAAGGGGGTCAAAGTGCAACGAAGTTTGAGAACCGCTGACTTAGATGTTTCTATGTAAAAGTCTTTGATAATGTTATTTTTCTGTGTGAGAGGCACAAACACTCCTCCTTCCTGTCTTATCCACGATGTAAAAATAAACAAACAATAAATAATAATAAAGTTGACTTTCCTAACAACTTGATGCAAATTTTTCCTTAAATAATAACAACATTTCTTTACGTTTATATAGCACCTTCCCTCTGCAGATCTCAGAACACTAAAAATATTTGGGACCAGATTGTACCACTACCACACACCTTTGTGTAAGGCAGGGGTCTCAAATATGCAACCCGCTTGTGCCCCGCAGAGTCATTTCCTGCGGCCCACCATAGCTCCCACCCCGCCGCCCCCCTGCCTCCGCCCCAACAAGCATGCCACATCCCCGCTCCTCCACCTACCTCCCAGCGCTTCCCGCCGCCAAACAGCTGTTTGGTGGCACTTAGGACTTCCCAGGAGGGAGGAGGGAGGATGCAGCGCGCTCAGGGAAGGAGGCAAAGAAGAGGCGGGGCAAGGGCAGGGATTTGGGGAAGAGGTTGGAAAAGGGGCAGGGAGGGGGCGGAGTTGGGGTGGGGACTTTGGGTAAAGAGTTGGAATGGGGGCAGGGCAGGGTTGGAAAGAGGCAGGGCAGGGGCGGAGTCTCATGAAAAGGGTGGAATGGGGGCGGGGCTGGGGCTAGAGTGGGGGGGGGTTGTATCTTTGTATGAAAAGTCAGTGATGTGGCCCTCTTGCCAATGTATTAGTCCTCATGTGGCCCTGGTGGTGATTTGAGTTTGAGATCCCTGGTGTAGGGGAAAATGCAGAACTCCAAAGGGAGCATTAATTTCCCTGGTGTGAAAGATGCATTCACTCCCCTACATCACCAGCAAACTGCACTGGCTGGAGCCAAGGTGTGGGGGGGAGTTCAAAGCCCTAAATCCTGCCTTTCCCTGCCTTTTTTTGAGTGGGTGGTAGAAGCAGAAGGATTGCAACTGTGGCCATTACTTTGGCAGTAGGAAGGATCCCTCCCAACCCTCACTAGAATAGAGCCACTAGCAAGGCTGTGATGAGTTTTCTTCTCCCTCATGTATTCTGTTATCTTCTCAAATATTATATTGCATTTTTATTTACAATTTTCAAATTGGATTAAGCACCTGTGTTTTTAAATGGAAAATAACGAAGGTGTGGTATAGCATTCTTTCAATGCACTGAAGGCACATTCTCAGCACCTACTTATTCTAATTTGCTTTCCTTTGAGGTCATGTTTTAATTCCATCCTAAGTATTCTGCTCTTTTTGAAACTATGACAAATAGAAAAAAACATGCTTGAAGTTTTTCCAGGATCTTTGCACGTACTTATGGCTCTTGGGGAGAGAAGAAGGTAGGTATCTGCTTACTAAATTAATGACATACAGCATAAAAGATAACAATGCAGCATTAAATATGCTAAAAACATTCTATAAGTCCATAAAGCTTTTGTACATAATTTCTCTGAGTTCAGCTATGGAACTTAAAGGCTCATAATCCAGGAAGGCCAACCAAACTGTTCATGGTTCGGAGAATACTGTAAGCCTATATATAGCAAGGAAAAAATAACTGAAATCTTTCCAAAAATGCAAGAGTGTAAATTACTACTCCTGAAAACATGGATACTGCTGTAAATATGCTATATAGTGACACGGTCAAGTACCTCAAGACCTCAAATTTTAATTACCTTAAAAATCAGATCTTCTTTTAGTCATTGTGCTTCAGTTATACTGATATGTTTTGTTATAAAATTACTCCCACCAGCTTTGACTAATTAGAAAACAAACCAAAATAAAACAAATTGCCGCTTTAATTTAGGTCACAATATAAACAAACCTGTGCAGAGTGCCCTCTGCAATAGCGGCACACATTTTACTTTAATTTAACATTATAGCTGCAACTTTGTAAGGTCATTCCTAGCTATTTTTAAATTAGCAGAATAGCCCAGCAATGCCACTATATCTGAGAATTTGTTAGCATTTCCCTTATAATAGCCCTGTTTTTAAGGGTCCTGTAACACTTATATTTCTATTTATACTGAGGGGAAAATTGGCAAATAAGTTCACAAATCAGACACATTTTTAAAAAGGGTTTTAAATTATGTTGTCTACCTTTGACAAAGAGTTGTGCAAAATATACAGATCTTTAAAATATAATCTCCCTTCTATACAGTTCTAGAGTTAATAATGTAGCTCAGTTGTGGAAATAAAATGCCTGGGTCTCAATTTTCAGGTCTGGCCTAGAATCACTCAGTGCAGAACCTAGTTTTGGGGCTGTTCTGGGGGAAAGTTCAGCCCACCACTATTTCAGAGCAGCCTGGCCCAAAAGTGAGCTCTGGTAGCCAGGAATAGCTGGAGTACACAAGTGCAATAGCAA
Organism: Dermochelys coriacea; assembly: GCF_009764565.3. Lineage (NCBI taxonomy): Eukaryota > Metazoa > Chordata > Testudines > Dermochelyidae > Dermochelys > Dermochelys coriacea. The sequence goes on along the minus strand of NC_050074.1, from coordinate 101,692,837 downwards.
CTCACCATTTTCCCAGCCATCCTCCCAGTATAGGGGACTGTAAGGGTGGTGGCACAGATTCACTAAACCGGTTCTGCAGGTCTACATGTCCAAGGGCTCCTCTTACTTGGGGTAATTCCTAGGTAGCTGATTAAGCCATCATTATGGCTCCTTTGCACCACCAGAGTTTCACAAAGGGGTTGTACGAGATCTAAGACCTGGGCCCTGACCAAACAACATGATTCTTTGTTAACATGCAAGGAAGCTTCTTCTCCAGAAACATACGTAGCTACCACTTCAGCAAATAGAGTATCTCCATCAAGTATTGGTAGGAATACTGCATTTATTATATCCTGTTTTCAGACCAGCCACTAGACAATTTCAAACTGAGCAGATTGTACAACAATAGTCACTATGTTAAATGGGGCACTATCTCTTGCCCCCCCCCCAACTGGCTTTTATGTGTTATCTCAAAAGTACTGCTCTGATGTTGCTTCAGTGCATCATTCCCAGAGCAGCCTTGACACAAAGCCAAAACCAACACTTGAAGCACCATAAAACCACACTTGCTCCTCACTTTTCAAAGAGTTGAATAGGTCAGGATTTAGCCTCTCAACTCCTATCGATTTTAGAAGAAACTATGTGGCTTAACCCTATCCCCTGCAACTCTGAATATGTCGGGGACAGGTCATAGGCCCCCAGGATACTGTACGTACCTTACCATATCATTGTGAAACATACTTTTGCTAATATAATATACATTACCACTAAAACTATGTCAGTACAAATAATTACAATCATAAGATTATGATGTTAATTGGCTTAGAGGACAATGGGTTTAGTAGACAACAGATATGAGAACTCCAAATGAAAAAGGTATTACTCAGGTTATTATTGGTAATGTTGGTAAAATTCATTATTTTCTTTATTATCTATATTGTGCCATAGCTGTGCTTACGTATACATAAACTGCATATTTATGTGCCAGGTAAGTCTCTGTTCTGGATATATGTCCACTGAAATCTTCATCCACAAAGTCTAGGGATGTGTATGGGACCAGAAATTTGGAAGTCAGGAAGATTTGGATATCAGAATTGTCATATTAGCATTAACATACTTTGAGCACTGCTGATGTCTTTTAAAACTCCCACACACATGCTCAGTGAGTCACCCTCTCTCCTCAATGGCTGACAAGTCACTCTCTCTCTTTCTTCCCAAGCATGGGGAATGGGTTGGGGCCAGGAAGCTCCTTTCTTTTCCTTATCCCTGAAGAGAGATCCAGGGCCATCCAAAGGGTTATCCTCTTCCCCTTTCCAGCCAAGTTAGGAAAATGGAGAGGATCCAGTTACTACAAGAATCCCTTTTGGCCAGGTAGGTGAGTGATAACTTAGTTCTGCCTGCTCTAAGATTGCAGTCTTGCTTTTGTGGCAGCTACCAAACATAAAATGGAGCCTGTGGTTATTCTTCAAATGCACATCGTAGTCTCTTGACTGGCACTAACATGATGTAAAGCACATTTATGTTTGTACTGAATGAACAGAACCACAATAATTAACCCAAAATATTGTTCCAGGAGGAATTATGTGGGATAATGTTTTCCAGAAATGTTATGTCACAAAAGGCCAAATATTATGCAGTTCCTCTGCTGGAGCCTCCAGTAAGTCATGTGTCATAAAATAAAGGGAAGGGTAACCACCTTTCTGTATACAGTGCTATAAAATCCCTCCTGGCCAGAGGCAGAACCCTTTCACCTGTAAAGGGTGAAGAAGCCAAGATAACCTCGCTGGCACCTGACCAAAATGACCAATGAGGAGACAAGATACTTTCAAAGCTGGGGGAAGGGGGGGGGAAACAAAGGGTCTGTCTGTCTGCGTGATGCTTTTGCTGGGAACAGATCAGGAATGCAGTCTCGGAACTTCTGTTAGTAAGTAATCTAGCAAGAAATGCGTTAGATTTCCTTTTGTTTAATGGCTGGTAAAATACACTGTGCTGAATGGAATGTATATTCCTGTTTTTGTGTCTTTTTGTAACTTAAGGTGTTGCCAAGAGGGATTCTCTATGTTTTAATTCTGATTACCCTGTAAGATGTTTACCATCCTGATTTTACAGAGGTGATTCTCTTACCTTTTCTTTAAATTAAAATTCTTCTTTTAAGAACCTGATTGCTTTTTCATTGTTCTTAGGTCCAAGGGTTTGGGTCTGTGTTCACCTGTACATATTGGTGAGGACTTTTACCAAGCCTTCCCCAGGAAAGGAGGTGTAGGGCTTGGGGGGATATTTTGGGGGAAGATGTCTCCAAGTGGGCTTTTCCCCTGTTCTTTGTTTAACACGCTTGATGATGGCAGCATCGTGTTCAAGGATAAGGCAAAGTTTGTACCTTGGGGAAGTTTTTCACCTAAGCTGGTAAGAATAAGCTTATGGGGTCTTTCATGCAGGTCCCCACATCTGTACCCTAGAGTTCAGAGTAGGGAAGGAACCTTGACATCATGTTTAACAAAATGTTAGGTTCCAAAAGATAGCAGTAAGGGCTACAAAATTTGGTAGCCTGTTGCATGTGCTTGTAAATTAAATGACTTATGTATTGACTCATGATACTTCTTTCCATCTACAGTTGCTAGTTTAAGAGATGGCCCATATTAAAGCAGGTATTGTACAACAGCCAAAAACACTGGTGTTTTCATAGCTGAAGATGCTGTTGTGTCAGCTATCCTACTTCTAAGGGACATAATATATTTTGAGCCTGAAATGGTAGTTTCATCCAATGTCAGCACAGTTTAATTCAAACTTTTTTTGTGTGTCGCAAGTCTTGCATCCATTTGGAAATCTGTTTGCTGCAACTTGAAGGTGGGGTGGAGTCTGTAGGAAACACTAATAGAATCTTGTAAGTATACAGGGGATTAACATTTCTACATTACAGCCAAAATAATCCTTCACTTCTACTGAGTATCTGATATCAATCTGTCTGAGACCTGCCCCATAGCAGATTTATCGCTAAGAGTAGACATATGTCAATGAAAGTTTGGTTCAGTTCTTCTTTTTCTCATCATCATTCCTTTGCAAAATGGAGTTCTTCCACCCTATTGTTTTGAGATCTGCATTGCCAACCCGAAGCTCCGCAGCATGATTATCAAAGCAAGGAATATAAACTTGGCAGATGCTGTTCTCTGTCTTGGCCAATCATATTTTATTTCAAATAGTGAAAATAACAGTTCCAGCTACATAAAAGACTTAGCTTTAGTTTGTTTAAACAAAAAAAAAATCACACAGGATTTCTCTAAGTAAAAGCCAAAGTCAACAAAAGATTGGTACTTTCCCCCACAAATGATAATGCATTCAGTCACACAATGCTCCCCAAGTCTCCTTCTCCCCAACCCCTCTCCCAGCACACAAACATATAGAATCTTTCACTTAGCAGTGAAACTCCAAAAGAGTTGCTTATCTAGCCTTTCCATTCACTCATCTCCCACAATGTATAATGTGTGAAGCGCAGGAAACTGATTCAGTTAGAATCATTAGGCTAAATTTCCTGGTGATGCAACTCCATAATTTCACCCACATACTTTCTATTATTATTATATAGCTAATTCTTTCTAAATGGCATCTGCCATATTATTTGTGAACAGTGTATGATAACTGTAGGAACCATATATTTGGAGCCAGCAAGGGAGGATTGTGTTAAGGACTGCTCGCTGCATATGCCCTCAGGGAACAGGGAGGAATGAAGTTGAATGGGGCTGCCACCCTGGGAAAAGTGTGAAGTACTGCAAGAAAGGGTGTAGCTGTGGGTTATTCCCCTTCCATTTCAGGCTGCTGTGGAGGTGGTGTTTCACCTTGAAGAAGCATCCACCAGGTACTGTAGCTCCACACTGCCAATTAAGCAAACCTGTTGCTAAATGCCACCATTTGTCCATTATAAACCTTTTCTCATTTACTTTCTGGGCCTGATCCAAAGCTCATTGAAATTACATTGACTCCAGTGGGCTTTATATCAGATCCTGTCACTCACTAATAGGCAAGCCTTAAAATAAAACCTTGCTCAACTATATGCAGAGACTAATACAGTTTTGAATCATGAGACCATATTTGCTTCATTTCCATACTAAGGAGGCTACTAGATAAGCCGATCATATACCAAAAAAGTTCTCTTAACCCAGTTTTTGTTGTTTTACTCTTTCACCAATTTGAGTACCCTTGCCGGTAGTTTCCACTTTATTTAACTGAACCAGCTATTATGACAAAATCCAAAGTAAGATGCTGAGTCTTTAAAAAGAATCTGCATTTCTTATTCTTTTTTAAAAAAGTACTATATTCACGACTGCCCATATTTACTCAGAACCATCTGTTACTCATCTAATTAAAATATATTTGTAATGAGCTTATTAGGGCACAGAATATGTCCTGAACAGGATGTTAGTTAAGAAACAATTGGTTTGGAAGATAAGGTAACTTAAACTCCTGTTAGTTTAACACAATAATGCATTGATATTTTAACCCAATATAAGAGCAAATTCAAAGAGGCCATGCATTCACATATTTTATAATAATTTTCTTTCCAAATATGTTGCTGTTCCTTTCTAATACAGAGTCAGATGGCCTCTTATAATTGCAGTATCAAATCTTTGCCTCAATTTTCAACTGCAGGTGATTTCAAATGATTAAAGATGCACAACAGGGAATAAACAAAAATGCTTACATGCAATTATTTTTAATTAGTATTTGGCTATAAAGTGTATGCCTTCATAAAAAAAGTCTGTTATTCACATAAACATCTGTTACCATACACACAAGGAAACACACTGTAAGTCTGTCATCACATCACCAAAACAGAAAATACTAAGGAAGGCTGGACAGGAAAGCCAACACTTTGAGTTTTTAAACAAAAGATATAAGCATAACTGCCAAAACAGACACAGCACCACACCTTTCAATTAGCGTAGTTCACAATCAAAGGAAGAGCTATTACCAATGGAATTATACTTGAAAATGTTAAAATAGATGGAATTATTCTTTGAAAACAATAGAATCCGTAAGCATAAGACAATTTCAAACTCTTTACTAATTTTGCACCAGCGAACATAATCAAAAGGTTTCCTGTTTGCACAGTTTCTGGTGGGTACTCTTCTGACAATTTTTTAAAATCTTATTTTTGTCCATTATTTAAGAACTCTTCCCATAGACACCTCACACCCCACCAAAAAAAATAAAATAAAATAAAAAAAATCTGCTATGGAATTAGCACATGAAGAAACCCACAATATTAAATTCTGGCCTAATCTTACAGAAGCCTACTCCGGGAAGTAAGTTAAGCATGCGACAAACAGCTAAGTCAGAGAGATATATACAGCAAAAGAAATTAATACCACAGTAATTGATAGGTGGAGATGAGGTTGCTCTGTGGAATACTGAGAATAAAATGAAAAGGAGGTATGAGAGTACCTTGCACATGAATTACTGAATCAGTAGAAATTGCTGGGCTCTGCTGTGCAGAAGCTCTTGGAAATGCTTTGCTACAGTGACATCCCCAGCAACTGAAGTTAACACGTTACTTTCAAGTCTATAAAAATCTGTAGCATTATTAAACACACAACTCAAGAGCAAAAATAACTTATCTTAATTTGCATGAACACGAAAACAATAATTTAATTAAACAGCACAAATGACAATATATATTATTGTGCTGCAAGGATGTCTGTAGTTAGATTAGGAAAAATCACTGCATATCGCTTGTAACCTTACGGGGACCAATAATCAATCATTATACTAAAGCCAATGTGGATGAAGATGCCACATGCAATCTTGAGGAGCATATGCACCTTGACCCATTATTTGTAAGCACAAATTCTTCCACCTGGATGAGGAGTCATCCCTCATATGATCTTTCTTTCATATGCTGTTAAAGAAGGCCCCTCGGCCCCAGCCACCTATTCAGACCAGTACCTCTGTGCCCAAAAGGAAGTCAAAACCATCCGCAGAGTATATAATGGTAAAGATGACCCTCTGCCTGAAAGCAAATCAGAATCTTTTCCAACTCCCTTTGATTTACAAACCTTCTCTTGCATATCAGCATTTCATATATCTTCCAAAGTGTCAGAAATGTGAAAGCCATACATTATGTGTGTGGAATGGCCCAGTTCATTATTATCATTTTATTTATTTAACAAATACTGTATTTAATCAGGAGAAACAGACAGCTACAATAGTTTATTGCAATCATACAACACAACAATAAATAAACATTGCACATTAAGTAGTAGGTACAAGGATAACTGAAACATCCCACATAAAAAACCCTCCTAAGAATTCCTCACTAAACAGACAGTATTCACAAACCTATTGACAAAGAGCTCCAAAAAGATGAAGTGGTAAATAAAAAAACATCAGGATCAGAAAAGGTAGGTTTTACATTAGGAACAAGCAAATTTGTTCCTGGGGTGGCATTCAGAACAGAACTACGGTTCTTCCAGCAGATTTTCCATAACAACATAACATGGTACAGAGTCTCTCATAAATAAAACAAGCTGGATGAAAGTCTAATCTGCCTTTTGGTGATAACTAATTTCTCATACACTAAACAGCAAATTACCATTTTTCAGTGGTATATATGATGTTAGGTGAGGGTCAGCATCCAATAAAGCAAAATCCTTGGGTAACTTATTGGTGAGCATGTATTACAAGTCCCCCTCTGTGCCAATTCACAGAGAATAGAGCTGTAGCACAGCTACAGAGCTTTAGCTCAAGATGTAGTAGTTTTTGCTTTTAACTCTGGAGTCCCCCAGTTCAATCTCCACGTGTCTGCCAAGAAGGAAGCCATCACACTTGCCATCTTCAAATTCAAAATTCCCTCACTCCCAAATGCCTGCGGTTTGGTTTGGTTTCATTACCTGATGCAACAAGGATGAGACACAAATTCAAGGAGACGGATGGACTTGTCCGAGGCAAGCTCTTAGGGCTCTTCTCAGCAAAACTCTCACTTTTTCTGATTATAAGGCAAATGAAGTTTGGCTCTTAAAGGTACCTCTATCTTCATAAATTCAGTGCGAGTTCTGCACTATTAAGTTGAGCAGGATTTGGGTATCAGTCACTGTGACAGATGGCTAGGCTCAAGTTTGTAAATTACAATTGCCTCGACTTTATTATCCATTCTCATTAAATTTGCCACAACACCACTGTAGGGCAGTGGTTCCCAAACTTGTTCCGCCGCTTGTGCAGGGAAAGCCCCTGGTGGGCCGAGCCGGTTTGTTTACGTGTCGCGTCTGCAGGTTCCGCCGATCGCAGCTTCCAGTGTCCATGGTTCGCTGCTGGAAGCGATGGCCAGTACATCCCTCAGCCCATGCTGCTTCCAGCATCTCCCATTGGCCTGGAGCAGCGAACCGCGGCCACTGGAAGCCGCGATCGGCTGAACCTGCGGACGCAGCAGATAAACAAACCGGCTTTCCCTGCATAAGCGGTGGAACAAGTTTGGGAACCACTGCTGTAGGGGGCGAGAATAAAGTTGGTACTTTTCTTGATTTCCGTTCTTGGTTCAGTCTTTCATCTGGCTTAAATAAAAGTATAATTCAGAGTTGACTGATGTCTGTGGAGATGACAAAGACCCTGGTAGAGAAAAAGCAAACAGAGGGATTCCGCCAACCTAGCAGTGTCCAGCTTACCACATCCTGGAGAGTCTGCAGGCCCTGTAGTAAGAGAGAGCCTAGAACAGGGGTGGCCAACCTGTGGCTCTGGAGCCGCATGCAGCTCTTCATAGGTTAATATGCATCTCCTTCCATAGGCGCTGACTCCGGTGCTGGAGCTATAGATGCCAGCTTTCCAATGTGCTAGGGAGTGCTCAGTGCTCAACCTCCTGCTTTGCCACAGGCCTTGCCCCCACTCCACCCTTTCCCCTGAGCCTGCCTTGCCCTTGCTCTTCCCCCCCACACCCACCGGAGCCTCCTGCACACCGCATAACAGCTGATGGCAGTAGGCGGGAGGTGTGGTGAGGGAGCAGGAGACACTGATTGGTGGGGCTGCCGGTGGGCAGAAGGCACTGCAGGTTGGAGTGGGGGGAACTGATGGAGGGCTGCTGACATATTATTCTGGCTCTTCGGCAATGTACATTGGTAAATTCTGGCTCCTTCTCAGGCTCAGGTTGGCCGCCCTGGCCTAGAAGGTGCACTGATCTTAGCAGCACTAGTTAGACTGAACTGTTGTCCCAGATATATTGATTCAATCCAGCGATGATTATAATTTATGATCTGTATTGTGGTAGATCCTACTCAGGATTTGATTCTAGTTATGCGAGGTGTTTTACAAACACATGGGAACACATAATTCCTGCCTCAAGGACCTTATGTGCACTGGTAGCTGGAATCAGACCCAGAGAAGGTATGTATACTTCCATATTTAATGCATAGTTGCAGAGTTTAAGGTTTGGAGATGAACTAGAAAGGAAGGAGGAAACATTGGAAGAGATAGTAGATGTTACAGCTCCACTTGATTCTTGTTTTTTCACATTTGAAGAAGAAAGTTTTAAACGCAGTGTCTGATTTCAGTGCAGCCAACAATGAATGAAGACCATTGAAATTTCAGTGAATATTCAAGGAGAATCAGTTTCTTCATAGGAGTAATTTGAGATGGAAGGAGATGTGAATTGACTGGATTCTGCTTTGTTTGAGTAAAGGGGAATATAAATTAGGGATTGTGAATGGGAAACGTCTACAAATGCCAAATGCATTGGAAGGATCTGGAAATGCCATCCCTGTTTTCAAATAGGAAAAGGCTGTCATAAATAAGTACAATCAAACAACATTTCCACAGTGCTTTAAGTATAAAAGGAATATGGTCGCTTTGGATGACACAAGAGACAGTGGCATGGAAAGAAAACACTGACCGGGGTGAAGGAACTGGCCACCAACTCACCTCACCACAAAAAAGCCACTGAGCAGGGCCTCATTTGAATTGTGAGCAAGAGGTTCAGTTAAATGCACAGTTACACAAAACTATGAATGACACAGTCCCAATCTGAAATTTTACTCTTAAGCCATTTGTAAATATAAGGCCCATTGCACCTGAAAGTGTAAAACCACAACAACAACAACAAAAAACAAAAACAAAAAACAAAAAAAACCCACCGCCTCCCCTTAAATTGCTAAGCAAATCAGTTTGGGGTAATTCACACTTTCTATAAAAGTGGCAAAGAGTCCTGTGGTCCTGATGCATCTGACGAAGTGGGTATTCACCCACGAAAGCTTATGCTCCAATAAGTCTGTTAGTCTAGAAGGTGCCACAGGACTCTTTGCCGCTTTTACAGATCCAGACTAACACGGCTACCCCTCTGATACTTCACATGTTCTAGAGTACATGCCTCATCTAGATGTGACTACAATCTTTAAATTCAGATAATTTAAAATATGAGTGAGGACATATCTGAACCCAAAACTACATGAAGAAGAGATGGAGTTCAATTTACAACCACCACAAAGTAAAGAGATTCAATGTAGCTAGGATCACAATAGGATCAAGGGGTTAAAAATAATAAATCTGTATTTATCTTCAGATTTGGCTTGGAAAATATTTATCTGCCAATGCTGTTTCAAATGAAAAGTGAAAGACACACTGAACAGGTTCTACAAAGCACTAATATTGACTCATACTGACCTACATCATGGAGGAACAGCCAGACTAATTCTGAACATGCTGCTTAGAAATGAATAGTAATTGACAGTACCAGAAAAGTGATTCATTCTCGGTAACTAAGTGCAAAACATAGAAATTCTTTGAATAGCCTTGACAACTACAGATGTTTTAGTTTCAAATTTTTAAGAACCCCAGGATAAGAGAGCAAAGAACATCACGGGGGAAAAAGCTGTACTCAGCTTTGTCTGTGATGTTTTATACTTATTTGTGTTTGGCTCAAAATAAATTGTGAGTTGTGACAGAAATACTAATGCAATGTACCCAAGAAGTTCAAACCCTAAATTTAACCTACACCTTTAGAGCTGTAAATTATAGCTGTGTGTGAGATTCTCATTACATTCAGTGGCAGAAAGATAGAGGAGAGGAACTCAATCTATTCCAGGAGTGAGAAGTTTTAAAAATCTGCATTAAAGTGGTAATTAAAGAAAATTCTTCAAATAAACAATGCTATGTATTGAATAGGACAGTGTGTGCATATCTTTGCTTATGGTTAGGATTAAAATAAGTATCATGTCTAGAAGAGATTAATTTTAGTTTGTTTTTTTTTAATTAAACTCCACCCAGAAACATAGTACTCCTATATCATACAGCTTTAAAGGAATGTTCTACTTGGGGCCCAAGCAGTGCTTATTTAAATACGAAAATATATTGCAAGTAACCATGTTTCCAAGTCTTAAGATTTTATCGTGATTGTCACAATATTTGGTGTTTTCCTCAAAGTCCTAGCTCATAGAGTCAGGTGCTGGCAAGAGAATCTCAGCTATCATTTAAAATTAAAAAAAAGGAAAGTTCCTAGTCTTCATAGTTGTGGTGAGAAATTTGAAAACATGAACCCTAAAAGCTCAAAAACTAGCAGGCAAATAAAAAGGACCCAAAATATATTCTTTTTAAAATCTTGTGAGTTTTTAAGTCAATCTCATGACCGGGGGGGGGGGCTGATTCATGATGTGGAACCCTTCAGGGTTGGCAAACTGCAAAGTTGAAAAAAAGAAACAATTCAGTTACAAGTGCCAGCTAATAAGTCACCACTAATGCTAAACAGACAGATATCCACACAGCTGATAAAAACTGCTCCAAATACCCCAAACTCCAGTTTCTCAATCTAACTCATTATTACCAGCTTCTTTGGTCTTCTCTAGGATTCCTTTTTTCAGTGCTGCTACTCCTGAGGCCTAAAGCTCTTTTCCTTCAGAATCCTGGTTACTAGTTGCTGTTCCTGCTGCTCCTCTGACCTGCAGCTCCTTTTCGGGGCCTATCACAGGTTGTAGTCTCTAGTGTTCCTTGCTGATAATGCTGTAGTGGGCAATTCCTTCCTCTCCAAATCACTTCCACAGGCTGCAGTTTCTGCTCCTCCTGAAGCTATTATGTTTGCAGCCCCATCACATCTCCTCTCACAAGCTGCAGCTTCTGTTGTTCCCATTGCTATTTTAGCCTGCAGCTCCTTTCCCTCTTAATCTCACAGGTTGCAATCTTTGTGATTGCTGCTGTTGCTATGGCCTGCCCCTCTTTCTCTTCCCAATTCTTTTCACAAATGGCAGTCGCTAACCAAGGTCCCAGTCCCTCTCCCACTGAGTTAGTGGGTGCTTTGCCATTATGTCTAGGGCCCTACCAAATTCACAGTTGTGAAGAATGTGTCGCAGACTGTGAAATCTGGTCTCCCCCGTGAAATCTGGTCTTTTCTGTACTTTTACCTTATACCATACAGATTTCACGGGTGAGACCAGCGTTTCGCAAGCTGGGGGTCCTGACCCAGAAGAGGGTTATTGTGCAAGGTTATTGTACAAGGGTTGTGGTATTGCCACCCTCACTTCTATGCTGCTGCCTTCAGAGCTGGGTGGCCAGAGAGTGGCGGCTGCTGGCCAATGGCCCAGCTCTGAAGGCAGCAGCACAGAAGTAAGGGTGGCGATACCATACCATGCCATCCTTACTTCTGTGCTGCTTCTGGCAGTGACACTGCCTTCCGAGCTGGGCTCCCGGCCAGCAGCCACTTCTCTCTGGCGGTCCAGATCTGAAGAAGAGCACTGCCAGCAGTCAGGGTGGCAATACCACAGCCCCCCTACAATAACCTTGCAACCCCCTGACAACCACCTTTTGGGTTAGGACACCTACCATTACAACACCATGAAATTGCAGATTTAAATATCTAAAATCATGAAATTTACGATATTTAAAATCCTATGACCGTGAAATTGACCAGAATGGACTGTGAATTTGGTAGGTCCCTCATTATGTCCAATGAAAGCTGGACCAGTCCCTCAGCTATTAAAAAAACTCTCTTGAGATTAACCACCACAGAGCAGGTATTCTCAAGAAACATTTTGAGGAATGCCTCTTTGTGTTCTTTAGCAGGAAGAATGTTTCTTTGATAAACATGACGTTATGCCTCAAAAGGAGATGTCTAAAATACAGAAAATAAATCAGAGTACATTTTATTAGTTGATTGTTCCTTAGTTTTATCTGAAACATTTCCCAGAGCTCTTCACCAGGTTATCTCAGGTGCTAGCGCATGTCAACACTTGAAAGCTATAAATCGGGACATTAGATAGAGAAAAATAGGGACCTCCCTTTTAATTCCACTGGAAATACAAGAGCTTTTTGGAAGAACAACATGGAAACATGGTAAATATTTTGCTGGAAAAATCGTGGCTATCAAATAGAGACTGTTGACATATTTCCTAGGGCACTTTTGCTACAGTATTTAGAAATCATGTACACAGACTCGGCCAGCTTTGTTCCTCATTTGCAACACAAAAATATTCAATCAGTTGCATTTTTTCCTTTTGTTTTTTTTAAACCACAGAGAAGAAGAAAGGTCTTGGTTGTAGAATATTCTCTTATTAATGAATGGCAGAATTTTCTTGTTTTTCTTAGAGACCTAGGAACCACTTACAATGATCAATTTCTGTTCCTGCTTGTCTGCCCTATAATTCCTGGGACTAGTTAGGGTCCATCCTAGATAATACAAGATGTCCAAACATTAGTATGTCATATCAGGAGTCAGGGCATATGAAATCGGTTAAACAACAGTCTTTTATGTAAATGATTCGGCAAGAAGAGTTACACAGTCTGATTCTTTACTGAAGTTTCTATCTCCCATCCCCCAGGTTTCCTGTTTCCTTCTTGTTGGCTCTGATCCATAAAGAGATGATACTCTCCTACTGTAATAGTGTATAAAGCTATAGAATTATTCTCTTCCTTTCTAATGGAAATAATTCCAGTAGCAGATTAATTTTTAATGAATGCTAAATTTATAGTATTTGCTATATTTTTTGCTAATGTGACACCAGTACTATCAAATATGCTTTCTTCTCATCTGCTTGTACTTTTGATATCTTCCTGCTAGATTTTAATTAGCCCAAATAGCTGGCCAAGGTAAATGGACTCCTTAACATTCACCATAGCAGTTTTCATTTCTGTTGCAGATGGATTCAGCATGATCTCTCTTACTTAGATATTTCAGGTTGACTTCATTGCTTTTATTTTATTTTAATTTTATTTTATTTTATCGATGACACACCACTATGTAGAAATTATCCTAACAAAACAGGTTTCTGATAGTGGGCTACACTGGGTGCTTCAGAGGAAGGTGAAAATAAAACATTTTCACCTAGCAAATGCACCCTATTAATCCTCATTTAGGGCCATACGTTCCCATGATTTTTATACTGAAAAGTGGAGCAACTTACTACAAAACTTGCTTCCAAATTCTACACACAAACTAAAACCTCCTATTTGGTTTGCTGCCATGCCAATTTAGAACATGACAATTGTTTCAGTGCAGGAAATCTGCAAAATATCTAAAAGTTCCAAAAACCTGAGGTGTGCATTGGAGAAATATGGGAGGACTCAGGCCTAAACCCAAAACACTTGTCTAAGTAGGCTACCCTTCAAATTCAGAATTCTGCTCCAACGCTGCAACTAGAACTTAATGGAGCCCCACTGAGTTCAGTGGGGTTCTGTGCTGTGCAGGGATCTGCCCACAGAGTTTTCTTTCCAGAATCAGGGACTAAGTTACTAAAGAAAACAGAGTAAATTTATGCTGCGCTGACAGTAGTAAATTACTTCCAGCCAAAATCTGTGCCTCAGTCTGACAAAATATAAACATTTCTACAGGCACTTAAGAATTCTCATACTTCCTGGAACCAGTGGGGACATGTTTGCTTCATCTCACATGGCAAGATATGTAGCAAAGATTTCCAAACATTCCCTTATGTGCTTTCTCCTTACTATAGAGTCTGCCATGTAGTGATACAGTTGTTCACATCTTCCTCAACCTAGTATGTGGAGTTTTTAATCTCTTTAGTGAGAGTTTCTAGTCAGTCCCACTAAATTTATTACATTTTTTGTAATAACTGTATTATGATCTGAGCACCTTCTGCACCTTTTTAATAGAAAAGGGAGAATACAGGCATTGGATTTAGGGTTTTCTTTGCTTTGCTTTTGTTTTTAAGGGGTAGTATTAATTAAAGTTTTATGTGATTCCCCTTTAGCTGTGAATATTTTGTCTGTGAAGCTGAGAAGAATGAGATGGATATTGCATGGCTGCTGAAAAGCTTCTTCTTATGGAGAAGAGTTCCAGGGAAGTCTTGACCTCTGTTTGTCAGTAGAGGCTAGAAATATCCCTGCTTTTAACCATCCCATTTGTGCTTCAATCTTTCAGCACCCTTGCCACTTATCACATTTTTCAAGGTCACCCACTAACACTGTCTTCCCCAGTTGCCAAATCAATACAGGAAACATCACACTCTCTCTTTTCATAAAAACTGCTTTGCTTAAATTCAAGCTCCATAGAACAAACTTATGCTGCAACAACACAGATGTCCCCTCAGTGGAACAACCCAATCCTGATCCCTTTGAAATCAACAGAATTACACCAAAGACTTCAGTGCAAGCAGGAGCTGGCAGTACTGGAAATTCAGCAAGCCTGTTAAGCACATGTCTAATTGTAAGCATGTGAGTAGTTTTATGCTTAAAGTGAAGCATATGCTTACGTATGTGGTTGAATCTGGGTTTAACATTGCTCAGATCAGTCAAAGCAAAACTGCCACTGAAGGTGAAGATGCTTTGACTGAGTAAAGAAAGCATGTTCTGGCACCAAAAATAAAAAATGCCTGATTTATAATTTAGACCTTTTTCAATATGTTCTCTCCTGCACTGCAAATTAATTTAATACACTTTCCTTACTAATATGTGCAGAGGTTTTATTATTAGATCAGCCTATAAACATTTTGTTCTTCTCAGTCTTTCCACATACATCCAAGTGTGGGTCTCTATTCTTATGCATAGTCCCAACACAAAAACCTTTTGAGTTTCACCTCTGTCTTGTCATTCAGGGGCTACTTTGTAGTATTTGATGGTCCTTCATGTGTGTGGAGGAGCTGCTGATGTGTAAGGATCTGGGGTGTGGCACACTGACCAAAGATCATCCTTCATTTTGGAAGGCAGGGCTCTGGCTGTTGCAATCACAATGGCAGATTTCAATCACCAGAAGGTTTTGGTTGCTTTTATGTTACAGTTATGCAATGTTTAGATAACAATATTTCCAGTATTAAATAAAATATTTCAACACCTTAATAAAGAGAATGCCAGAAAATACCTCTTTATAATATTTACATCTTAGTGCCAGAAAGCAAAAGGGCAAATGGCCTCCAAAATCAATACTTCTTCATAAATTCAATGAAACACAGAGTTCACAGAGCGAATAGTTCTCATTCTCCTTTCACTCCCTCTCTTCCCCCCAGTCCATATACTCTCTTGTCATGACATGACTCGAATAACCAGGAGGGGGAAAAAAAGCCTTAAGGTTAATTCTGAACTGAAGCTACTGTTTATTATATATTAATGACGTATGCCTGGATGTCTACTTGCCAAAAATGGTTTATTCATTGAGAAATTCAGGCACATTGTTATTATAATCATTTTTATTGTTATACATTAGTATTATGTCATAATCTTACACTTTATATTATAGGCAAAAATGCCTACTACTTAGTAACGTGAGATTGGGATTTAAGAGACTTGTGTTCTACTCCTTGTTTGGCCATTGGCTCGGTGTATGACCTTGGGTACATCTCTTAACTTCTCTGTTCCTCATTTCCACATCTGTATGATAGGATGAATAATTTTTAGCTTTGTAAACTATGTTTACATCTTCAGATGAAAACTGCTACATGAGTGTAAAGTAATAATAATCAGACCTTTCATACAAAAGAATTCCACAATATATAGGAATCGTTCACCCACCAAGGAAATTCAGCTAGCAGCCATTTTATACCAGCAATAAAACTCAATAGTTTTTAGATGGAAGTAAAAAATATCTTCTCCAGCTGAAACTACAGTGGGAATTTCAGGTATGATATGAATAATGGTACAAGAAAAACATCCAGGAATGTTGTAACTTGACCACATGGGACTAGATATGTCAGACAGAGCAGATTGCGGCTCAATATAAGCCCTCATTATAAATACCAGAACCATTATCTTTGCTATGTATGGGAACAACTTTAAGTTAACAGTTTGCAACCATTCTAACTGCCATGAAGACATTTCATCTAAATGGTTAAGGAAAAACAGCAATATTTCATATGAAGCTAAGTGGGTTTTTTTAAACCATGCTAAAAATTTTAACTTGCAAAGTAGTTCTTGTCAGTAAAATTATATTCATGCTAAATTCAGATGCCCTGTTAAGGACAACAGCTGTTCAAATCAACTGCTTTAGAATATAATCCTCATGTTCAATAATGCCTTTTCTTCCAACACTGCAATTTGCATTTTTGCCAAAGAAACTTGCACTTAAATGTGAGAACTGTTGAGGATCTTGCCTCTTTGTTTCAAGACAACTGATACCCCAAGCTCTGCTATGGCATTATATAAATATTCAAAAAATGCTTGTGCATACCATATTTTCTCCAGGTCTCACAAATGAGGAATTATCCAAATAATGGATTATGAATGGGATCACATCACATGGAAACATTACCCACTCAAAACATATTAGAACTCCCAAAGACTCCACATGAAACAAAATGGCTTGTCGTCATAGGTTTAATGAAATAAAGCTGTCCTCTCCTGAGATTTAACCCTAGTAAGTCAAATTCACATAGGTGGAACCAGCAAAAGGTGAAAATCTGTGTAAATATTGTTTATTGATTAAACATATTGTCAGAAGTTGATAGATACAGACTAATGTAAACCACCACCAAAATGAATGAGTTTTGACTAAATATAGAATTGTAGGACTGGAAGGGACCTCGAGAGGTCATCCAGTCCAGTCCCCTGTGCTCATAGCTGTTATCATGTCCCTCTTGGTCTTTTCTTCTCCAGACTAAACAAACCCAATTTTTTTCAATCTTCCCTCATAGGTGAAGACCTTAAATCATTTTTGTTGCTCTTCTCTGGATTTTCTGTACAGCTTTCCGAGGGGCTGTGTGTGGGCAGGAGGGATAGCACAGGGTGCCGGGTGGGGTGCAGGGGCTGTGTGCGCACAGGGGGTGGCTGGATGCAGGGAGGGGGTGGCTAGGGTCTGTATGCTGTCAGGGGGGTAGCTCAGGGTACAGGATGGGGTAGCTCACAGTGCAGGGAGGGGTAGCTGGGTCTGTGTGTAGTCAGGGGGTAGCTCAGGGTGCTGGGTGGGGGGTGGCTAGGGGCTGTGTGCAGGCAGGGGGTAGCTCAGGGTGCAGGGAGGGCATAGCTCAGGTTGCAGGGAAGAGGTAGCTGGGTCTGTGTGTAGGGAGAGGGTAGCTGGGGCTGTGTGGAGGCAGGGGGCTATCTCAGGATGCAGAGGGGTAGCTGGAGCTGTGTGCAGGCAAGGAGGTAGCTCAGGGTGCTGTGAGGGGGATAGCTGGGGTTGTGTGCGGGCAAGGGGGTAGCCTAGGGAGCAGGGAGGGGGTAGCTGAAGGTGTAGGGAGAGGGGAACTGGGTCTGTGTGTGGGCAGAGGGGTAGCTCAGGGTGCGGGGGGGTATAGTTCAGGGTCCAGGGAGAGGAGTACTAGGGACTGTGTGTAGGCAGAGGGGTAGCTCAGGGTACAGGGAGAGGAGTAATAGGGGCTGTGCACTGGGAGGATTCCCCTGCAGTTCCTGTTCTCGGAGGGGTCTGCCAGACATGGAGCCCTACTCACGGGGGCTCTTACTGGCTGCCTCTGTGGGAGGAAAGGGGGCTGGGACTCAGGAGCTGAGGAGCAGCTTCAACCTGGGGCACCAGCAGGAGAGGAGGGAACGCTGTGGCTGCTGGCTCCTGGTACCCCCCAGAGCAGCAGCTGCCCTGCACGGCCCAGTGTAATGGAAAAATGGCAGCCGGCACAATTTCCCACCAATAGCAATTACCTACTGAACCTGCTCAGTTTGGGTGAGCATGCTTAGTACAACCTAGATAGGAAATTCTTCTGCCAGGGAGCTGTCTGTGCTACTACATTGGCTCCAGCTTCCCGACTCTGACCTGGCCAGGGGGCTGAGAAAGGAAACTGGGGCGCCTGTATCGGAGTTTCAGCCATGGGGCCCCGCGGCCCCCTTGAAAGGGCTCATGGACCCACAGCGGGCTGCAGATCACTCGTTGAGAACAGCTGATCTAAATCGTTGATGAAGATGTTGAACAAAACTGGACTCAGAACTGATCCCTGCAGGTCCCCACTCAATATGTCCTTCCAGCTTGTGAACCACTGATAACTACTTTCTGGGAACAGTTTTCTAACTAGGTATGCACCCATTCCATAGTAGCTCCATCTAGGTTGTATTTCCCTGGTTTGTTTATGAGAAGATCATATAAGACTGTATAAAAAGCCTTACTAAATCAAGATATACCAAATCTACCCCTTCCTTCCTATCCACAAGGCTCGTTACCTTGTCAAAGAAAGCTATTTGGTTAGTTTGACACAATTTGTTCTTGACAAATTCATGCTGAGTATTACTTATCACCTTATTATCTTCTAGGTGTTTGCAAATTGATTGCTCAATTATTTGCTCCATTATATTTCCAGGTACTAAAGTTAAGATGACTGGTCTGTAAATCCCTGGGTGATCCTTATTTCCCTTTTTATAGACTGGCACTATATTTGCACTTTTCCAGTCCTCTGGAATCTCACCCGTCTTCCATGACTTTTCGAAGATAATCGGGAGGCTCAGATATCTCTTTAGTCAGCTCCTTGAATATTCTAGGGTATTTGAAGACATCTAAGTAATTTTTAACTTGTTCTTTTCCTATTTTAGCCTCTGATCCTACCTCATTTTCACTGGCATTCACCAGGTTAGACATCCAATTGCTACTTACCTTTTTGATGAAATATAAGATTTGCAGGATTGGATCAATATCTTGAAGTTTTACAATCAGCCTGAGTTTTCAAATATTTGGTACATTTTTCAATATGAAATTTTCTCCCCACCCCATCCCTACCCATTTAAATGTTGCTTCTGCCATCTTGATAGTTCTTCAGTATATTTTCATTTAATGAATATGGTAATTTTAAAAACAAGGGGTCCAAAGACAATGAAAGACATGACTAGTTACCCACTAAAACCCAGTGTCACTGCTTAAACATCACCTCACCAAAATAATTGTAAAACACATCCATCATAGAGTCACTAACAGTAGGTTTTACAGTGGTTGCTCAATTCATTCCTCCATTGGTGCCAGAACTTCCAACCATTTATTACATAAGTAATCCTTATACATGTGAGTGGGACATAAATAAAGATTACTCACATGAGTAGGAGTTGCAAAACTGGATCTAAGGTTGCTGCTCTGGAGCCAGCCATTGTATCAAGAGTGTGTTTGTAATGACTAACTTCTTTTAGGAGCCAGTCTATTTTCTGGGAAAGAAAGTTTGAAGATTTTTTTTTTCTACACTGCAACTTAACCCCCCCCCCCCCCAAATCATTAGTTTTTAAATTAAACAGCCAAATAAAGACTGGAACAACAATGGGTTATTTTTTATAGCAAATCTTTAAATTATAGGAAACTTGTTTCTCAGCCAAATTGTCTTGGCTTGGAGCCAGAATGGATATCTCCATTCTTAGCTTTTCCCGTATATTTTGATGAGCAAAATAAAAACCCTTACTTAAAAGAAAAAAAAAGTGAAACAAACAGACTCAGAGATAAACTGGATCCCCTGGTACACTGTATGACAGGCATGTAGGGCCGGATCTAAAGTCTGTTTAAATAAATTGAAGGATCCCCATTGGCTAAATTGGCTTTGGATCAGATCCTTACAAAGCATTTTTTTCATTGTATCTAGATATCACAATAAATTGGGAGATATTCAGATTCAATAGGAGGACAGACAGAGAGACGGACAGAGAAGATGAAACTACCACAAGAAGTAAAAGAACTCTGGTATAAATTATATTTGGTAATGTAAAGAAAAGGGAGGAATAACATAGGAGAAATAAAAAATGGCCCTTGCGTCTTGCATGGAGTCCTCCTAGAGCCAATTCCACTGCATTTAAAATTAGAAAATATACCAGTTTTCAGTAGCAAACAGTGAATATGTATTGAATCTATCAACCAAATAACTTTTGTGCAACACACTGGTCTCATATATAAGTAAAACTGAGACTCAAGTCAGAAAAAGAGCACTACCATTCTTATCTAGAGAGAACTATATTTGATTGGAATATCAGGGAGTTATCCTGATAACAAATCCCTAACACTGGAATTTTATTCCTTGTGCATTTTTCAAGAGACAGTCTAACATCAAATCACATATATCACTTTTTATTAAAAATAAAGAAAAATTATCTGGGGCCCAAACCTGCATCAAAGGTAGTTGGAGACTTGCATTTGACTTAATAGGATCAAGACTTGCAGTTGAGTTAATAGGATCAAGACTGAGTCCTTTACGTAGATGGTATATTTATGGAGAAATGTATAGCTAAAATGAAGAGAAACAGCAGAGCTAATTTCTTCATTATTATTGATGACAATAAATTCTGATTTTCATGAAATTTTGCATATATATATCAGCAAGTCCTCATATGAACTAGGGAATGAATGCACTTTGTTTGAACTCTATAGCTCTTACATTCTACTTTTTATTGATTTTTGCTTATACTTCTCAATATACTTCCACTGTGTTTATGGCAAAAATATGGGCCATTTTTAGTCCTACCATTTTCTTGTTTTCCTTTTTATTACTATTTCCGTGTGATTGTAGATTACTTCTTACCAATTTTCTAAAATAAACACACACACAAAACGTATAAAAATTACTGATGTCAGCTGTCGTAAAGAGGCAAGTTAGAAAATAAAGAGCTGATAAAGTGACATGTTCTGTTCTTGTATATGTATGGTTTCCATTGATTTCAATAGGAATCCTTCCACATATCTGAAGACATAATTCACCCATGACATAAAGAGGCCTGGTAGAAAAATGTCAGCCTTTCAGTCTTTTAAATGACTGAGTTAAGCAAAACACAATAGAAGATGAACTTGCAGCCTGAACCTGCTCTCTAGGTGAGTAGTCTTTAATCATGTGAGTAGTATCATCAGCTTTAACGGGACTGTTCATGCGTAAGCACAATTGGCATGTGAGGCTTTCAGCATCAGACCCATGCAGCAGAGGGACCCTAGCTGTTACATGGTAGAGGCTAGACAGCCTCTACAGAGACAAGGTGGGCCATGACTAACTGTCACCTACCACACTCTTGTTCAAACATCAGTTTTCTCCACCTGCCACTGAAAAAGGAAGAACTTTGAATTCCTCACGCTTGGGATGCAAAGCATTTGATATTGTCTGTCTGACTAAAGCACCCTCTTGAGTGGTATGTAACATTAACAATAATAAAAAGCTGCTCTTCAGAAAGGAACAGGATAGTGGCTTTTGCAAAGCTTTTTTGGGAGGCTGAAGCTGCTAGGAATCTTATGGTCATCTTGGATGCTGCATTAATTGTGTTTGAACTTGTTTCCACCACTGAAAGTTTGGCTCTTTTCCATATGAAGCAAAATACCATTTGGGGAAAGACTTCATTGAGTCCGAGAGGGTATGGAACAAGGCTGTAGGGGCAAGTGGATCAGGGAAGCCATGGGGGAGTTAAAGCAGGGATAAAAAGCAGGTACTGGGAAGACTGCAAGGCCATCATGGAGCCATCTGGGGAAAAAATCATTTTATTTATAACTTGAGTAATAGCAGAAGCCACACAGCAAATCGATTTGCTTTTGGATCCCAGTTATTGTCTGATTGTCCAGACAAACAGCATCTAGTTTTAAGTGGAGTCCACTGTAGTAATAAGGAAAGAACACACATTTTAATTAAGCTTCCTGAAAACTGTGTAAGTATTGAAGACCCACATAAAAATGATTTTTTTTTACTAACTTGCAGTTGAAAATGTCATTCAAAGCTATGTCTGATTTTCTGCTCTGCTACTCGGGATATTAACCAAAATGATAAAGCATTCATTCTTTGAGGGGGGAAAAAGATGAGGGAAATAAATGCTGAAGGTCTCATGCTGAAGATACTATGAGAATGATACTGAAGTGAGAAGGTTTGTTGTCCTTCACTTGTTGGTTTCTGTTATGCTATAAGCAAGTGATAGTGAGAAATAAGAACAAAGAAGGTAGGAAGTGAACTGGGAAAAAAATCAGTGATGAATTTCAGTAAGAAAGTCAAAAGCTTCATCAATATATTTTGAGCATAAACGACACGTTTTCTGTTTCAACTTTAACATGAACAGTATGTCAACTTCAGACGCTGTATACAGTATGTGCATTTGACAAGAAAAGTCAAAATATGCTCTTTCATATCACCAATGATGATTCAAATTAATTTTTGCTTTCCTTCACTTGCTTCTTTCCTAATTCTACAAGCTTGACTTCATACCCAGTGAAACGTGCATTTATTTGTAATCTCACTGCTTATACTCTGCTGAACAATAAAAGAACAATAAACTTAATAAAAAGCCCAAGTGATTGGAAATTGCTTTGGGAATGGTAGTCCAGTATGAAAGCTATAAATTTACTTGTATACTCATGACATTGTCAGCTAATTTTTATGAAAAGCCCATCACAGAACATTGCACCAAAACACTGTGATCACTCGCATGTCACCCATCATACTTCCCCTGGTAACAAAATAGAAAATGTATCATAAAATGAAGCTTCAAACCACAAATTCATCTTGAAATGATCACTATAACCAGTAACATTTCTTTCCTGACCTTATCTTGCACCTGAACCTTAAATTAATCATTCCTTTCTTATAACACTAAAGAATACCCAATGGTGCTTTTGATGAAATTTAAAATAAGCTAAAACCCAGACCTACAATATCATTAGTGGATAGGTTAATATTGCACTATGCAAATCTACATAGGGATCAGGAAGTACTACTCATTTAAACTAAATAACATTACCATATACAATATATGTTTAAATAAATAATTTCATTACTTTAGCTTACCTACATGAGAATGTATCAGTTAGGGCTTGATACAAAGCCCATTGAAATCGATGTAAAGACTCACATTGACTTGGATGAATGCCCTAAAATAGCACAGGAGTTGAGGGTGCTCGGCACCTTGCAGGATTGGACCCTGCAAAGGATGCTATGTTACTTCAACTTGGACAAAGATGTCCAACAACATGAAATTAAGGAAGGCCTAAATGGAGATGGCTGGTGTTATTACTGCATTATGGTCTTGTTGTTGGTCTTGTAATATTTCCCTGGTTAAAGTAAGTAAAGGTCTACTGTCCAGGTTGGTAGGCCCCAAATTTTGACCTACCTCATTTCTTGTATAGGTGTTCAGATTCTACATAGTTCTTTTATGAGTCAAACCCCGTCACTTCTTTGTTGTGATGCTCATGATTTCTGAAATGTGATCATTAATACTTCTAACAACATCACTAAAGCTCTTTAAAAGAAACTACATGTAGAGCAACACCTTCCCCTGTCCTGCCTAAGAAACTGGGTCTGTCACTGAAGATGTCTGTAGGGATAAAAGGTGGGGAGTCTTTCCATCCAGGATACAAAGCAGCTTCACTAGCTGGAATAAGAAAAGGAGTACTTAGTTTCCGCAGCCCTAAAATCCATTCACTCATGGGAGGAAGTCCCTTTGTTCCTTACCCTTCCCAGAACTTCCCCATGCCCTCCTTCAAACAGCTGCACAGGGAGTCCCTTAGACTCACTTTAAGATCAAAAAAGACCATAATGATCAACTAGTCTGACCTCCTGCACATTGCAGGCCACAGAACCTCACAAAATCACCTAGGCTTTGTGCCACCCAAGAGGGCAGGTACATCCAGTATGGGCTCCTGAAATGCCACTCCTCCTCCCTCACTTACACTGATGTCTACTTGAGTCTGCAGACAGTCTAAAACAATAGCTTTGGGACAAGTGTCACCTTCTCTCTTCCATATCAGTGGGAATGAAATCTTATTATGATGCAAATATCAGCATTAGCTATTTTACTGCTGATCATTTTAGAAGAATCATAGAGCAAACAGGCTCATCCATTGTTGCTGGATGTAGTGGCAAATAATAGGATAACTAGATATTACTGATATGGGAAATGAGGAATGCAAATTGCCATCCCCTAAATCTAATTCCACCACTGCCCTTGCCCAAAAGCAGAAGGTCTAAGGAGATGAAGTCCCATCTCAGCAGCAAAGGCCTCTTGCAACTACTTTCAGGATACACCAAAGGAATGCTTTCCTGGCAACCAAAAGCCACAGCTTTGCCCAGCTCAGCTATCACTCTCCAGATTCCTCCCCCCCCCCCGCCAACAACTTCTACAGTGCCATAAGATATTGTAATATAAAACTCTGATGCAAACTTAAAATCTGGGAGCAGACTAAAATAAGCAGAATTTAATAACTATCACAAGATATAGACACTCCCCTGGTTGGGACTTTGGGGGAGGAAACGGAGTAAGGAGGGGGCTTCTTGGAGACATTTCACAATATTCCATGGACTCTTATGTA
Organism: Dermochelys coriacea; assembly: GCF_009764565.3. Lineage (NCBI taxonomy): Eukaryota > Metazoa > Chordata > Testudines > Dermochelyidae > Dermochelys > Dermochelys coriacea. The sequence goes on along the minus strand of NC_050074.1, from coordinate 101,668,281 downwards.
TAATTCCTTGGTCCGAAGATAATTTAAATATAATGTATCAAAGAGCACATAGGGTCTTTCTTACTGAAAGATCTTGAGACAGGAATATGCCCTTTTTATTTCTCTAAGTACCCAATCCTACAAACACTTAATTACAGGTGTGGTGCTTTCTACCATGAAAAGTCCCAATCGTAAATATTTGCAGGATCAGACGTTAAGGGCCCAATTCTGCCATCCTTAATCACTTTTGGACTGATCCAAAGCTAGTTTGTATAAATGAAATCCTTTCTACTGACTTCAATGAGCTATGGATCAAGCCCTTTGAGGAGTAGTATCTTACTCTACAAGAACTCCAGCTGAAAGGAATAGGACTACTTGGGGAGTGGGGTACCACCCAATGTGAGAAATAGTGACAGAACTGCACTGATTTAATAAATATCATTTTGTTTATCATAACATGTCAAATTTGACAGATCTGCCGAAATACAAGTGTAAGTCATTTCACAAGACTAGGTGTTTTCGTTCTGATAACACAGAGGAGTAAAAACCCTCAATGTTCTACAAAGAAATTAGAAAAATAAAATGACATGCTATTGAAGATGTTTATTTCTTTTTATCATATTATGTATGAATTTTTTATAAGTTTTCAGTGAACTATATTAATTAAAAATTAGTTCTGGGAATATTTTGCAAGTAGCCTAATAAGATACTACGTCAATACAGATTTTCATAGACTATTTTAAATTTGAAATAAAGAGGTCCTCCTGAGCACGTGTAATGGAACAAAAATATAAAAAATTATTGAAGTACTCAACACATTGCATTTGTATGCATTAAGGAGCAGAGTGTAGGTCAAAACCATGCAAACTTTTCTAAGTACTTTGAATTAATTCCAAAGTGTTTGTTTATTAAAAAAAATTGTGATGGCAAACTCTATTGTTGAACTGATAATTATTATTAGAAAATTATTTATTTTGGCCTCTATTATGACCCAGCCTTATACTGTGATGCAAGAAATGAAGGCCCTCCACTTTGTGACCCTTCATAGATCATGAATCCAGGTACAGTAGGGAGAGCAGGGTCTGTAACCCTGATACTCCCTCTCTACCCCCAAACAAATGCATGAAGAATGTGTGGAGAGAGGGGTGTAGTAGATAGAGGTATGGCTCCCACTCACTCATGCTCCAGCCGGCATTGCTGCCTCCTGTAATGGGTTGATGCAGCACACTTCCCTCCCTGCACAAAACAGGTATATTGAAGGAACTGTAACTCAGGAGGATGTCTTGAAGGTCACAGTTCCTTTCTGGAGCTCCTCCTACAGAGCACATGCTGTGACTGTGACAGTACAGCCCATATTCATCATAGTAATATTATTAGGATATGATTATGGCATAATTATGATGCATTTTTACAAGCTAGGTCACGTAAGGTGTGAGAAAAGTTATGATTATGATTATCCTATTTGTGCATGTATCATTTTTGTATCTGAAGTTATAAATAATGACTGTATCTGTATTTCAAATATGGTTACACCTGGGAAACACCCACTAGGCAAAATGCTTCCAGCCTAGACAGCTGGTTGTGAAGGGCCTATTCAGGTTAATGGGCCATTAGGAAAAACAATAGGCGCTAGGAGAAGCTTATCCCCCACCTGGTGAGCCTTCCTGAGAATGCTCCAGACAGCTTGTAAGTAATGGCTGCTATGACTCAGCAGGGCATGCAAGGACATGTGACCAGACCACATGTCACTGATCTCCATTTTGGGTACCTGTATTTTTCAACAAACTGGGCTGGAACTCTTTTTGAAACAAAGGGTTTCCACCCCATGGAAAAGATATATAAGGCAGGGAGTGACATCATCTGTTGTTATTCACTCCCCCACAACTCAACACCTGAGAGATGCTCTGGAAAAAAAAGGACTTGGAACGGTGGTGAGGATTCCAAGCTGCAAAGCAAGTGCAGCTTGTGCCTTAAGACACTGCAGGCCTGCTTATATCATCAGTCAGGGTGAGAAATTACTAATTCATACCCAATCTTTCTAGTATTTTAGGCTTAGTTTGCATTTTTGTTTATTTACTAGGTAATCTGCTTTGATCTGTTTGCTATCACTTACAATCTATCGTTTGTAGTTAATAAACTTGTTTTATGTTTTAATCTAAACCACTGTGCCTTTAAGTGAAGTGTCTGTGGAAAAATCTCAACTTCGTTAACAAAAGTTTGTTGCATATTACTCTCCACATTGAGGGAGGGGTGAACTGGGTAATAAATTCATACTGGTTGGAGTTTCAACCAGGGCAAGACATTACTGTGGAGTCTGAGGCTGGGGAGCCTGTGGTTACTTTGGCTGCAGCCTCTCTTTTGTTGGTTCATGCAGTGGCTGGCCAAAGCCTGCATGTAACTGCTGCTGCTTGTATCCCTGGCTATGTGAATGCTGGTGGGAGTGTAGGACTGGGAGTGGTTTACAGCTTGTCACAGCAACAAGTGTGAGAGGGAGCCTAGGCTGGTGGGTCAGAGGGCTCAGAGGTACCCCAGCTGGTACCCTGGGAAAAACCTGTCACACATGCTGCTCCTTACAGGGGGCTACGAGTGAAATCTTGCCCTTTTATAGCCTCCAGGATGTAACAGGTACTTTGGCAGTGAAAACAAGAAGACAGGGTCTCTGCCTAAAAGACTTAAAAAAACTTCAAGTAGATGGAATTCCACTGAAGTCAATGGACCGCCACATGATCCCAGAGGATTACACTAGTTCTATCCTGAAGATTTTAATTTGTTTTTTATGGAAATTGTGGGGGAAATCCTATTTTCTATGTTACTTTTTAAAGTTTAAAAAGTAAAAGGAAAGGGGAATTTTCCCCACTAAACCGAAACAAAACCCCTCTTCCATACAGGATTGACGTCATTGGAGTGTCTCCATTGTGAACAGATGTGGAGGTTCAGTCTGGACCACTGAATTCAGTGGGGCTTTGCATCAGTGTAATAGTCCACTTGATCACATCCCCTTGTAGGATCAGGCCTGATTTTTTTTTTAATTTTGTTTTGTTTTGTTTTGTTCAGGCTTCAGTTATAACCTTTTATTTTCCACTGTTGCGTATGAAGCTTTCCAAGATTGGTCTAAACCCAGAGATTAATTCCCCTGCAAAATTTGAGGACAATCCCTGTAGCTATTTATGAACAATGGTAGAATGAATAAACTCTTTCTGCTAAAATATATAAAAGAAACTTTGCTTACTGATAACTCAAAAACAATGAATAAAATAATCAAGTTCTGAGGGTGCCAGTCCTCAGAACTATGCCTCTAATTCACAGATCTATGTTAATTTTTGAGAGAAACTGAACTCGCCAAAAAGAAGCTGCCCCTCTGAAAACTGACCCCAATGTGAGCAATGTGGGTAAATGTTCCTATGAGAGCTATAACCTCTGTATTTCCTGACCTTTTTCTGTTTAAATTTTTAGTGTAACATTATGTGGGATTTTGTTAATTTTGCACTTAATAACTTACTGTAAGGTTTCAGAGTAGCAGCCGTGTTAGTCTGTATTCACAAAAAGAAAAGGAGTACTTGTGGCACCTTAGAGACTAACAAATTTATTAGAGCATAAGCTTTCGTGAGCTACAGCTCACTTCATCGGATGCATTTGGTGGAAAAAACAGAGGGGAGATTGATATACACACACACACACACACACACACACACACATACACACACTGAACATGAAACAATGGGTTTATCATACACACTGTAAGGAGAATAGTAGTACTTGTGGCACCTTAGAGACTAACAAATTTATTAGGGCATAAGCTTTCGTGAGCTACAGCTCACTTCATCGGATGCATTTGGTGGAAAAAAAATCATTTTTTTTTCCACCAAATGCATCCGATGAAGTGAGCTGTAGCTCACGAAAGCTTATGCTCTAATAAATTTGTTAGTCTCTAAGGTGCCACAAGTACTCCTTTTCTTTTTGCGAATACAGACTAACACGGCTGCTACTCTGAAAACTGTAAGGAGAGTGATCACTTAAGATAAGCCATCACCAGCAGCGGGGGGGGGGAAAGGAGGAAAACCTTTCATGGTGACAAGCAAGGTAGGCTATTTCCAGCAGTTAACAAGAATATCTGAGGAACGGTGGGGGGTGGGGTATGGGGGAAAAATAACATGGGGAAATAGTTTTACTTTGTGTAATGACTCATCCATTCCCAGTCTCTATTCAAGCCTAAGTTAATTGTATCCAGTTTGCAAATTAATTCCAATTCAGCAGTCCCTCGTTGGAGTCTGGTTTTGAAGCTTTTTTGTTGAAGGATAGCCACTCTTAGGTCTGTAATCGAGTGACCAGAGAGATTGAAGTGTTCTCCAACTGGTTTTTGAATGTTATAATTCTTGACGTTTGATTTGTGTCCATTCATTCTTTTACGTAGAGACTGTCCAGTTTGGCCAATGTACATGGCAGAGGGTCATTGCTGGCACATGATGGCATATATCACATTGGTAGATGCGCAGGTGAACGAGCCTCTGATAGTGTGGCTGATGTGATTAGGTCCTATGATGGTGTCCCCTGAATAGATATGTGGACAGAGTTGGCAACGGGCTTTGTTGCAAGGATAGGTTCCTGGGTTAGTGGTTCTGTTGTGTGGTGTGTGGTTGCTGGTGAGTATTTGCTTCAGATTGGGTACCCGCATAGCCCCACAGTATGCCAACATTTTTATGGCTGACTTAGAACAACGCTTCCTCAGCTCTCGTCCCCTAATGCCCCTACTCTACTTGCGCTACATTGATGACATCTTCATCATCTGGACCCATGGAAAAGAAGCCCTTGAGGAATTCCACCATGATTTCAACAATTTCCATCCCACCATCAACCTCAGCCTGGACCAGTCCACACAAGAGATCCACTTCCTGGACACTACGGTGCTAATAAGCGATGGTCACATAAACACCACCCTATATCGGAAACCTACTGACCGCTATTCCTACCTACATGCCTCTAGCTTTCATCCGGATCATACCACACTATCCATTGTCTACAGCCAAGCTCTACGATATAACTGCATTTGCTCCAACCCCTCAGACAGAGACAAACACCTAAAGATCTCTATCATGCATTCCTACAACTACAATACCCACCTGCTGAAGTGAAGAAACAGATTGACAGAGCCAGAAGAGTACCCAGAAGTCACCTGCTACAGGACAGGCCCAACAAAGAAAATAACAGAACGCCACTAGCCATCTCCTTCAGCCCCCAACTAAAACCTCTCCAACGCATCATCAAGGATCTACAACCTATCCTGAAGGATGACCCATCACTCTCACAGATCTTGGGAGACAGGCCAGTCCTTGCTTACAGACTGCCCCCCAATCTGAAGCAAATACTCACCAGCAACCACACACCACACAACAGAACCACTAACCCAGGAACCTATCCTTGCAACAACGCCCGTTGCCAACTCTGTCCACATATCTATTCAGGGGACACCATCATAGGGCCTAATCACATCAGCCACACTATCAGAGGCTCGTTCACCTGCGCATCTACCAATGTGATATATGCCATCATGTGCCAGCAATGCCCCTCTGCCATGTACATTTGCCAAACTGGACAGTCTCTACATAAAAGAATGAATGGACACAAATCAGACGTCAAGAATTATAACATTCAAAAACCAGTTGGAGAACACTTCAATCTCTCTGGTCACTCGATTACAGACCTAAGAGTGGCTATCCTTCAACAAAATAAGCTTCAAAACCAGATTCCAACGAGAGACTGCTGAATTGGAATTAATTTGCAAACTGGATACAATTAACTTTAGGCTTGAATAGAGACTGGGAGTGGATGAGTCATTACACAAAGTAAAACTATTTCCCCATGTTATTTCTCCCCCCCACCCCACCCCCCACTGTTCCTCAGATATTCTTGTTAACGGCTGGAAATAGCCTACCTTGCTTGTCACCATGAAAGGTTTTCCTCCTTTCCTCCCCCCCCCCCCCGCCCGCTGCTGGTGATGGCTTATCTTAAGTGATCACTCTCCTTACAGTGTGTATGATAAACCCATTGTTTCATGTTCTCTGTGTGTGTGTGTATATAAATCTCTCCTCTGTTTTTTCCACCAAATGCATCCGATGAAGTGAGCTGTAGCTCACGAAAGCTTATGCTCTAATAAATTTGTTAGTCTCTAAGGTGCCACAAGTACTCCTTTTCTTTTAACTTACTTTAAGTAAATCAAACAGAAACCTAAGCGCATATGATGGTGTCTAAACATTTCAGTAATGAGCAAGGTTGTCTTTTATCCTGTGTTTGCACACAGGGAATTAAGGGACTGAAGATGTCCCTTTACTCCCCTGTGCAGGTAACCCACATCACAGGTCACAGTGCAGTGGGGAGATTAGCCACCATAGGGCCAATACTCCTCTTCCTGCAAGCAGAGAGTAGGTTAGTATGGCCACGGAATGAGTGGAACCTTGATCTCCGCTCACCCCCAAAGTACAGGCTGACGGAGCTGCACCAGCACAAAAGAAGAAATAATCTGAAACCAGTACAGATCTGGAGCAGATTACTTGTCCCTGGCACATGAGAGGGGTGCCATGGTCATATTTCATTCTCTGTTTGCTGCTCACACTACATGCTGTCCCATATTCAGGGCAGCTTGTAATGTCACTGTCTAGCCCATTATTAATGTTGATTATTTAGCCTTACAATAGCCATGTGACATAGGTACAGTATTATTATTTCCTCTTTTTTTTTTCAACAGTTGCAGAAACAGGCACAAAGCAGTTAAATGATTTCCTCAGTGTCATACCACAAGTCTGATACAGCAGTGAATAAAAACAAGGTACCTGGTTCCTAGCCTATTTCTATTGAAGTAGTTCATTTTTAAGAGTAAATGTGCCCATGGTAAACATTCATATGTGTTATTTACTTTGCAGGTTGAAGCATGTTCTTCATATTCATATTAATGAGCTGCTTCTCATGAGGCAATCTATTAAATTTAATAGGGGAGCTAATGGGTCATAGAGTTTGTTTAATGTGGAAGATAACAAACATATTCTAGAGGTTTTGTTTCTTATTGATGCAATATTTCATCACTTAAAAAAATAAATCTATAATTAGTTGACTGAGTTTCCACTATAGGTGTTGATGAACAAATCTATTGAGAATGGTTGGTTGATTTTTGTGTTTCTACTGCCTGAAGTGTTACTTCATTTTCTGAAGGAATTGGGGTTTTTATTTCTAAAAATGTCACAAGTTCTGAGCACTTTGGAATGCAGATTTCCTCCCTCTTTGGTATGGGGATGAGCTCAAACTCCTCCTACAGTATCTCTTGATTATTGTATATCATTATTTAGCTGTCAAGTGAGGTATCGGGGAGAGCAAGATGGCTTTAGCTTATGACATATTTATTACTGTGTTATGTCCCCATACTCTATGCCAGATTTTCAGCTAGTGTAAATTGACATAGCTTTACAGCAATAATTTGGCCCCACAGCAACCTTGTGAGATAAGTTAGAATTATTTCAGCTTTACAGAAACTATGCCACAATTTGACCAATTGATTTTCTCAGGGTCACATAAGCCTGTGGATGAATAGAAGCCACACCTCCTGACTCCAAGTCCTGTGCTTAACTACTAGACCATACTTCCTCCATATACTGTGCTTTATCTGTACTGATTGTACAGTCCACCTAATTGTATGGTCCCCATCATAACAATATCCTAACACCTCACAAATATGAATAATCTTCATCATATCTCTGTGACCTAGGGAAGTATTATCAATCCCCTTTTTTAGATGGGGAACTAAAGCAGAGGGAGACTAAATGACTTGCTTGTATTCATACGGAAAGTCTGTGGCAGAGCAAGGAATTGAACCCCCGTCTCCTGGGTCCCATTTAAGTTCCTTTACTGTAAGACCATCTTTCCTCCCCTGTGAGAGTGGTCACCTGGGTTTCATTACACTGCAGATAGAATACAAACTCCTACTAGCTGCTACATTCACATTTTAGGCCACTTTCATAGTGAAACTATGAACATTGTGATTGTCCTAAACAATCCTCAAAGCAGTTTGTCCTTCTTTGTTGCCTATTGATCACAACTACTCTAAAGAACAAAATCCATCCCTGTGCAGATGGCTAGCAAAAGGGTTACAGCACAATTTAAGTTCTCAAAATGAGACTTAAGTGGGATTAAGTCATGCATAAGTCTTGTGCTGGCCCTCTACACGAGGGTCAACTTCACTCTGCATGCCTAAAAATTGGTGCATAAACGTTTGGTCAAGCCAGAAAAAAAGCTTGGTTTAGAAGGCCACCGTTTTATTTATTTATTTGTTTGTTTTTTTTAAAAAAATCCATCTGTAATCTACCTGTAGTCTACTGTAAGTTTAAAAAAAGCTCTGTATTTTACAGCTGTTTTATGTTTCTGATGGGAGCATCATATACACCTATTAGCCTTTGATTCCTCTGAATCATTTTACTTCATCTCTTGATTTAGCTAGGCTAAATTCCATGGTCCAATCACAGTCTCCTTTCTTTCTGGCTCTGCTCATCCGAAGATCTTTGCAAACAAAGTGATAAAGAGTCTTCCTTTTTAATCAGTCTTCTCTGCATACACTTGATCGATCGTATGAATACTTTTTGGGGTAGCATCTAATTGTCAAAGCTTCTCAGAGTCAAAGATGAATGAAAGGAAGATGGAATTCAGAAGTATAAAGCAGCCAACAAACTTATTTGGAACCTAACCATATGTTAGACTCACAAGCATCAGCACACAATTGCCTGTGAAGACTACCAAGGAGTGAGATGCTGGAACTACTGAACAAATTTTTTCCACAACTTGACATTTAGTTTCTGTCTGGGGAAAGTGTCAGTGCTCACCTATCGCTGAAGAAAGTAACCAAGAGGTATGAGAAAAACGTGATGAAATGATGATCACATTGGTCCCTGCTGGTCTTAAATTCTATGGGAAAAAATCTGAAAAAAATGAGGATCGAGAAGAGTGATTTGGCTTGTTTGAATAACAAAATGTAATCTTTGCTTTAAATGTATAGCATAAGTTTTAGAATAACTTTTGAAACTATTATCAAAACATTATTGGATGCATGGTTTATCCCCCACCTGATCCTCCTATTTCAAAACTACAATTTATAATTCAAATATTGATGTGAAAATGAAAACAAAAAAATAGAAAGAGTGTTGACTGGAAGAGTTACGCTTCTTGAGGAATAGTCTCTAGTGTAAATGTATGTTTAATTAAACATACAAATCAGTGTTTATCCAAAAGAGAGATACTTCTGCAGTACTAAAGGCTATTTGCTGTCACACGTTACTTTTGAGTATTTGTGGGTGACCTTAATTATTTTGGATACCATGTATTTTGTGGGGAACAGATTTAGCTATCAATATATGGGAAGGTGAGGCAATAGTTAATGTAATGTGGTAAACACTACTCTTATACAAGTTCCATTTTGGGTAGTGTCTTTCAGTTTCTTGTTGAAAACCGGAATAAATTAAATCGGATTGCATGTGGATGCTTTATCTGTGTTCAACAATACTTACCATTGATGTCGATCATGTAGCAAACCTCTGTGTTTCCAGGGTAGACTGAATACTCTTTTGTTTAAATGCTCAAGCCTCCCCCCCCCTTTTTTTTTTCAAACTCAAGATTAAATACTTTTGTAACATCAGGGAAGGAATTAACACATTTGTAACATCAGGGAAGGAATTAACACATTTGTTAATGAAAGAGTTTAAGTTATTTGGCTAAAAAATTGCTCCCTTTAGAATGAGTGCTCTTTATTCAACCTTTCAATGTCAGTTATCATTTTTAAAACAGCTTGACCTGGAAGCATACAGCTGAAATTGTGGTGACTGTTAATGACAGTTTTATTGGACACTATGCTTATAGTTCACATTTTGAGGTCTGTATGTAATTGATCTTTCTACCCTACATGAGAAACACTGCAATAAGTTGGTTGCTGCACCACATTATAGATATAGAGAAATAATAATGATGTCACCTTGAGATTCAAAGATCGTGGAATAGTAATAGTCTCCCAGCTCATTCTCCCAACTGTGATGACCTCTCCAGTACTAAATCTTAACAGTCTCAGCATTATTTTTGAATTATTCATGCTAGCCTTTCCCTCACTACAAAATCAGGGAAAGTGAATGCATCATGCTCTGTCAGCTCCACATGTATTTTGGTAAAAATATAAAATATTATTTAGTTTCACAAAATCTGTGCAGCAATACAGGTCACATGTCTATCCTGAACAAAAACAAAAATTTCATATGCAGAAGAGATGGAGCACATCTGTTGACAATTCCAAATCCTATATTTTGATTCATCATAAATTCTGAATCCTGCATTTTGATTAATTGCATGCATCTCTCCAGAAATGAAATAAAAATTAAACAAGTACCGGTACACAGAGACCGGTTTTCAATTACTTTGACAATGCAACATTGACAGTATTTTAGCAATCATCATGTGAGATTATAAAAGTAGCAAACTAGTGATTCAGGCTTAATCTATCACTTTTTTTAACATCGCTTATAGCTGATTATAGAGACTTGTGATGTTTGGTATAAGCAGCAATATCAGCAGATAGGTAAAAGAAAACTCATGTATTTCTTGGAACTGCAGTATAATGAAATTAAAAACAACTAGTTTGTTCTTAAAGAGAGTAGGATGATAACTCTTTTCATTTTTCAAACCTGGATAATAAGAGAGGACTACTGTTTTATTCCAGTGAGGGATTTTATAAAAAAGTGCATGTGGGAATAAAATAAAAATGCATGTAAATGTAAACTCAAGTAGGTGTCCTGATTCATCTGTAGCTGGTGACCTTTAAGTTCATGATGAAAAACAAATGTCAAGCTTTCAAAAGACAGGAGTATCCCTGGCTTTGCTGGGGATTTTGTATGCTATCGCACAGACTGTATTAATTTAGTCTGGCATCAATAACCTTGAAATCAGGATTTTGCACTAAAAACCCAGTTTTGTGTTTATTCAGAAAGCAGAGATAAAAGGTGACTTTATTTTAAGGGGCCCTCCAGTGGCTATAGGGCAAATGTAATGTAACATTACTGATTTTGCCTACTTTGCTATTCAATGATAGCTCCCATGGCAACAGATTTATATGAATATAAAGAATCTGATGACGATCTTGTTATTTTGTATAGAATTTTAATTACAGACAAGACTTCTTTCTGTGAAGTTATATAACATTCTCTCAAAGGGCGCACACCCTTTGAAAGTCTTGGTCAAAGATGTGCAATGTATATAAAATGACCCAAAGAGCCTTGAGACCCATCGAGGAAGAACAGAAGGTCCTTTTTCAATATTAGGTCAGCAAAAAACCTATTTCAGAGAATAATAAATAAGACAGAAAATCAGTATTTTTCCATATTGTAGATATTGCATGAAATGGCCTGTTTGTATTTCAAGTAGAATAACAAAAGAATGTCACATAATTGTTTAAAGACAGTCTTTGACTCTAATGAAAAATGCTTTTATTTGAGGTGTGTATGCTGAGCTGTAGCTCACGAAAGCTTATGCTCAAATAAATTTGTTAGTCTTTAAGGTGCCACAAGTACTTCTTTTCTTTTTGCGAATACAGACTAACACGGCTGCTACTCTGAAATATATCAACTGAGATTCAGTTAGCCTGCATAGGGTTACACATACACATGGAAAGGAGAACAAAACCTTTTTATTGTTTTCTTTTAGACCAGACTGGAAGGGATATAAATGTAACTATTTCTTTGCTCCAACTTTTACTATGAAAAAGGTAACTTCCCCCCCCTGAAGAAACAAAAAAGCACCCATGTGTTAGAAAGAACTAGAAGAGCACTAAAAACTCACTAGTTTTAATCTAATGGAACATCAGCCAGGACTGTATTTATTGCAATACTGAATGCTATTAACATAGATAGCAGAATATCCCAGCAGGTGGAAAGAGTACATTAGACAAACAGACTGGTAGTAACAGTTGAGTCTTGATATACCAAGAAACTGAAGATGGTTAGGACCCTCCCCACCCCTGCCCCCCTTACTACTACAAAACTGGGTCAATTATAGTTTCAAGTAATCCAACCTTTGTTTTGCAGTATGATCCTGTTCCCAGTGAAATCAGAGAGTTTTCCCTTTATTTCAATGAGAAAATGATCAGGCCCTTGCTTAGTATTAGCAATTTGCTGCTAAAAATATTAATTTTGATTACTTTGTGTATGAGTGGGTGCCATCTTACTATCTTTCATGCACAAAAAGATTACTCCATTTTAAAGCACAAAACGTGTTTTTGTATTTCACACACTTCAATGTTTGTTTTGTTTTATGCTGAAAACTGACAGAATAAGGATCCTACCCAGAGAATTAGCCAATCTGTTTTTTATTTTTGTGCAAGTACTTTGATGCTTAGACATATAATATCTTTTGAAATTGTGCAGGATCTTCCACTAACAATGTCTGACTCATTGCATCAATGTGTTGAATTTTCTTTTCTGATGGCACACTGACATGAAAGAGAACTTATCTGTCTACAACAGCAAAGTCTGAGTTTAGGTCCAAAGAGAGCTGTTCCAAGATACCACTATGACTCCGTTTTGACAAAGGAAGGCTGTCAGTACACCATGAACTGGTCAGATCCATGGAACAGTCCTGCATTGGCAGGGAGATGGGCTGGATGACCTAATAGAACTTTTCATCTCTAACTTCTATGTTTCTCTGATAACCAGGTCTTATGGCCTCAATTATCAGAGAGTATTTCAAAGTGGAATGTATGGCCTCTGTGTGAAAAGTGACAAATAAGATTTAACTTTGAAAAATGCAAGCTAATATATCTAGGGAAAAATAATCTGAAACAAAGGTCCTCAATGGTAGGAGGAAATCTGGAAAGAAGTAATAGCAAGAGAAATCTATGGGTGAGAATAGATAGCAGATTATGTATGAGTTTTCAAAATAGGTAATAAACTTTTTGGATGCATATATAGATGTGTCATGTCACAAAAGAGGGACATTAGTAGTGCTTCTTATGTGGCTCTGGCTAGACTGCATATAGAATACTGCCTTCAAGTCAGGGCACCACTTTTTACATTCAATTCTGTGCACCATTATGCTTACATTCTGTACCTTCATTCTGGTACTAATCTGTGCCTAAAGCCTCAGGAAAAAAATTAACTTGTCATTAACTTTAAAATGACAAAGGAAAACAATCTGCAAGACATCACTGATAGAAAGTTTTCCTGGATATTCAGGTTAAGATTTTCTTTTTTCTTCTTACTTTCATTCCATTACGCTTACTAAACACTTGGTGATTCACCCATCAAATATCTGTAGATAGTTACTGTATCTCCTTAGTTATTAGTCACACCATACATAAATTAGTTCTTTTACTCTTTCTTAATAAGTTAGTGCCTCCACCTCTTAATTGTTTTTGGTGTTCTTTGCTGAACATCCTAGAGTTTGCTGATATCTTTCTGATAATGAGGAACACAAAACTGACTTCAGGATAGCCAGGATTTCACCTATTGCCTCTACCCAAGTATTCAAAAATTGCATTAACAGTTTTTGTTGCTGTACCACATTTCAAACTCAGGTAATGTGAGCCCATTATTGCTCCTACGATTCTTCTGATGCTGCTACTTTTCAGATTTACCTACTGTATGCCCACCTTTGCCCAGTTGAATTGAATACATACATTCTAGATTATTTTCTCCTGAAAAATTAATTCGGACTTCTCCAAGTTAAATTCCACTTTATTTCTTGACCATATGTTTAACTTTAAAAGGTCTCTTGAATAATTTCTCTGTCCTCATTGGTGTTTATAAAAATCTCTCAAGTTAGTATCTTCTATCCATGTAATTAAGGCAGTATTTACTCCAGTTTCAAGATCATTAATGCAGATGTTAAATGAGTAGGGACCTAATATTTTTGGTATCCTACCAGAACCCACCTTCAACTCAAATTACTGATGTTTACCACTACAATTTCAGCCAGTTTTTTTATCTACAAGATAAGTTCCTATATCCAAAATCATTTGAATTCTGGAGTAGTTTTTTGTGAAATGTGTGTCAAAAGTTCTTCTAAAATCAATTAAATTTACACCTAATACGTTCCCTTCATAATTTACTGGCAAGTTAGTGCACTCAGGGCTGGTCAAAAACCGTATGGAATTTGGCTCAGTTATAGGGAGGTAGTGTTGTCTAGTCAGTAGATGGAACACTGCACAGAAATTCAAGAAATCTAGACGGTTTCTGGGTCTGCTGTTAGGTGACCTTAGGCAAGTCACTTCCTCAGCCTGTGTGTCAGTTTCCCCATCTGTAAAATGGGGATAAGGATGCTGATTTCCTTTGTCAAGTGCTTTGAGATCTACTGCGGAAAATCGTTATGTAAGAGCTGGATGTTGTTACTTCTGGAATATTTTTTCTTAATTGTGACAATTTGGGGCAAGGTGGTTTTCAAAGTCTCCTTTTTATTGATCTCATTAAACCTGTTGTGGGTGATCTTTTGAGATTTTTGTGGCAGAATACAAATATTAAGGTTAAGCACAACCCCTGGAACAATCATGACAGTCAAAACTTTGATTATTTTAACAGGCAATGTTTCAGAACCCTCCCTGAAACTTCAGAAAGAAACCCAAGGCAGTGTTCATGTGCCTGTACAACCTGGGAAAAGAAACACTTGAGAATTGCTTGTGAATAGTAGCCATCAAACATGCTACTGCCTACAGTATTCAGTTATGACTATTTTTCTCTCCTTTAGAGCCAGAGAAATGTGGTAACTATTGACTTATTTAAAGGACAGGTGTTGTAGTATTTGTTAGCTTTGACTGAGAAGAGGTTGGTCCTTCCTGCTGTTGCTATACAGCTGGCAAAGATGACATTCCTAAACACAATCATCAAGGGCTTGTGGGAATTCCATGAATCATTTTCTAAATTGTGAACACCTAGAAGGGTAGGTGTGATTTACAGTTGAAAACAACGTAGTAAGTTTACCTACTAAGAGGATGTAAACAGTATCAGCTATATGCCACTCAACATTAGAGGTAGTGCTCTGCATTCCTGAATTCCTTCCCAAATCATGGGAAGATAAAGGAAGAAAAACAAATAGCAGATGGGGGATTAGGAACATAAAATAGTAATTTTTCCAATTTGGGTCATGCAGAATGGATTAGCAGGCTTGGGGCATTTAAACCTGCTGGCACAAGAGCTGATGCTGGCCTTCAACCACTGCATACAGTGCCAAATTAGTGAGAGGATGGCGCTTTGTTTGTGCATGTGGGTGATCACTTGCTGCCTGCACATCAGTTTCAAGTGGTTATCTACATGGCATTTTCATGCCTTTGGCTTTGATCCATATGATTTCAACACTTGCACTTAAAGGCTGCTGCAGCAACAAAACTGCAGGCCTGGACAAACTATTCAGATTGAGGATGAGTGTATCTGAAGACCACAATCAGCAGCGAACTAACTGTAGGGGCACCACAGAAAGTATGTAGCATGAACCAGGAGAAAGTGTGAGTTCAGCTTGCTTTGAATTCATACATTTCTAATATAACGCTTCTGCCAGGTGGAGCTGGCAGCAACCAGGCCAGGATTTAATATCTAGGGGTTCCTTTTCAACAAAACACAGAACCAGCTCAAGCCCCCACCCAAGAACCTGGGAAAATTACACACCTCCCCTAGGAGCCTCATAGATTCATAGATACTAAGGTCAGAAGGGACCACTCTGATCATCTAGTCCGACCTCCTGCACAGCGCAGGCCACAGAATGTCACCCACCACTCCTATGAAAAACCTCACCCATGTCTGAGCTATTGAAGTCCTCAAATCATGGTTCAAAACTTCAAGGAGCAGAGAAGCCTCCCTCCAGTCAACCATGCCCCATGCTACAGAGGAAGGCAAAAAAAACAAAACAAAACAAAAAAAAACCTCCAGGGCCTCTCCAATCTGCCCTGGAGGAAAACTCCCTCCCGACCCCAAACTTGGCAATCAGCCAAACCCTGAGCACATGGGCAAGATTCACCAGCCAGATACCCAGGAAAGAATTTTCAATAGTAAATCAGATCCCATCCATCTAATATCCCATCTCAGGGGATTTGGCCTATTTACCCTGAATATTTAAAGATCAATTACTTACCAAAATCCCATTATCCCATCATACCATCTCCTCCATAAACTTATCGAGTAGAATCTTAAAACCAGATAGATCTTTTGCCCCCACTGCTTCCCTTGGAAGGTTATTCCAAAACTTCACTCCTCTGATGGTTAAAAACCTTCGTCTGATTTCAAGTCTAAACTTCCTGGTGGCCAGTTTATACCCATTTGTTCTTGTGTCCACACTGGAGCTGAGCTTAAATAATTCCTCTCCATCTCCTGTATTTATCCCTCTGATATATTTATAGAGAGCAATCATATCTCCCCTCAACCTTCTTTTAGTTAGGCTAAACAAGCCAAGCTCCTTAAGTCTCCTTTCATAAGACAAGTTTTCCATTCCTCGGATCATCCTAGTAGCCCTTCTCTGTACCTGCTCCAGTTTGAATTCATCCTTTTTAAACATGGGAGACCAGAACTGCACACAGTATTCTAGGTGAGGTCTCACCAGTGCCTTGTATAACGGTACTAAAACCTCCTTATCCCTACTGGAAATGCCTCTCCTGATGCATCCCAAAACCGCATTAGCTTTTTTCACAGCCATATCACATTGGCAGCTCATAGTCATCCTATGATCAACCAATACTCCAAGGTCCTTCTCCTCTTCCGTTACTTCTAATTGATGCGTCCCCAACTTATAACTAAAATTCTTGTTATTAATCCCTAAATGCATAACCTTACACTTCTCACTATTAAATTTCATCCTATTACTATTACTCCAGTTTACAAGGTCATCCAGATCCTCCTGTATAATATCCCGATCCTTTTCCGAATTGGCAATACCTCCCAGCTTTGTATCATCTGCAAACTTTATTAGCACACTCCCACTTTTTGTGCCAAGGTCAGTAACAAAAAGATTAAATAAGATAGGTCCCAAAACCGATCCCTGAGGAACTCCACTGGTAACCTCCCTCCAACCTGACAGTTCGCCTTTCAGTAGGACCCGTTGCAGTCTCTCCTTTAACCAATTCCTTATCCACCTTCTGATGTTCATATTGATCCCCATCTTCTCCAATTTAACTAATAATTCCCCATGTGGCACGGTATCAAATGCCTTACTGAAATCTAGGTAAATTAGATCCACTGCATTTCCTTTATCTAAAAAATCTGTTACTTTTTCAAAAAAGGAGATTAGGTTGGTTTGGCACGATCTACCTTTTGTAAAACCATGTTGTATTTTGTCCCATTTACCATTGACTTCAATGTCCTTAACTAATTTCTCCTTCAAAATTTTTTCCAGGACCTTGCATACTACAGATGTCAAACTAACTGGCCTGTAGTTACCTGGATCACTTTTTTTTCCTTTCTTAAAAATAGGAACTATATTAGCAATTCTCCAATCATTCGGTACTATTCCTGAGTTTACAGATTCATTAAAAATTCTTGCTAATGGGCTTGCAATTTCAGGTGCCAATTCCTTTAATATTCTTGGATGAAGATTATCTGGGCCCCCTGATTTAGTCCCATTAAGCTGTTTCAGTTTCGCTTCTACCTCTGATATGGTAATATCTACCTCTATATCCTCCTTCCCATTTGTCATGCTACCATTATCCCCAAGATCTTCTTTAGCCTTATTAAAGACTGAGGCAAAGTATTTGTTTAGATATTGGGCCATGCCTAGATTATCTTTAACCTCCGCTCCATCCTCAGTGTTAAGCGGCCCCACTTCTTCCTTCTTAGTTTTCTTCTTATTTATATGGCTATAGAACCTTTTACTATTGGTTTTAATTCCCTTTGCAAGGTCCAACTCTACTCGACTTTTAGCCTCTCTGACTTTATCCCTACATGTTCTGACCTCAATTAGGTAGCTTTCCTTGCTGATCCCTCCCATCTTCCACTCCCTGTATGCTTTCTGCTTCTTCATAATCACCTCTCTAAGATGCTTGCTCATCCAGCTTGGTCTACAACTCCTTCCTATGAATTTTTTCCCCTTTCTTGGGATACAGGCTTCCGATAGCTTCTGCAGTTTTGATTTAAAGTAATCCCAGGCCTCAACTGCCTTTAGATCCATAAGTTCTTCAGTCCAATCCACTTCCCTAACTAATTTCCTTAATTTTTGAAAGTCAGCCCTTTTGAAATCAAAAACCCTAGTTGCAGATTTATTTTTGTTAATCCTTCCATTTAGTTTGAACTGAATTAGCTCATGATCACTTGAGCCAAGATTGTCCCCTACAACCATTTCTTCTATGAGGTCCTCGCTACTCACCAAAATTAAATCTAAAATGGCATCCCCTCTAGTCGGTTCAGCAACTACTTGATGAAGGAATCCATCAGCTATCGCATCTAGGAAAATCTGAGCCCTATTATTATTACTAGCACTGGTCCTCCAGTCTATATCTGGGAAGTTAAAGTCTCCCATGATCACGCAGTTTCCATTAGTATTTACTTTATTAAAGACATTAAAAAGGGCTCTATCCATAACCAAATTAGATCCCGGAGGTCTATAGCACACCCCAAGCACTATCGCAGGAGAGGCTTTACTAGTTTTCTTCCCCAATGTAATTTTTGCCCAGACAGACTCTGTCTTATCCATTGCATCGCTTCTTATTTCTTTACATTCTAACTCATCGTTGATATACAATGCTACTCCACCCCCTTTACCTTTATTTCTGTCTTTCCTAAACAGCACATACCCTTCAATACCTGTAGTCCAGTCATGACTACTATTCCACCATGTTTCTGTTATCCCTATAATATCTGGTTTCACTTCCTGCACCAGTAGCTCTAGTTCCTCCATTTTGTTACCTAGGCGCCTCGCATTGGTGTACAAACATCTTAATTTTTGCTGTTTGGCCTCGCTCACATTTTGTACCCTATTAGGCACAGTCATTCTACAGCCAGTATAACCTATTAGACTAGTATCCACACCGCCCTCACTCCTTATATACATTCTCCTACCCATGGCTGTATCCTTTCTTACTTCATCTTCTTCCCTCTCAATGCTAAAATCTGGCGTGGAGATTTTCTGGACATCTCCCATCCATCTCCCCCCAATTCCTAGTTTAAAGCTCTCTTTATCAGTTGTGCCAGCCTCGATCCTAGAAGTCTATTTCCTTCCCTACTCAGATGAAGTCCATCCCGAGAGAACTGACCTCTGTCCGTGAATGCCTCCCAGTGGCCATACATCCCAAAGCCCTCCTTATAGCACCACTGCCTAAGCCATCTGTTGACAGTCATAATCTTGTCACACCTTTGTTGCCCTTCTCTAGGAACAGGAAGGATCCCGCTAAAGATCACCTGAGCCTCAATTTCCTTAAGCGTCTTCCCCAGCCTAGCATAGTCTCCCTTGATACTTTCCAGCGAGAATCTGGCTGTATCATTTGTTCCCACATGAAGGATAATTAGGGGATTCTTTCCCGCTCCCTTGAGGATCCTTTTCAACCTCAGGTCTACATCCCGTATCTTAGCACCCGGAAGACAGCACACCCTTCTATTCTCAGGATCAGCTCTAGTTACAGGCCTGTCTATTCTTCTCAATAAAGAGTCCCCGATCACATAGACCTGCCTTTTCCTGGTGACAGTGCTATTCTCCAGTCTCTCCCCTGTTCCCTCTGGCTGCAAGTTCTTTCCATTCCTATTTTCCCTTACAATTCTCTTGAACCCATCCTGTATCCTCCTGGGGCTCATATTTGGTGTAGTCTCCCTTGACTCTTCCCCTTTTTCTATAGGGCTAGCCTCTCTTCAGAGGCAATACTTCTCCACGCGCAAGCACAGACTGAGTGTACAAAAGAAACTTTTAATGAAAGGAGAGAAGTCACCTGACATTAATTAGGGAAAATGCCACAAGCAGGATTCATAATCAAAAAACTGTGGGCAGGACTCCCAGCTCAGAGTGTGTGGGGCAGTGTCTTCTGCTTCACGGTCTTGAATTCTACAATCAAAAGTTCCTTTGCTGTGTCCCCCTCTGCTCTCTCACCACACCCCACTCACAGTGGTTGTGCTTGGTCAGTGAGCACCCATGGTTCAGAGGTGTGTGCATCTGTGTGAATTCACCTTCCACCTGGAGAAGAAGGCACCTTGCTTGCTCTGCCATCAGAGCACTTGTGCTGGCTGGCTGCCCTGCCAGCCGCTCATCCCTCTCAGCTGGTCACCTCATTGCTGCTGCCTGCCTCTCTGCTGTGATCTTTGCAGGTCAGTCTCTTAGTGATTTTTCAGCTCTTTGGGACAGGTTAAGCACAATTCCGCTCCCCTTTATTCCTACAATAAAGACAACAACATTGATAACATTTCACTACCCCTGCATTCCGTATTAAAGTGATCTGTAACCCAACACCAGCCAACGTTGATCACGTTGAGCAACACAGCTCTATCTGCTGGATATCTTGGCAGAGTAGGTGTGTTCATATAAATACAGTTTGCTCCTGAAGTCTCTCTCCTTCCCAGCAAGCTGTCAGGGGAGAACTCATTCAGACCCTGCTTACACTAATATTTATGCCTATTTTTAGGAGTTGCAATGTGATAAATGGGTATGGAAATGAAAGTGAATCTGCGATGACTCAATTAAAGCAAAGTCTGGTTACAGACTGACAATATGAAACCCAGTTTGGGATAGCAAAGCCATTCTGAAAAAAGAAAAGGAGTACCCGTGGCACCTTAGAGACTAACAAATTTATTAGAGCATAAGCTTTCGTGAGCTACAGCTCACTTCATCGGATGCATTTGGTGGAAAAAGCAGAGGAGAGATTTATATACACACACACAGAGAACATGAAACAATGGGTTTATCATACACACTGTAAGGAGAGTGATCGCTTAAGATAAGCCATCACCAGCAGCAGGGGGGGGAAAGGAGGAAAACCTTTCATGGTGACAAGCAAGGTAGGCTAATTCCAGCAGTTAACAAGAATATCAGAGGAACAGTGGGGAGTGGGGTGGGGGGGAGAAATACCATGGGGAAATAGTTTTACTTTGTGTAATGACTCATCCATTCCCAGTCTCTATTCAAGCCTAAGTTAATTGTATCCAGTTTGCAAATTAATTCCAATTCAGCAGTCTCTCGTTGGAGTCTGTTTTTGAAGCTTTTTTGTTGAAGTATACCCACTCTTAGGTCTGTGATCGAGTGACCAGAGAGATTGAAGTGTTCTCCAACTGGTTTTTGAATGTTATAATTCTTGACGTCTGATTTGTGTCCATTCATTCTTTTACGTAGAGACTGTCCAGTTTGGCCAATGTACATGGCAGAGGGGCATTGCTGGCACATGACGGCATATATCACATTGGTAGATGCGCAGGTGAACGAGCCTCTGATAGTGTGGCTGATGTGATTAGGCCCTATGATGGTATCCCCTGAATAGATATGTGGACAGAGTTGGCAATGGGCTTTGTTGCAAGGATAGGTTCCTGGGTTAGTGGTTCTGTTGTGTGGTGTGTGGTTGCTGGTGAGTATTTGCTTCAGATTGGGGGGCTGTCTGTAAGCAAGGACTGGCCTGTCTCCCAAGATCTGTGAGAGTGATGGGTCGTCCTTCAGGATAGGTTGTAGATCCTTGATGATGCGTTGGAGAGGTTTTAGTTGGGGGCTGAAGGTGATGGCTAGTGGCGTTCTGTTGTTTTCTTTGTTGGGCCTGTCCTGTAGTAGGTGACTTCTGGGTACTCTTCTGGCTCTGTCAATCTGTTTCTTCACTTCAGCAGGTGGGTATTGTAGTTGTAGGAATGCATGATAGAGATCAGCACTCCCAGCTATCTTCGAGACACCACTGACTTCCTGAGGAAACTACAGTCCATTGGTGATCTTCCTAAAAACACCATCCTAGCCACTATGGATGTAGAAGCCCTCTACACCAACATTCCACACAAAGATGGACTACAAGCCGTCAGGAACAGTATCCCCGATACTGTCACGGCTAACCTGGTGGCTGAACTTTGTGACTTTGTCCTGACCCATAACTATTTCACATTTGGTGACAATGTATACCTTCAAATCAGCGGCACTGCGATGGGTACCCGCATGGCCCCACAGTATGCCAACATTTTTATGGCTGACTTAGAACAACGCTTCCTCAGCTCTCGTCCCCTAATGCCCCTACTCTATTTGCGCTACATTGATGACATCTTCATCATCTGGACCCATGGAAAAGAAGCTCTTGAGGAATTCCACCATGATTTCAACAATTTCCATCGCACCATCAACCTCAGCCTGGACCAGTCCACACAAGAGATCCACTTCCTGGACACTACGGTGCTAATAAGCGATGGTCACATAAATACCACCCTATATCGGAAACCCACTGACCGCTATTCCTACCTACATGCCTCTAGCTTTCATCCAGATCATACCACTCGATCCATTGTCTACAGCCAAGCGCTACGATATAACCGCATTTGCTCCAACCCCTCAGACAGAGACAAACACCTACAAGATCTCCTATCATGCATTCCTACAACTACAATACCCACCTGCTGAAGTGAAGAAACAGATTGACAGAGCCAGAAGAGTACCCAGAAGTCACCTACTACAGGACAGGCCCAACAAAGAAAACAACAGAACGCCACTAGCCATCTCCTTCAGCCCCCAACTAAAACCTCTCCAACGCATCATCAAGGATCTACAACCTATCCTGAAGGACGACCCATCACTCTCACAGATCTTGGGAGACAGACCAGTCCTTGCTTACAGACAGCCCCCCAATCTGAAGCAAATACTCACCAGCAACCACACACCACACAACAGAACCACTAACCCAGGAACCTATCCTTGCAACAAAGCCCGTTGCCAACTCTGTCCACATATCTATTCAGGGGATACCATCATAGGGCCTAATCACATCAGCCACACTATCAGAGGCTCGTTCACCTGCGCATCTACCAATGTGATATATGCCATCATGTGCCAGCAATGCCCCTCTGCCATGTACATTGGCTAAACTGGACAGTCTCTACGTAAAAGAATGAATGGACACAAATCAGACGTCAAGAATTATAACATTCAAAAACCAATTGGAGAACACTTCAATCTCTCTGGTCACTCGATCACAGACCTAAGAGTGGGTATACTTCAACAAAAAAGCTTCAAAAACAGACTCCAACGAGAGACTGCTGAATTGGAATTAATTTGCAAACTGGATACAATTAACTTAGGCTTGAATAGAGACTGGGAATGGATGAGTCATTACACAAAGTAAAACTATTTCCCCATGGTATTTCTCCCCCCCACCCCACTCCCCACTGTTCCTCTGATATTCTTGTTAACTGCTGGAATTAGCCTACCTTGCTTGTCACCATGAAAGGTTTTCCTCCTTTCCCCCCCCTGCTGCTGGTGATGGCTTATCTTAAGCGATCACTCTCCTTACAGTGTGTATGATAAACCCATTGTTTCATGTTCTCTCTGTGTGTGTATATAAATCTCTCCTCTGCTTTTTCCACCAAATGCATCCGATGAAGTGAGCTGTAGCTCACGAAAGCTTATGCTCTAATAAATTTGTTAGTCTCTAAGGTGCCACAGGTACTCCTTTTCTTTTTGCGAATACAGACTAACACGGCTGCTACTCTGAAACCTGACATTCTGAAAAGGTATCATGTGGATACTGGGGTGATCACGGATGCCATTTTTATTGATACAACAGCAACTGATACCACCTTTGGTTGCAATAAATCTAGGGCAGAAAAATCTAGTTCTGCAACCCCTAAACTCAACAGGAACTGTAATTTACCTCAGAGTGCCTTCTCAGAGTCAAGCAGTGCTTGGTCTGTGCTCCTAACAAGGGCAGGTACAGAGGGGTTGCCTAGGACAGAAACTAATGCTACATAACTGGAAAAAAAAATGCTTCAAAACACAAGAAATGGGGATTAGTCTCTGAATGCAGAGACCACTCAGAGCCTGAACAACAAATGAGATGTCACCAATTGTGTCACACAGCTCAGGATCGTATTGCTGTACAGTCCACTATCAATTACATCTGTGCCAAAGCACTACACTCCTTAAGTATCCAGGAAATCTTAGTTTAAATTGAAGATGGTTTTCCAGCAGGCCCTGCTCTTTACCCAATTTTCCAGCTGAGTTGACTGAGGCACAAGGCGGTCAAGAGGCTTGCCCAGGTCAGGAACTGAATCAATAAGTAAAGTCAGATTAGATTTTAGCTGCTCATCCTTTGCTGTAACTGCTATCCCATCACTACCTAAAAGAGAGGACTGTACTCAAAATATTTAGCTGCACTGAAACTAGGATAACAAAAATATTATGGATGTGCTTTAATAGTGATAATAATACAAAAAAATAGTAAGTAATATACAAGTAATAGTAATACAAAAAAACCCAAAAAACTTATAAGAATTCAGGTCTTTGACCAGCACAAAAATGTTTCAAGAGATTACTACTTCAGCATAATGAACTCAATATCCAATAGAGCCCATAAACCTCAGAGTATCACTTTTACTACCATTTTTTAAAATAAAGTAAATGCACAAGAACAAAACTATGCAGGGTTTGGTCTAAGCATCTCACCCAGGGCAGTCAAACCTAGCAGTCCAGGCCAAAGTTAGCATCAGGAGTCAAGACAAGGGTCAGGACCAGAGGCAGAGACAGGAATCAGAAGTCAGGCAAGAAGGCACAGTCCAATGTAGCAGCCAACCAGGAATTCACCCAGTTGTATAGATAACTTGCTGTGCTTCTTTTTCAGTTTAAGTAGGAAGCCCTGACCAATTAGAGGTCCCACTGTTCCTCCAATCGGGCCCAAAGGAAGCCTCCCTGATGTAGCTTCAGGTTTCATGGTCTCTTCAGCTAGTTAGTAGTGAACCACTGGGTAAGAGCAGGGCAGCAGCAGTTGACTGGGACCACAGACACAGTGGGATCATGACTTAAGTTAGTATGATGTGACAATGGCATATTATTTATTTTATAATATTCCCTGAAATATACTAGCAAGTTCAAGCAGTAGTTAAAGTAAAATGAATGGTTCAGGTGCTTCTGAAGGGATTAGGTGTTTTTCAGAGCTGCTGTATAATGTGATTGATACTAACTGCCAAAAAATAAACACTCCTTCATGGAGTGTCACCATGTCTCAGTGGGTCACAGCTGAGAATGCCGAATTCAGGACAAACTTTTGAGAAATAGGGCAGACTCACACAAACTGGTGGCTATTCTCTCATTAGATTATACCAAGCCAGTAACAAAAGTAAACTTCTATCTCACCACACTGGTTAACAAGAAGTAAAAAATGTAGGCTCCTTAGGCATTCCAGCCCTGGTTGCCCCACCCAGACACTAGACTCTGATGAATGGTTACTGAAAATCACTTTAATCAGATATAGGGTTCTTCTGATCCCAAGAGATCAGACACATAGTCAGGTCAATATATAACTCAGATCTTACCGAATAATCATGCTGATGCCAATCCTTTAGTAACTAAAAACTAAAGGTTTAATAATAGAAGAAAAGAAGAAGAGAGTTAATAATGGTTAATAGATTATACACATATAAGGATTTAGCAATTTATTTGTATCAGGTTTGTAGCAGTGATATAATAGACTGCTATCTTGTAAAGTCTCTCTGATAACTTCCAAAAGATTGGAAGTTTTCTCAGTCCATGCTTCAAAATGCTCCTAAATCCACAGGCCAGAGAATCAGGGCAAGAAAGAGGTTAAATGGATATATGTCAGGGGCCTTTTTTATATTTTGCCATGTGCCTGGAAATTTACTGTTTGTGGAAAGCTACTGGCCTAAGATGGAGTCCAGGGTTGCTTGAGCATATCACATGTCCTTATATGGCTTGATGACTCACAAGGGTGGCCATTGGCTCCTTGGAGTCTTAGGCATCCACAAGAAGAGCTATCTGGGTGGAATGAGTTTTTTCTATGGCCCATTTTGAGAGCTAAGTGTCCTTGATGGGTCATCAATACATAGTTGTCTGGCCTTAATGTAAATTTTATCTGGTGTATAACCCAGGAATACAACATGTATATGATGCCATTGCACAGCCAATATTCATAAGTTCAGATACAAAAATGATACATACATATAAGCAGGATAATCAAACTTAACAAATCATAACTTTTCCATTGACATCTTACATGACATACTTTGTACAAGATTTATTGCAATTGTATAACAGTAGTAATATCAATGCTATAAATAGTCATATTCAATCATACAGCATCACATGAACTTCCTCCTAAAATTATCCATGGAGGGGCAAGGGAAGTTTACCACCACCAGGAATGGGTCATGAACCCTGCCCCAATACCTATGAATCCTCTGCCTCCACAATAGGACCCCAGCACCTACCTCACCCCACAATGGAGTCAGAGTTTAAGGCCTGAAGGGACCACTAGATTATCTAGTGTGACCTCCTGTAGATCACAGGCCAGCAACACCCCCTGCACTCTATACCCAACAACCAAAATGAGAGTAAAGTATTACAGCCCACAGGATACTAGACTATTATGTGCCACAGGCAGAGAATAGGAGGGTCTGAGATGCATTAATGCTCAAGGTCTCTGCAATATCAGGGAAATGATTAAGTCAGATATACCCAGATAATCCTGGCCTGTGAGCCACCTTTCATTCAATAGATGAAGGCAAAAACCTCCCAAGGTCACTGCCAATCTGATCTGGGGGAAAATTCACACTAGCAGGGCTTGTCAAGCTGATGGCGGACTTTGAATGTTCTTCCATCCATTTAAAGGGGCCCATCACAGAGGGCATGCATAGAAGGCAATACAGTACTTCCCTTTTCTTGGGGAACTTCACAAGGTCAGTGGAAGGACAATTCATGTTGTTCCCAGGCCATTCCTCCTCCCCATCCAGCCATTCCCCGCATTGATTCCCATATGTGTGTAGATGTGGTACAGAAAAAGGGAGAAATGCTGCCTCTTCCCATGTGAAGTAGTGAGAAGCATGTTCTGTGCATGGATAAGGTCCTAAATTATGTGTAAGTACTTTGAAAATTTGCTTTCATCATTTAACAGTAATACTATATGTAATAAATAAAGCAAACAGAAAAAAGTTAGAGCAGAATTGTAAAATGTCTTAGTTTTGTGCGTCTCAAAATACATATTAGGAAAACAGATTTTTTTCAGTATTTCATAATGTGGAAATCATGTAAATACAGGTTAGGAATACTGTGTTGTGACTGTTATTTGCACATAATTTTAGGGTTCTTTATGACTTAACAGCCACACAAGTTGGAACCTTTATTGGCAGAGTTCAGAAATAAGGAAGCTAAAACTCATCAACTCCAATCTAGAGATCAAGGCAGTTCAGTGGCAACATGAAAAGATTGTATTAAGGAATTGACAGGATACACATTTTTACAAAAACCTAGCCAAAAAACCCCCAAATCCAAAATATCTGGGAAGAAAATATTTTGAGTTTACAGCGAAAGGTTTTTTTAAGTAGTCCTTAGAATTAGATACAATATTTGTATCTGTCCAGTAATGAACAATATTATTGATAATTAAAATGTTATTGACTTCTTTTCAAGTATTGTAGACATTTTGGTTCCATTTTTGTTTAAGACTTAAATTATTAGTTCTATTAAGTTGTATAAAATTATATTGAATATTTCTTTTCCATTTCTATAAATTACTAGCAGTTTTAAAATGATAGGAGAAGTCAATGCTATTACAGGAGGCAGCACAAGATTGTAACAAAAATTAGGAACTTCTAAAATGAGATTTGCAAATATAGGACACTGAGCAATTGCTGATTATCTCATCCTGATTTCTAGGAACTGCTCATAAAAATATCGCTTGTTAAAAATACAAATTTCATCTTCTTTAAGACTAGTATGTTCCCTTGTCATTCTTCAGGCTTCCTTTTGTCTTGTCTTTGCTGAAGCTTTTTCCATTTTCATCATAGTCACTAATATAGTAGGTTTCAGAAAACTCCAGACCTCATCAGAGTACACATTTTCACCTTCTCTATCCAAGTGCCCACCTTCTTTTCTTGCAGGCATGTTATTAACCAAATTTCCAGTTTCTTTGGACTGGTCTATTGTTATCTTTTGTTGTTTTACTTTCTTGTGTAATACAGGTATTATAGAGCAATTAAGAATGATATCAGCTTTCTTTAGTCTGCAGCCCTCTGGAAAATCCCTTGTTCTTTTAGAGGACTAATAAAAACAAACCCATAAGAAGAACATTATCAACTTTCTCAAAGATCAGATGTTTTAGAAAAGGCCCTTTTCTATGGAAATTGGGAAAAATGTGAGTAGTTCACTTTTCATGATTTATTGACCTGATCCAAAGCACAATGAAATCAATGGGAATCTTTTCATTGACTTCAAAGGGTGTTGGATAGGTTTTAATAACTTCTTACAAAATGGGTCTGATCTTGCAATCTTTACTGGTATTGACTACTCTCATTAAACTCAATGGGACAACTGCCATTGTTCCAAAGAGACACTCATCTCCTTTATATTTGAGTAGGAAATAAATCAGCCCCATCTTTCAGCATGACTCAGAAGCAATGACTGTGAATCTCAATGCCACATGTTACAACCCTGATAAACTCTCCCTTGTGGACACTCATTAGGCTGTTGTACTGGACTCAAACCTTAGATCCCACATGATGTTGGCTTGCTGGGGATGGGCAGAGTTTAAGCACTAGCTCTTTGGCTCTGGGTCTCCAGGCAAATGTTCTAGGTGCATACCCTCATTCTGTCAACCTTCTTGACAGTGAAGACCTAATGGTCTAATTGCCAGGCCCTGAAACTAGTATCAGTTCTCTCAAGCCTCCCTGCTGGATGCTTTCACAGTTCCACTAACGCTTTGGACCCTCTAGTTTACCGTTTCCCTTTTTGGAAATCCTGCCACAGTGTAAGCAAGTAACCCAGACTCTGCAAAAGAACTTCTAAACACACACATACTTTACTCATAGAGGGCACAAGAGATACATAGATCTATAAAAAAGTAACAAAAACTGCATGCAAACCCCTCTCTCTTCAGCATCCTCACCCATCCTATACACCCCTTTGAGTTTTTTTCAGGGGTCTCAAGCCCTTCCTGTAGCCTCTCCTCTTGTTTAGCCTTCAGGTTCTGGCCAGGGTCTCCCTCTCTTCCCTAAAACAAGCTCCCCTGAGCTTGAATGATCAGGTTTCTTTTTAACAGCAGCTTTTAACATCTCTCATTTTGTTCCTTCTTTACTGATGGAAATTTTCCATTGCTCCAACTGCAACTTTGGAAGGTAACTGGGGTGAACCAGCTTCCCTGAGTGTGGCCACTCTTTTTAGCATAGTTCTACCAGGTCAGAGTAATTCCAAGGTTACAAATTTTTGATTGTCCTGTAGTGCCTTGTGGCTTCCACACACGTTGTCTGATATATGACCAGTCTTTGCTAACAAATGGCTGATTCAATACACAGTGAGGTTAGAGTTCATGAAATCAGAATTCATAAGACTGAGTCCTCAAACAGACCACCAAATTTTAGCACCTAAGCCCAGGGTAACTCAAAAGAAAAGCCCTATATCTCTATACAAAATCTTAGGCGGCAGCATGTAGGGTACATGTAGGTACGTGCATGCTGCACTGAAAAGCAGGCTGTGTCCACACTGGAGTATGTAAATACAAATAGCAGTGAAAGCCTCTGGCGGGGGTGGGGGGGAGCAGCAGGGAAAGGTTCCAGCAGGAGGGGAGTTGCCAGAGCCTTTCCCTGCTACCTAGCCCTTGTCAGAACTTCTCCCCACTCCTGAAATTTTTTTCTGCAGCAGGGAAAAGCTCTAGCAGCGGGGAGACAGCAGGACACTACACTGCTAAAAATAGCAGTGTAAATGGGGGAGACACTGCTTGGGCATGTAGAGAGCTGTGTAAGGTATATACCGTAAGGTATGGTGTCTTTACTCACCTGAGCAGTGTCTCGCTGTGTACACTGGTATTTATACCTGTGCTAAGAGGAGTGCAGTGTATGTACTTTACATGCCACCGTAAGTGTAGACATAGCCTTAGAGTCAGCCACCCTCTTACTCATCCCTATCTCACCATTGACTTCCATAAGAAAACTGTTGGACTGAGGGACAGTGGGTATACCTCCTGTACTGGCATACACGGTATTCAACCTTGCTTCTCACATTTCAGAGCTGAAAAAAAGGTCTGTCAAAGAGGGGCTGTTATGAAAGGGAATTTGAAGACATCCATAAACATCTAGACACAAAATTGCATTTTCAATATGAGAACCTCAGTAGTTAAGGCTACATTTGGTATATGACTATGATCCTCTTATTTTCTGCTTACTCTGTCAAAGTTTGAATTCATGTTTGGTTTTTGAGCAATTCAAACAAAGGATACTTTCATAAACAACTATTTCATAAACTACAGAATATCTAATTCTGAAGGCTGAGTCGAATGTTGTGCTTGTAGCCTACTGAGAATTTGCCTGAAAACATTAAACAATCTACTAGGTAAGTTACAAAGCTGTTGACATAGGAAATGAAAATGGAAATTCTGTAGTAGTCTCCTACATCTGTAGTTTTATACTATACTTTGCCTGGTGTTTGTTGATTGGTGCAGTATATCTTGATGTTAGTATCCCATTTCAGAAACGTTCTGACATTATCTATTTGGCAGTTTGAAAAATAGTATAAAACTCCCAATGCATTTGAGCACATGTTTCAACACGGCAATCACAATATCCATTTCCACTGATGCAAGAGGCAGGTTAGTACCAACTTTGAGTAGCTTCATTTCTAAGACTAGAGTATGTGATTCTAATATATAAAGAGATAGTTGTATATAGATATATTGTCGCTAAAAAGGCTAAAAGAATGAACAGGCTTTATTTTTCAGTGCTCCATGGATGAGCGGTGTAGGATCATTTGGAAGGAAGAAGCAAATCTGACCAAACACAGTAATCAATGGAGGGAGATTTTTGAATGAAATAAAACTGATCAGTTCTTTGATACCAATATGATTTACATGTAAGGTTATTCATTTGGAAAAAGAATACTGAATTGCAATTTTTAAGATTACAAAGATGGGCATGTCTCCAAACTGACTAGCAATGAAATATGGCAGTAATACCAGTTGTGAAGGATATACACTACTGTAAATATATTTAATATGTGAGCCGTAAAAAAACAAAAACAATGTACAAAATGCATGAGTCCTATTGGAAGTTGGCAATAGCTACAAAAGCTCCATTTAATATAGGCCTCCAAGTCTAGTGAAGTCAATTGCCCTATTTCACCAAAAGTCCTGATAAATTATTTGGGGGGTTTTGAGCAATTCAAACAAAGGGTACTTTCACAGGATACTTGAGTCAGTATGATAGGTATAAAAGAGTTCCAATCGCTAGTTTCATCTTTAGTGTGAATAAGCATTTTCCAGTAAAATCTGGCATGGGGGCAGCCGAGAGATAATTTTGTGAGACTGCAAACAAACCAAAGGCAAGGAATATCAACTACCATAACTTTTCTATGCTTTGGTCTTCCAGAAAATGAAGCTAATTTCCACTACTATCCCTTTAATGTACATGGGTTGGTACTAGATTTCTCTAAAGGCATTAGTGGCTGGCAAACAACTCCCAGTACCTTGATTACAGGAAATGATATTCCTGCCTTATGCAAGCTTCTTGGATAAACATAAGTACTGAAAATAGTTTGTCTACTAAAATTCATTTTCTTGATTTACCAGTAATTCCACACTTCAAACCACCCCATATCCTTCCTCTCCTGTCCCAGAGATCATTTGTTTTCCTGCTGGATGCCTCCACATTCCTTACTTCACTTTTTTTTTTTGTTTGTTTTAGAATAGAGATGGGCCCAAGCTTCCAAGTTCAAATGTAGAATCAAATCCAAACTTTCAGAAAGTTTAGGGGTGTCTGTATCTACGGTTTTGGCGACAGTGACAGTGGCAAGTTAAGAACCTCAAATCGAGATCTAAACTTCCTTAAACTTCAGAAATATTCAACTTCAGGGTTTTGGTTACTGAACTCCACAGCTCATCAGCATCTGTAATACTTCCCACTCCTGCTGTATTTCCTCCACTTTTACAACAACAGTCCCATCCTCTTACTGATTATATGCATGGGAAGAGATGTATACTCCAGTGCTTACCTTAATCAGAGAGTTTCACACTTTTAGAGATAAACAAGACTTGAAAAATTTGCCTGACTTACTAGCTTGAGGACTGAAAGCTACCTTCATTGCCATGAAGAAACTGATGCTTCCTATACACCACAGGCAAGTGGACTTCCCAAACTCTGGATATATATGTTGTGGACCCGATTTTCTACTCTTTTACGAGTTGTGTAATGATGAACATCTATGCCATGATGATGCGGTTATATTAAACATTCACTCTGCACAGGCATAAATGACTACACAAGGTTCAATGCAGGGAAAATCTAGCCCCATTACTAGAGTAGCAAGTTTCTTAAACGATCTGTCAGTGTTGAAAATCCTCTGTTAATGATCGATCGAGGGTATAATATGGATGGTCATAACAGTCCTCCAGATAGTGATTATATCTAGGGGCATTCTTAAATCCATAGGCCTTCAAAAGTCTCAGGAGAATCTCATCTCATCCAAATCCAACAACGAGCACTGTGATGACCATCCCTCATAGTCTCTTTCTCCCGTCTCACCCAGTCCTCACTTTTCACTTTCCCAGCCAGCAGACACAAATCATATCCCACATCATCAACATTTAACTCTTTATGAATTTCCCAAACACACGCACACATATGCCATACTTCCCAGTGACACAGGTGCGTGCTGCTCAGCACTTCATACCAATTAAAATGTACAGGCAAACTCCCAATAGCGTGCTGCAAAGAAGAGTCTAGATGAAGAGATTATTTATATTATTAAAAAATTGTTTAGAAATCGAGTTCAAAGCACTTTTACACTTACACAAACACGCATCCACCCCATACAGGACCAATTAACTCACATGATGTGAGCACAAACAAAATAGCTAAATATGTATTGACATAAACTTCCCAGATTTACATTTGCAGAATGTATCCCTGCTGTTCAGAAAATAGCAGTGTTTTGGCAAATGAAATCACAGAGTTTCTGGTTTCCTTTAGCTATTTTTTTCAGATTGTGAAAAGCAATGCTTATTTATTTGTTCAAACGAACTCACATAGGGCTACGTTGTGGTTTTTATCCACAGCAGAGTAGGAGGCAGTGGGGGCTGCATCAAACCCAGTTTGATGCTCCAGGCAAGATTGTGACTCATGTTTCCCCAGCATGTAGGGAGAGAATGATGGTTCCTCCTGCAATGTCCACCCTTTCTCTATGAGCCAGTGATGCACCATGCAGCTTAGAGAGAATGGAGTCAGCACTCCACCATGGGAGATGCAGTCCAGCCAGGCAGCATGGTCAATAGGAAAAAATGGGGCATAAGAACTGCCACATTGGGTCAGACGCTCTCAGTATCCTGTTTTTGAACAGTGGCCAATGCCAGGTGCCCCATAGGGAATGAACAGAACAAGTAATCATCAAGTGGCCTATTCCAAGCTTCTGGCAAACAGAGGCTAGAGACACCATCCCCGCCATTCCCTGTGCAATGCAGCACAATAGGAAAATGTAATGTTGAACTGAATAAAAATGAAACATTTTAGGTCACTTAAAAAAAATGAAATGTTCCAATTCATGGCAAACCGACCCCAAGTGAAATATTTCATTTCAATTTTTAATGGAAAATTTAAAGTTTCTGGAAAATGTGAATTTTGATTTTGCAGAAACTGCATTTTTCATTGAAAAAAAATCAATCTGACAGAAGATTCCTAACTAGCTCTAATATTGGCAAAACCAGACTAAATTTGTCATACATACTGATGACCTCAATATATGGGACCCTCTGAGGAAAAATGTTTGAGGCTATTGTAGCTTGCTCAATGAAGATGTCTGACAGGGCACAAAGGTTTAAAAAGTGAATAGGGGATAGAAAATATTTTAAATGTTATATTGACATTAATGATACTGAACTTTGAAAGATTTCAAAAACCAAAAGAGAAGAGTTAGAGGAGACCTGAATAGTTCATCAGTCTGAAGAGCAGAGTGAAAACTAATCAGGGCTCTCTTTTTTCACCCTGTTTGATATGAGAATGTGTCTCAATTAAATTAAAGGGTAGTATATTTAGAACCAATAAAGAGAAATACTTCTTTATGCCGTATACAGACGGCCTGTGGAAATCTCCATCACAAAAAGCTATCAAGGCAAATGATGATACTGCTGGATTTTAAGAAGGACTGGATAATTTTACAATCACTACTAAAATTTGTCACAATACAAGCTAAAATAATAAGGGTAATCAACTTTCATGCTTCAGGGGATAAACTGATTATCTGTGGAGGGTCAGAAAGGATTTTCCCCCTCCATGTACAACACTGGATAAGTGCATTTTAGGGACGTTTTGCTTTCCTGTGAAGTATCAGGTATTGGTCACTTCCATAGAAAGGATAACAAACTAGGTGGATGAAACATTTGATTCAGTATGGGAAATCTTTTCCTTTAATCTTGTGCTCTAATATTTTCATAAACAACAGCTTCTTATTTAAAGAGTAAATGCATTATACTGAAATGTCTAAAGCAGTGACATTCAGACCTTAGTGATCCAGGAGCCAAATTAGCAGTCAACATTACCCAAAAGAACCACAGTAATGTGAATTCATTGTTTCATTTACTATAGTACTGCAGATTCATATTTAAACAGTATGATGGGGGGAAATATTTAGTTTTTTTAATATAATTCTCACAGCAAAATGACTGACCAAATATTATTTTAATCAACTACATTTGGTTAATAACATAATAAAAGCAACCTGATTGGTCAACAGTTAAATCACATGGTGTTAATATCGTGTGAGAGAAGCTGAGCCATGATTAGGGATCCTATTAAGGTAGCCAGCCAATCAGGCAGCAGCACAGGAGCCAGCAAACAGAGGAGTTTGAGTGGGAGTTTGCAAGGGGAGTTTGGGGGGAAGACTAGGAGAACCAGGCAAAGAACAGACAGGCTAGTGAAAGGAGTGTGTGGTGTTCTGGCAGTGTTTTGGTGCTCGTTGGGGGTTTGTTTTGCTGTGGGTGGTAGTGTTTTGGTTTGGTTTCTGTTTCCTGGACTAACAGGACTCAGCTGAGAAGGCTATGACAGATACAGAGGCAGCAGTGGTAGTGACCCAAGCAGTGGAAGACACAATGAAGATGACTGGATGTGAAAGCTGCGGTATGTACATGATCCTGGAGGGGGTATCCAAAAAGAGTTTCATCTGCATGAAGTGCCGCCTGATAGTGCTGATGGAAGAAAAGATCCGAGGATTGGAGATGCAGGTGGAAACTCTGGTTGAGTTTAGAAAGGGGCTTGAGGAGATGATAGAGCAAAGACATGAGGAGGCTAAAGGGAAAAGCTCAGACTTGCAGATGGAAACAGGACCAAAGAACTCTGAGGGGAGACTGCTGGGTGAGGAAAGTGGAAGCAAGTGACTAAGAGAACCAGGCAGAGGAAAAGACGGGCCAGTGAAGGAGAAATAGAGCTCAGGAACAGGTTTGCAGAGTTGGAAAATGAAGAAGGGGCACAGCAAGTGGTCACTGAAGGTGGGAGGGCAAGGAAGAAGAGAAGAGCAGTTAGTCCTATAGGAAGAGGGAAACAGTCAATGGAGATAACACCACCAAATATGAGCCCCAGGAGGATACAGGATGGATTGCAAGAGAGAATAGCAATCAAGAGGACTTACAGCCAGAGGGAAAGGGGGATACACTGGAAAATTGCACCATCACCAGGAAAAGGCAGGTCTACATGATTGGGTACTCCTTACTGAGAAGAACAGACAGGCATGTAACCAGAGCTGATCCAGAGAATAGAAAGGTGTGCTGTCTGCCAGGTTCTAAGATACGGGATTTGGACCTGAGGCTGAAGAGAATCCTAACGGGAGCGGGAAAGAATCCACTGATTGTCCTTCATATGGCAACAAACGATACAGGTAGATTCTCGCTGGAACATATCAAGGGAGACTATGCCAGGCTGGGGAAGATGCTTAACGAAATCGAGGCTCAGGTGATCTTCAGTGGGATTCTGCCTGTTCCTAGAGAAGGGCAACAAAAGTGTGACAAGATTATGATTATCAACAGATGGCTCAGGCAGTGGTGCTATAAGGAGGGCTTTGGGATGTATGGCCACTGGGAGGCATTCATGGAGAGAGGACAGTTCTCTCAGGATGGACTTCATCTGAGTAGGGAGGGAAATAGACTTCTAGGATGGAGGCTGGCACAACTGATTAAGAGAGCTTTAAAGTAGGAATTTGGGGGAGATGGTTGGGAGACGTCCAGGTAATCTCCAAGCCAGATTTTAACATAGAGAGGGAAAAAAATGAAGAAAGAAAGGATACAGTCATGGGTAGGAGAATGGACATAAGGAGGAAGGGTAGTGTAGATACCAGTCTAATAGGTGATACTGGTGATAGAATGTCTGGGCTTAATCGGGTAAAGAATGGTGAGCGAAGTCAAACAGCAAAAATTAAGATGTTTGTACACCAATGTGAGGAGCCTCGGTACTATGTTAGTGGTGCAGAAAGTGAAACCAGATATTATAGGGATAACAGAAACATGGTAGAGTAGTAGTCATGACTGGACTACAGGTATTGAAGGGTATGTGCTGTTTAGGAAAGACAGAAATAAAGGCAAAGGTGGTGGAGTAGCATTTGTGGCAAATTGCCGGCACTACTTTGATGGGTCTCGCGCTCTCTCTTCTTGGGGAGGGTTCAGGGCATCATTTCTTGCCCGAACTGGGGTATTAACTGCTCCACTTGTGTCCTAGAGGAGGGGAGTGGAGAGGGAGGGACCCGGGCCCGCCCTCTACTCCAGGTCCCAGCCTAGCAGCCCAAGGAATAGCGGTAAACCGCTTGAACTAGCGGTTCCTTCCCCTGGGCTACTTCCCTCTCCTGCCATTCAGTATGTGGGGCTTCCTGCCCTCTCTCTGCACAAACCAGGTGTCCCTTTACCTAGGGTCTTGGTCTTCTTAGCCCACCGCAGCACTTCTCCAAACTCTCCTCTGCTTTCCACCAAACTGCTCTCTGCTCCAACACCAATCCCCCTGCTTCAACTCCTCCAAACTGCTCTCTGCTCCAACACCAATCCACTCTGCTTCAACTCCTTCCTTTGTCTGATTGAAGCAGGGGGATTTTATCAGGTGACTGGCTTCAGGTGCTTTAATTAATCTATAGCAAACTTTCTTCCCTCTACAGGGAATAAGGCTCCCTTCTAACACTCTCCTGCTGCCCTCAGGCCATGCTGTATCACATATCCCCCCCGCCCACACACACACTCAACACCATGGGGTTGGGCTACTTGGGATGAGAGGCAGTGCTGTCGTGATAGGCCATCAGCATTGCTGTGTTGGCTTCCAGCCCTATGCTGTACCCAGAAATGGAAGGGCTGCAGGGATAGGAACTACCTAGTCACTCTTGCATTCTTCTCCTTGTTTCTGTACATTCACTGGAGTGGGGCGTGTCACGAGGGTAAACCGCCGCCCCAGTAGGTAGTAACAGAGAGTCTCCATAGCCCATGTTACCGCCAGACATTCCTTTTCAACGACGGCATACTTCTGTTCCCTGGGGAGGAGTTTCCGGTTGAGGTACAAGATCGGGTGTTCCTCTTCCCCTACCATCTGCGAAAGGACGGCTCCTAGCCCTACCTCCGAGGCATCTGTTTGTAGGATGAATTCCTTCTCGAAGTCTGGGGCTATGAGTACTGGATGGCAGCAAAGGGCTGTCCTTAAATCTGAAAATGCTCCTTCTGCCACATCAGTCCACTTTACTATCTCGGGGCCTCGAGCCTTTATCAAATCCATCAATGGCCCTGCTTGTCCGGCGAAATGAGGGATGAATCTCCGATAGTATCCTACTATCACTAGAAATGCTCTGACCTGCTTTTTGAGGACTGGTTGAGGCCAACCTTGTATTGCCTCCACTTTGTTCCATTGGGGTTTCACCAAACCTCTTCCTACTACATACCCGAGGTATCTGGCCTCAGCTAGTCCTATCACACATTTGAGAGGGTTGGCAGTGAGGCCGGCCTTCCGCAGAGCGTCTAGCACCGCTTCTACTTTTCCGAGGTGCGTTTCCCAGTCAGGGCTATGGATGACTACGTCATCTAGATAGGCGGCGGCATACTTGGCATGGGGTTGCAGCAATTTGTCCACAAGTCGTTGGAATGTTGCAGGGGCCCCATGGAGTCCAAAAGGGAGGACAGGGTATTGGAACAGGCCATCGGGTGTAGAGAAGGCAGTCTTTTCCTTGGCATTCTTGACCAGGGAAATCTGCCAATATACTTTGGTCAGGTCCAGAGTGGTTAGGTATCGGGCCTTGCCTAACTGATCAACAAGCTCGTCAATGCGTGGTATCGGATAGGCATCGAGTTGGGATACTTCATTCAACTTCTGGAAGTCGTTGCAAAACCTCAGAGTGCCGTCAGGCTTGGGGACTAGGACGATAGGGCTGGACCACTGGCTGTGGGATTCTTCAATAACCCCGAGTTCTAGAATCTTCTTCACTTCTGTCCTAAATTTCTTCCCTTTTAGCTTCTGGTATTCGGTATGGTCTTATTGTCACCCTTACTCCAGGACTGGTGACAATATGATGTTGGACCAGTGTCATACGGCTCAGCTGTGTACAGAACACATCCTGATTCCGTTGGATCATATCGGTGACCTCTGTTTGTTGTTCTGGAGTTAACTCAGAAGATATCTTCACCTGCCCCTGTGGGTCGTCTGTCTGGGGTGGAGCTCCCCAAATGACCAGGCACATCTATTGGTCACGCCAGGGCTTCAGTAAATTGATGTGGTAGATTTGCTCTGGCCTTCGGTGGTCTGGTTTATGACCTTATAGTCCATCTCCCCAATGGCTTCCACTATCTCATATGGTCCATGCCAGCTGGCTAGGAGTTTGCTTTCTGCTGTCAGTGCTAGCACCATTACCTGTTCCCACAGCTGAAATCTCCGTACTTTTTGCCCAACGGTTGTAGTATGTCCGCTGGGCCTCTTGTGCTTTTTCCAAATGTTCTCATACTATAGGAGTTATTCGAGTTATTTGTTCTCTCATCTGTGTCATGTGCTCAATAATATTCTTTCCTGGGTTGGGTTGTTCTTCCCAATCTTCCTTGGCAATATCTAATATTCCACGTGGGTGGCATCCGTATGGTAGTTCAAAGGGAGAGAAACCAGTGGACGCCTGAGAGACTTCCTCAAAAGCAAACATTGGATATGGTAGAAGGATATCCCAATCTTTTCCATCCTGTGCTACCACCTTCTGGATCATACTTTTAAGGGTATGGTTAAACCGCTTGACCAGTCCATCTATTTGTGGATGGTAGACTGAGGTCCGTATGGCCTGGATGTGGAGTAGGGTACATAAGTCTTTCATTAATTTTGACATGAACAGGGTTCCTTGGTCTGTTAGGATCTCCTTAGGGATGCCCACTCTGGCAAAAACCTAGAGTAGTTCTTTTGCTATTGCCTTGGATGTCGGGTTTCTTAAAGGAATGGCTTCTGGATACCGCGTGGCATAGTCAAGGATGACTAGTATGTTTCAGTGGCCCCGTGCCAATCTTTCCAGTGGGCCTACTATGTCCGTTGCTATCCTCTAGAAAGGGACTTCAATAATAGGCAAAGGTACTAATGGGGCCCGCAAGTGAGGTTGGGGACTATGCAACTGGCATTCTGGGCAGGAGGCACAATAGTGCTGGACCAATAAAACCTTCTTAGGACTCTATCCAGTGTCTTGTCTATTCCTAGATGTCCCCCAAATAGATGACTGTGAGCTAACTCTAGTACTTGTGTGTTTCCGTGGGACTAAGAGTGCTCTACTTCTTCCCTTCGTATTTGCGTATCCTGTACAACAGATCGCGTTTGAGCACATAATATGGCCTTGGGCCTTTGGTCTTTCCTTCCTCGGGTACGCCATTTACCTCCACTACCTCCTCCCTCACATTGGCATATAGTGGGTCATTGGCTTGGTCCTGCCCAAAATTCTCATGTTTGGTACCAATCTGACCTAATTCCAGGCGGCCTGTTTATACTCCGCCCCTGGGTTGCCCCTACTTGGGCTAGGAACCACCTCTGAGTCCTCACTGGCCTGAATTATCTCCTGGCTTCCTGAACGGGTTCACCTACCAACAAGGGAGGTTTTCTGGTACTCTGCTAGAATCCTGGTCCCTAATCTTTTATCTGCCCTCCTTTCTCACCTAGACTTTCGGGGTTTTCCAGGGGATGAGAATAACTCTGTGGCAAATTCGGCAAACATTGGGGTGAGGCTATCTGTAGGTGCTTCCGTCTCAGCACGGGGGTTGCTACCCTCCCCGGCTCTATTGGGGAGAGTAAGCTCTCAAACCCAGGGAAGTCCCTACCAATTAAGACCGGGTTTGGGAGCCTGGGGACCACCCCTGCAGTCACACTGGTAGTCTTCCCCTGTATCTCAATCCATACCGGGATTGTGGGGTAGAAATTTATGGTGCCAAGAATGCACGTTACCCCTGTGTTTTTAGCCGGGGTTAGTTGCCCCACCAACTTCCCAAGACAGCGTGACAGCACTCCCTGAACCTACTAATGCTATGGTTTAGATTCCATTCATTTTTACTGATCTTGTATCCCAATGTGAGGTCACTGCAATCCCTACCAGGCCGATTAGGCCACATTGCTCCCTGTGATCCCCCAGATTACATTGTATAGGCTCTTCCTTGTTGGGGGATTGGGCTGCTATATGCCCCAATTCCCCACACCTGTAACTGTGCCCCCTTATTCCAGTTGCCACCCCCTGCCTGCGGCTATTTGGCCGGCCAGCCCAGCCCTCTCTTCCCAAACCCCCAGGTTCCTTCTTGCCCTCGGGCCATTCCTCAGTGTCTTTCCTCCCAGTTATGGTTCTCCTGGAGTTCTCAACAGTCCAGGGCCTTGGGTTTGGGACTGGCTTCCTGGTTTGCCGCGTCTCACCCCCTGGGGTCTGGAACAGTTCACGGGCTGCCAGCTGTCTTTCCATGGGGGAGACCAACTCATCATAGGTGGAGGGGTCATTCTGACCAACCCAAGCCCAAAGGCCTGGTGGTAGCCCCCTCATATACCGGTCCAGTACCAGGAGCGCAATCATCTTCTCAGAGCTGAGGGCCTCAGGGCGCAGCCATTTCCAGGACAGGTGGATCAGATCAAACAATTGCGATCTGGGTGTCCTGTCCTCCATATACTGCCACTCATGGAACCTCTGGCTCGCAACGCCTTCGTTTCTCGGGATCTGGCCAGGGTCTCTGCCTTCAGCAGGGGGTAATTTGCTGCAGTCTCTGCGGCCATATCATAGTAGACCTTCTGGGCTTCCCCACACAGGAATGGGGTGAGGATACCAGACCACTGATTTTGGGGCCAGGTCTCCTGCAGGACTGCTCTTTCAAAAGCCAGGAAGTATGACTCCACCTCAGTCTCCTGTGTCATTTTCTGTAGGCAGTGGCTGGCCCATATGGTCCGGGTCCCATCGCAGTTGCGGTTCAGCTCAGTAAGGGCCTTCATCTGGTTCATCAGCTCTTGCAGCAGGGCTCGGTCCTGGGTAGCCTGACTCAACAACAAACGATTAGTCTTCTGCTGCATCCGAATCCCCTTCTGTTGGGCGGTTGCTTGGACCCGGGTAACCTCCTGCTGGGCTGCGGTGGCTTGTATTAGGGCCTTAGGGTCATCCATCTTAGGTATGGGAGGGTTTTGGCTAACCCTGGTTTAAGTCCCCAGCACGTAGATCCCACTGTTGACACCACGTGTGACAAATTGCCTGCACTACTTTGAATGGTCTTGCACTTCCTCTTCCTGGGGAGGGTTCAGGGCACGGTTTCTCGCCCCTGAACTGGGGTATTAACTGCCCCACTTGTATCCTAGAAGAGGGGAGTGGAGAGGGAGGGACCTAGGCCTGCCCTCTACTCCAGGTCCCAGCCTAGCGGCCCAAGGAATAGCGGTAAACCGCTTGAACTAACGGTTCCTTCCCCTGGGCGACTTCCCTCTCCTGCCCTTCAGCTTGTGGAGTTCCTGGCCTCCCTCTGCACAAACCAGGTGTCCCTTTACCTAGGGTCGTGGTCTTCTTACCCCACCGCTGCACTTCTCCAAACTCTCCTCTGCTTCCCTCCAAACTGCTCTCTACTCCAACACCAATCAACTCTGCTTTAACTCCTCCAAACTGCTCTCTGCTCCAACACCAATCCACTCTGCTTAACTCCTTCCCTTGTCTGATTGAAGCAGGGGGGTTTTATCAGGTGACTGGCTTCAGGTGCTCTAATTGGCTTCAGGTGCTTTAATTAATCTATAGCAAACTTTGTTCCCTCTACAGGGAATAAGGCTTCCTTCTCTCACTCTCCTGCTGCCCTCTGGCCATGCTGTATCACACGTTGTATATCAATGATGTGGTAGACTGTAAAGAAATAAGAAGTGATAGAATGGATGAGACAGAGTCTTTCTGGGCAAAAATCACATCGGGGAAGAAAGCTTCTAGAACCTCCACTGGGATAGTGATTGGGATATGCTATAGACCTCTGGTATCTGATTTGGATATGGATAGAGACCTCTTTAATGTTTTTAATGAAGTAAATACTAATGGGAATTGTGTAATCATGGGAGACTTTAACTTCCCAGATATAGACTGGAGGACAAGCGCTAGTAATAATAATAGGGCTCAGATTTTCCTGGATGTGATAGCAGATGGATTCCTTCACCAAGTAGTTGCTAAACCAACAAGAGGGGATACAATTTTAGATTTAGTTTTGTTGAGTAGTGAAGACCTCATAGAAGAAATGGTTGTAGGGGAAACCTTGGTTTGAGCGATCATGAACTAATTCAGTTCAAAGTAAATGGAAGGATAAACAAAAACAGATCTCTGACTAGGGTTTTTGGTTTCAAAAGGGCTAACTTAAAAATATTAAGGAAATTAGTTAGAGAAGTGGATTGGACTGAAGAACTTGTGTATCTAAAGGTGGAGAAAGCCTGGAAT
The DNA here is from genome assembly GCF_009764565.3 of Dermochelys coriacea. Taxonomy (NCBI): domain Eukaryota; kingdom Metazoa; phylum Chordata; order Testudines; family Dermochelyidae; genus Dermochelys; species Dermochelys coriacea. The sequence goes on along the minus strand of NC_050074.1, from coordinate 101,625,294 downwards.
TACTTCAAGTCAAAGTTGCAGAAACTATCAGAAGCCTGCATCCCAAGAAAGGGGAAAAAATTCATAGGCAGGAATTGTAGACCAAGCTGGATGAACAAGCATCTCAAGAGAGGTGATTAAGAAAAAGCAGAAAACCTACACCGAGTGGAAGATGGGAGGGATCAGCAAGGAAAGCTACCTTAGTGAGGTTAGAACATGAAGGGATAAAGTAAGAAAGGCTAAAAGCCATATAGAGTTGGACCTTGCAAAGGGAATTAAAACCAATAGTAAAAGGTTCTATAGCCATATAGATAAGAAGAAAATAAAGAAAGAAGTAGGACCGCTAAACACTGAGGATGGAGTGGAGTTAAGGATAATCCAGGCATGGCCCAATATCTAAACAAATACTTTGCCTCAGTCTTTAATGAGGATAGGGATAATGGTAGGCTGACAAATGGGAATGAGGGTATGGAGGTAGATATTACCACATCAAGTAGAAGCCAAACTCGAACAGCTTAATGGGACTAAATCGGGGCGGGGGGGAGGTAATCTTCATCCAATAATATTAAAGGAACTGGCACATGAAATTGCAAGCCCATTAGCAAGAATTTTTAATGAATCTATAAACTCAGGGGTTGTACCATATGACTGGAGAATTGCTAACACAGTTCCTATCTTTAAGAAAGGAAAAAAACCTGATCCGGGTAGCTACAGGCCTGTTAGTTTGAAATCTGTAGTATGCAAGGTCTTGGAAAAGATTTTGAAGGAGAAAATAGTTAAGGACATTGAGGTCAATGGTAATTGGGACAAAATACAACATGGTTTTACAAAAGGTAGATCATGCCAAATCAACCTGATCTCCTTCTTTGAGACGGTAACAGATTTTTTAGACAAAGGAAACACAGTGGAACTAATTTACCTTAATTTTAGTAAGGCATTTGATATGGTTCCACATGGAGAATTATTAGCTAGATTGGAAAAGATGGGGATCAATATGAAAACTGAAAGGTGGATAAGGAACTGGTTAAAGGGGAAACTACAACGGGTCATACTGAAAGGTGAACTGTCAGGCTGGAGGGAGATTACTAGTGGCGTTCCTCAGGTATCGGTTTTGGGACCAATCTTATTTAATCTTTTTAATACTGACCTTGGCACAAAAAGTGGGAGTGTGCTAGCTAATAAAGTTTATGGATGACACAAAGCTGGGAGGTATTGCCAATACAGAGAAGGACCGGGATATCATACAGGAAGATCTGGATGACCTTGTAAATTGGAGTAATAGGATGAAATTTAATAATGAAAAGTGCAAGGTCATGCATTTAGGGATTAATAACGAGTTTTTGTTATAAGCTGGGGATTCATCAGTTGGAAGTAACAGAAGAGGAGAAGGACCTCAGCATATTGGTTGATCTCAGAATGACTATGAGCCGCCAATGTGATATGGCCGTGAAAAAAGCTAATGCGGTCTTGGGATGCATCAGGCAAGGTATTTCCGGTAGCAATAAGGAAGTGATAGTACCGTTATACAAGGCACTGGTGAGACCTCATCTGGAATAGCAATGGCTTTCAAAAGCCAACTAGGGTTTTTGATTTCAAAAGGGCTGACTTTCAAAAATTAAGGAAATTAGTTAGGGAAGTGGATTGGACTGAAGAACTTATGGATCTAAAGGTAGAGGAGGCCTGGGATTACTTTAAATCAAAACTGCAGAAGCTATCAGAAGCCTGTATCCCAAAAAAAGGGAAAAAATTCATAGGAAGGAGTTGTAGACCAAGCTGGATGAGCAAGCATCGTAGAGAGGTGATTAAGAAGAAGCAGAAAGCATACAGGGAGTGGAAGATGGGAGGGATCAGCAAGGAAAGCTACCTAATTGAGGTCAGAACATGTAGGGATAAAGTGAGACAAGCTAAAAGTCGAGTAGAGTTGGACCTTGCAAAGGGAATTAAAACCAATAGTAAAAGGTTCTATAGCCATATAAATAAGAAGAAAACTAAGAAAGAAAAAGTGGGGCCGCTTAACACTGAGGATGGAGTGGAGGTTAAAGATAATCTAGGCATGGCCCAATATCTAAACAAATACTTTGCCTCAGTCTTTAATAAGGCTAAAGAGGATCTTGGGGATAATGGTAGCATGACAAATGGGAATGAGGATATAGAGGTAGATATTACCATATCTGAGGTAGAAGCAAAACTGAAACAGCTTAATGGGACTAAATCGGGGGGCCCAGATAATCTTCATCCAAGAATATTAAAGGAATTGGCACCTGAAATTGCAAGCCCATTAGCAAGAATTTTTAATGAATCTGTAAACTCAGGAGTAGTACCGAATGATTGGAGAATTGCTAATATAGTTCCTATTTTTAAGAAAGGAAAAAAAAGTGATCCAGGTAACTACAGGCCAGTTAATTTGACATCTGTAGTATGCAAGGTCCTGGAAAAAATTTTGAAGGAGAAATTAGTTAAGGACATTGAAGTCAATGGTAAATGGGACAAAATACAACATGGTTTTACAAAAGGTAGATCGTGCCAAACCAACCTAATCTCCTTTTTTGAAAAGGTAACAGATTTTTTAGATAAAGGAAATGCAGTGGATCTAATTTACTTAGATTTCAGTAAGGCATTTGATACCGTGCCACATGGGGAATTATTAGTTAAATTGGAGAAGATGGGGATCAATATGAACATCAGAAGGTGGATAAGGAATTGGTTAAAGGGGAGACTGCAACGGGTCCTACTGAAAGGCGAACTGTCAGGTTGGAGGGAGGTTACCAGTGGAGTTCCTCAGGGATCGGTTTTGGGACCAATCTTATTTAATCTTTTTATTACTGACCTTGGCACAAAAAGTGGGAGTGTGCTAATAAAGTTTGCAGATGATACAAAGCTGGGAGGTATTGCCAATTCGGAGAAGGATCGGGATATTATACAGGAGGATCTGGATTACCTTGTAAACTGGAGTAATAGTAATAGGATGAAATTTAATAGTGAGAAATGTAAGGTTATGCATTTAGGGATTAATAACAAGAATTTTAGTTATAAGTTGGGGACGCATCAATTAGAAGTAACAGAAGAGTAGAAGGACCTTGGAGTATTGGTTGATCATAGGATGACTATGAGCTGCCAATGTGATATGGCTGTGAAAAAAGCTAATGCGGTTTTGGGATGCATCAGGAGAGGCATTTCCAGTAGGGATAAGGAGGTTTTAGTACCGTTATACAAGACACTGGTGAGACCTCACCTAGAATACTGTGTGCAGTTCTGGTCTCCCATGTTTAAAAAGGATGAATTCAAACTGGAGCAGGTACAGAGAAGGGCTACTAGGATGATCCGAGGAATGGAAAACTTGTCTTATGAAAGGAGACTTAAGGAGCTTGGCTTGTTTAGCCTAACTAAAAGAAGGTTGAGGGGAGATATGATTGCTCTCTATAAATATATCAGAGAGATAAATACAGGAGAGGGAGAGGAATTATTTCAGCTCAGCACCAATGTGGACACAAGAACAAATGGGTATAAACTGGCCACCAGGAAGTTTAGACTTGAAATCAGACGAAGGTTTTTAACCATCAGAGGAGTGAAGTTTTGGAATAGCCTTCCAAGGGAAGCAGTGGGGGCAAAAGATCTATCTGGTTTTAAGATTCTACTCGATAAGTTTATGGAGGAGATGGTATGATGGGATAAAAGAAAAGGAGTACTTGTGGCACCTTAGAGACTAACAAATTTATTAGAGCATAAGCTTTCGTGAGCTACAGCTCACTTCATCGGATGCAAATGCATCCGATGAAGTGAGCTGTAGCTCACGAAAGCTTATGCTCTAATAAATTTGTTAGTCTCTAAGGTGCCACAAGTACTCCTTTTCTTTTTGCGAATACAGACTAACACGGCTGCTACTCTGAAACCTATGATGGGATAATGGGATTTGGTAAGTAATTGATCTTTAAATATACAGGGTAAATAGGCCAAATCCCCTGAGATGGGATATTAGATGGATGGGATCTGAGTTACTATAGAAAATTCTTTCCTGGGTATCTGGCTGGTGAATCTTGCCCATATGCTCAGGGTTTAGCTGATTGCCATATTTGGGGTCGGGAAGGAATTTTCCTCCAGGGCAGATTGGAGAGGCCCTGGAGGTTTTTCGCCTTCCTCTGTAGCATGGGGCATGGTTGACTTGAGGGAGGCTTCTCTGCTCCTTGAAGTCTTTGAACCATGATTTAAGGACTTCAATAGCTCAGACATGGGTGAGGTTTTTCATAGGAGTGGGTGGGTGAGATTCTGTGGCCTGCGCTGTGCAGGAGGTCGGACTAGATGATCAGAATGGTCCCTTCTGACCTTAGTATCTATGAATCTATGAATGAAATTTAATAGTGCAAAGGTCAAGGTCATGCACTTAGGGACTAACAACAAGAATTTTTGCTATAAGATGAGGACATAACAGTTGGAAGTGACCAAGAAGGAGAAAGATTGGTGTACTGGTTGATCATATGAATATGAACCACCAATGTGATGAGGCCATGAAAAAAGCTACTGCGGTCCTAGGATGCATCAGGCAAGTTATTTCTAGCGAGAGGGAAGTGTTAGTACCACTATACAAATCACTGGTGAGACCTCATCTGGAATACTGTGTGCTATTCTGATATCTCGTGTTTAAGAAAGATTAATTCAAACTGAAACAAATACAGAGAAGGACTACTAGGATGAACCCTTAAGAAAGCAGACTCTAAGAGTTTGGCTTCTTTAGCCTAACCAAAAGGAAGCTGAGGGGAGATATGACTGCTCTGTAAAATACATCAGAGGAATAAATACCAGGGAGGGAGAGGAGTTATTTAAATTAAGTGCTAGTATGGACACAAGAACAAATGGATATAAACTGGCCATCAATAAGTTTAGGCTTGAAATTAGACAAAAGTTTCTAACCATCAGAGGAGTGAAATTCTGGAACAGCTTTCCAAGGGGAATAGTGGGGGAAAAATAGCTAACTGGCTTCAAGACTGATCTTGATACGTTTATGGAGGGGATGATAAGACTGCCTATAATGGCATGCAGCCGATCTGCGACTGCTAGCAGCAAATATCTCCAACAGCCGGTGATGGGACACTAGGTGGGGAGGGCTCTGAGTTACTACAGAGAATTCTTTCTCAGGTATCTGGCTGGTGGGTCTTGCCAACATGATCATGCCATTATTTGGGGTCAGGAAGGAATGTCCCTCCCAAATCAGATTGGCAGAGACCCTGGAGTGTTTTTTTTTTTTTTGCCTTCCTCTGTAGCATGGAGCACGGGGTCACTTGCAGTTTTAAACTATTGTAAATGGTGGATTCTCAAGGCTAGTCTACACTGGCAATGTTAAAGTGCTGCCGCGACAGCGCTTTAACATGGCTTCTGTAGTTGCGGCAGAGCGCTGAGAGAGAGCTCTCCCAGTTCTCTAAAAAAACCCACCTTCACGAGGGGGCGTAGCTACCAGCGCTGCGAGCCCGGCTCCCAGTGCTGGTGCACTGTCTACACTGGCACTTTACAGCGCTGAAACTTGCTGCGCTCAGGGGGGTGTTTTTTCACATCTCTGAATGAGAAAGTTGCAGCTCTGTAAAGTGCTAGTGTAGACAAGCCCTCAGTAACTTGAAGTCTTTAAATCATGATTTGAGAACTTCTGTAACACAGTCAGAGGTGATGGGCCTATTTCGGGAGTGAGTGGAAGAGGTGATGTGCAGGTCAACTAAATGATCGTGATGATCCCTTCTGGCCTTAAAGTCTATTAGTCTATAGTAGAAAGCATTCCTGCATTCAGAGAAGTAGACTTTTCCTCATTTATATTCTAAAACCAGTAAATATACATGGGATATCTCACCATCAAATTCTTTCAACCCTGAGAACTGCTTCCTATTTCCTAATCATTTTTAGATCCAAAACCATGATATGACTTAAAAAGCAATCCAAGTCTATATTACTGTAGCTGGGGGTAAATCTTCTGTATCACAAAACCCTTACAAAGCCCAATTCTATTCGAAAGCAAGTTTGGCCAAATGCAATTAAAGACATTGGCTCAGTAATGTCCTTCCACAAAAGTTTGAGATTGTTTATCAAAAGTGTTTGCAAGCCTAATTAGATTACATTCAATCATTCTCTTTCATACATTATTTTGTTAATTTTCTCAAAGAACTCTAGTTCTGTATTGCTTAAAAATACAATTTTATAGACTTAGAATGACACAGTCAGGGAGTTTAAAGAGTTTCTTTAAAAAACTCCAACTCTGTATTTAAAAACCAATCTTCTATATTGTTTCTAATACCATCTAAGAATAAGAAAATAACAGGCCAAAGCTTTTAAGACTCCTTTTACCTTAAACAGTATTGTGCACATAATAATTACCAAAACAATTTTTCAATCAGAGGGAATGAGACGGGCCAAGCATTTCATGCTAATTATTCTATTAGGTCATGTGACACTTTTCAACTTCTATGTTCAAATATGGGGGACTCATCCTGCAATGCGTTCTGCATGGGTGTAAGATCTGCCTGCACAGAACTTATTGCAAGATAGGGGCACCTATCTTCATGAAGTCTAGGTATCCTTTTCCCGTATTTGTACTTGTGAAATAGACTTTCTTAGATATATAGGGGTATCATGTATGCATTATGGTTAATATATGCAATAATTGCTTGAAGATATTTTGAAAAGTATATTGCTTTCATGTAATGATAATTGCTAGGTGGACTGTACGTTCAGAGAAAATACAGTATGTGCCATTCATTTGAACAAGCCCTGCATATACAATAATAAAAATATTTAAACTATAATGTGCTTTTATATTTTGTCAAAACATTGATTTCCCCCCAGCCATGCATTTTGAATGAAGCACAATTAACATAGCAACAAAAAATATTAACGTGTTTGTCATTGTTTTTAAATCACAATTTTATGTCAGGAAAGACGTCAGAATGATCGGGGTAGAAAATAAAGTTGTCTACAGAACAACAGGTAGAGCAGGGATGACTCCCCCACACTGCATTACCAATGGATCTTAATTCTAACATGGAGGGACCAACCTTGACAATAGTTCAGTCTTCTGTCTAATCGTCCAAACACTTATGAATGGGCTTATCTTTAAGCATGAGAGTAATCCCATTAAAGAATGTGTACATGTGTACAGGATCAGGGCCTAACTCAGACTCTCCTGAGTCTTTCTGTTGATACAAATAAAAGTGTCAACTGCTGTCAAAACATGATGGCAAATTCTGTGATGTGGATACCTACAATTCCTATTCAGACTCTTTTCGTTGACTTGACTAAGAACCAAACTGGGCCATTAGAAGTGAGCTGAGATCACTTATTTCACAAGGCCACTTAACGTGTTTTGGACCACACAATGGTAATAACATTTCATTTACAAGTGACCTGGGCTATTTTAAAACATATCCTATTAAAAATCCAGTCTCATCAGCATGTGTAGCCCGTTATCATGCCTAAATGTATTTGCCCAGTAGTGCCATACAGGAAATTAACACAATTCTAGGAATTGGTTGTTCATTAATGGCTGCTGCAGAGGCAAGTAATAGTGATTAATTCTCAATGCACAAAAATATCAGAACATATTAACCACATTTCTCTAATTGGTTACAATCTATTATTGCAAACAACGAAATGCCTTTTCCATTTTTCTTCTCTGTTGTAATATAGGTATTTTTGTGTTCAACGGCAAATGTTTAATTAAAAAACTGTTCACGTCAAGTACTTTGGATGTGATTTATATATTGTTAAACTATTTACATTAATTGCCATTCATCCTTGAGATCACTTAAGCCTGTCATTTTAAACCAATTTCTTTGTGGGTGGTAGCTAACAGCAGGAAATAGTTTGGAGATCTGGACATTTTTACCACCTGATGACAATTTTAGTAGCGATTCTTCAGTCAAAATTAAGCTACACTTTCCCTATCTAGAGGGGAAAGACAGCCAAACATACCTATTGCAAAATGCTACTTTCAGATCTGTTAAGCAGTTTTAAGGTTAAAGGGCTAGAGAGCATACAGCAGAGCTAGGTCTGGTGTTCAGAAAGATTGCTCCTCAAAAAGTTAGGAGTACTAGGAGTTCTGCAATGCCCCAGCATAGTAGTAGTCTAGTCAGCAGATACCAAATTTTAAGTCAGCCCTCAAGGCCAATATTATAGTGCTGTCAGCTGGAAATAGGGTGACCAGATAGTAAGTGTGAAAAATCAGGACAGGGGGTGGGGAATAATAGACATCTATATAAGAAAAAGCCCTGAATATTGGGGCTGTTCCTATAAAACTGGTACATCTGGTCATCCTAGTTGGAAAGGAGAACTCCTTTTTGGTCCTTATCCCGGAGTCTTTACTCAGGCAAACTCTTGAAAGTTTTAGACTGCAGAACCAGACCATTTTTGGAATTAATGTAATGCATTTTTATTTACAACATACTTCTCTTACAAAGAAGAATTTTGTAGAATGCCACAAGGAGTCATTTAAAATCTCCCTCATTTAAGTGGATGCCTCCCTTGTTTGACAGTCTCCAGCTTTTAACCCCCTGAGAATCTCTCAGCTAAATGTAAAGACCCTTAAAATTAGGCCTAATAAATTTGCGATTAAGCTTCACATACTGAAATATTGTTGTCCTCACAAAAATATTTTTGCATTTAATTCAAAATAAGAGCTTCCACCTTCTTGTAAGCTTTAGTAACCCTCCCCTCACTTGCCTTCTCTCTATTGTTTATAAACTTGGATAATTCTCACCCTACAGCCTGCCTTCCTATGCACAAACCCTAACCCTTCTCCTCACACCATATTGCCTCTTTTATAAACACTAATCATCCCACTTTGCAAACTCTCTATTTATAAACTTACCTCCCTATCTTTCCCACTTTACAAAGTCAGAAAAGTATAGCAGCTAGATCTGTCTGGATCCCACCAGTCTTTGACCATCAACCCCAAAGCTATTAAAATAGAATATAGATCTAGTTTATTTTACTGTACCAAACAAAATCCAAACGTTGGTATATCTCAGCATATAAGGGGTGCATAAACCTGGATCCAGCTCTTGGGTCCTGCTGGATACTACCAATTTTGGCAGCAATCACCCAAATTCCATTGCCTAAAGAGAGAACAAGTGTAATTACTTTTAATCCACCCAAAAAGTCCACGCCCAAATACACGTCACAAGAACTCATACCCATACTCAAGAACTAGACGTAGCATCACAAGAACTCATACTCAGCATCTGAATCCAGACAATTTTTAGCCTACACCCCGTATCTGTATTTTTGTGGGTCTATTTATTCTATAAGGATACACTGGAGTCTGGATGCTTGCAGTCAATTTGTGACAGCTGTTCTTTTCTCTGAGAGGAAAGATTTCCAACTGGTTAGAATATGGGCCAGGAACTAGTGGCCCCTGGGATTAATTCCCTGCTCCAGCACTCATGTGCTGCATGACCCTCGGCAAGTCACTTAGGCTCTCTGTGCCATCTGTAAAATGGAAGTAACAGCATGGTCCTGTTACAGGGCTGTTTTGAGGATAAATACATCAAAGATTTGTGAGGCGCTCAGATGTAATGGGGGTGAGGGCGGACAGTACTAAAGACATATTTGTGATTTAACTGGTAGAATTTTGGGGTTTGGAATATAAATGTTGTCTGGATCCAGCTCCTGTTGCACACCAATCTGCAACAATGTCGGCATTGTTGGGTGCTCTAGGAGCTACTACATTTTTACAGTGTTTAGAACTTGGGAGTACTGGGGCTAAAAAGTGGCAGGATCCAGAAACCACACGTACATTTTTCCAGTAATAGTAAGCCAGGATGAATCAGGAGCCAGATTTTTTGGTTCAGTAAACGCTACACTCATTCTCCCCTTTAGTGGTACAATTTGGGGGGTTGGAGCAAAAAGTGCCAAGATCTTTGTTTCATGTTCTCTGTGTGTATAAATCTCCCCACTGTATTTTCCACTGAATGCATCCGATGAAGTGAGCTGTAGCTCACGAAAGCTTATGCTCAAATAAATTTGTTAGTCTCTAAGGTGCCACAGGTACTCCTTTTCTTTTTGCGAATATAGACTAGCATGGCTGCTACTCTGAAACCTGTCATTATTCAGTGCTGAGAATGCAGATTTCTAAAACCACTTTTTACTCATTGGCCCTGAAGACCTCCTCTCCTCCCCATGGGAGATTCATGCACTAAGGTGGTCTGGGTTTTATTTTGATGCAGTAGGAGCAGCAATGCTTGTTCTTTATGTTGATGGCACAGAATGGGGCGAAAAAAAAGAAAAAGAAGAAGAATCTATGCGGTTTTCACCTTCTTCCTGCAGGAAACCTCCCACCCTAGCCCGGCCCTTCACTGATCCTCCCGGTGGCCTGCTTTGCCCCTTCAGACTCTCTCTCCCCCCCCCCCCAAGCTACAGGTTACGGCAGCGCCTCCAAGGCTCCTGCGGCCGCCCCCTTTGCCCGCTCGGCAGGCTCGCAGGTGCGCCGGGGTGCAGCAGGGCTCTGGGTGTGCTCGCAGGAGGGGGGGAAGGGGAGGATTTGGGCACGTGACACTGAAGCTAACTAGTGCAAATTGCGTAAGAGGAAATTAAGCGCGCTCCTAGCAGCCGCCGCTGCCTCCGCGTGTGTGCGCGGGCTGCCGCGTGTGTGCTGGTGGTGATGTCTTAGGGGGTTTTTTTTGTTTTTTTCCTTCCCCTCTTGTAATCCCTTCGGCAGAGCGGTGAGTGCTGGTGCATGTTCTTGCGGCCCCTCGAAAGCCAGCGATGGCGGTATAAAGCGGGTGAGAGGGGCAAAGCGGAGCCTGGGCTGGTGTTTTCAGTCCCCGCGCCCCTCCTTCCCCCCGCTCCAGGCCAGGGGGTTGGTGTAGAAGCTCCGGAGGCCTTATTCGCTTGCAAATGCAAACGCCGCTCCCGGCTCCGCCCTTCTGCTGCGGCTGGGCTTAGGCGCGGGGGTTGTGTTGACACATGCGGAATAACTGGGCCTGCTCGTTTGGGGTTGTTCCTACAAAGGAACCGGGGAGCTGGGCAGCATATTTATTTGTTAGAAAGTCCTTGAAATCCCCTAGTGTAGTTAAAAAAAACCAGAAAGGGGGAAGGGAGAGCAGGTTTAAAAGTCTCTTCTTCAAACTTTTTTTTTTTTTTTTTGCTGTGCCTGCCGTTCCCCTTTGAATAGCCTGGGAAAGTGCTTGAAGAGTTTGTCTTCTTCCCCTTCCTTCCCTTTGTTTGTTTGGGTGTTTGGAAAGCTCTGCTAAGGTTTTGTGACATGCTGTGCATTTCTCTAGTGTAGGGTGGTATGCAGCTGGGACATGCTGCATAGGAGATTTTCAAGAGATATGATTGCTCTCTATAAATATATCAGAAGGATAAATACAGGAGAGGGAGAGGAATTATTTAAGCCCAGCACCAATGTGGACACAAGAACAAATGGGTATTTCAACAAATGGGAAATTTCAAGAGATGAAATTTCAAGTGTGCTCTTTCTCCAAAAGTGACTCTTTGAAAAAGGCGTCGTGGGGGTCCACACACGTTGCGTCTCAGTGATTTCCAGATCCCATTTGTTCAGTTTACAAATAAAAAGAGAGTCTTGCTTAGCTGTCAGGCTTGCAAATTCAAGATCACAGTAGTAAAGATTCTGTTGGCCAAATGCTAATCTCTTTGACACCTATAGAATCCCACCAATCTCAGATTATGGCCTTGGCTACGCCTTTGCCACCTGTTGCGTCTAGGGGAAGTTCTTAAGGGCATAATTTGAAGACAAAATGGGTTGGTGTGAATGGCACTAAAAGCAGAACTTAGTTAACAATTCTTTGGCTATGTAAGGCTGGAAAAAATAAAGTTAGGCTTTCCCAGAACAGTGTTGATTCTTCAGGGCCAACGAGTAAAAAGTGGTTTTAGAAATCTGCATTCTCAGCACTGAATAATGACAGGTTTCAGAGTAGCAGCCTTGCTAGTCTGTATTCGCAAAAAGAAAAGGAGTCCTTGTGGCACCTTAGAGACTAACAAATTTATTAGAGCATAAGCTTTCGTGAGCTACAGCTCACTTCATCGGATGCATTCAGTGGAAAATATAGTGCGGAGACTGATATATACAGAGAACATGAAACAATGGGTGTTACCATACACACGGTAAGGAGAGTGATCACTTAAGATGAGATATTACCAGCAAGGGGGCGGGGGGTGGGAGGAAGAAAACCTTTTGTAGTGATAATAAGGTGGGCCATTTCCAGCAGTTGACAAGAACATCTGAGGAACAGTGGGGGGGCGCGGGGGAATAACATGGGGAAATAGTTTTACTTTGTGTAATGACCCATCCATTCCCAGTCTCTATTCAAGCCTAAGTTAATTGTATCCAGTTTGCAAGTTAATTCCAATTCAGCAGTCTCTCGTTGCAGTCTGTTTTTGAAGTTTTTTTGTTGAAGAATTGCCACTCTCAGGTCTGTAATCAAGTAACCAGAGAGATTGAAGTGTTCTCCGACTGGTTTTTGAATGTTATAATTCTTGATGTCTGATTTGTATTCATGTATTCTTTTACACAGAGACTGTCCAGTTTGACAAATATACATGGCAGAGGGGCATTGTTGGCACATGATGGCATATATCACATTGGTAGATGCGCAGGTGAATGAGCCTCTGATAGTGTGGCTGATGTGATTAGGCCCTATGATAGTGTCCCCTGAATAGATATGTGGACACAGTTGGCAACGGGCTTTGTTGCAAGGATAGGTTCCTGGGTTAAAAAGAAAAGGAGTACTTGTGGCACCTTAGAGACTAACAAATGTATTTGAGCATAAGCTTTCGTGAGCTACAGCTCACTTCATCGGATGCATTTGGTGGAAAATACAGTGGGGAGATTTATATACACACACAGAGAACATGAAACAATGGGTTTTATCATACGCACTGTAAGGAGAGTGATCACTTAAGATAAGCCATCACCAGTGGGGCGGGGGGAGGAAAACCTTTCATAGTGACAAGCAAGGTGAGCCATTTCCAGCAGTTAACAAGAACATCTGAGGAACGGTGGGGGGTGGGGAGAAATAACATGGGGAAATAGTTTTACTTTATGTAATGACTCATCCACTCCCAGTCTCTATTCAAGCCTAAGTTAATTGTATCCAGTTTGCAAATTAATTCCAATTCAGCAGTGGTTCCTGGGTTAGTGGTTCTGTTGTGTGGTGTGTGGTTGCTGGTGTGTATTTGCTTCAGGTTGGGGGTTGTCTGTAAGCAAGGACTGGCCTGTCTCCCAAGGTCTGTGAGAGTGATGGGTTGTCCTTCAGGATGGGTTGTTCTTCAGGATAGGTTGTAGATCCTTGATGATGCGTTGGAGAGGTTTTAGTTGGGGGTTGAAGGTGATGGTTAGTGGCGTTCTGTTATTTTCTTTGTTGGGCCTGTCCTGTAGTAGGTGACTTCTGGGTACTCTTGGGTGAGGACAAAGTCACAAAGTTCAGCCACCAGATTAGCCGTGACATTGTCGGGGATACTGTTCCTGACAGATTGTAAAAAGAAAAGGAGTACTTGTGGCACCTTAGAGACTAACAAATTTATTAGAGCATAAGCTTTCGTGAGCTACAGCTCACTTCATCGGATGCATCCGATGAAGTGAGCTGTAGCTCACGAAAGCTTATGCTCTAATAAATTTGTTAGTCTCTAAGGTGCCACAAGTACTCCTTTTCTTTTTGCGAATACAGACTAACACGGCTGCTACTCTGAAACCTGTGACAGATTGTAGTCTATCTTTGTGTGGAATGTTGGTGTAGAGGGCTTCTACATCCATAGTGGCCAGGATGGTGTTTTCAGGAAGATCATCGATGGATTGTAGTTTCCTCAGGAAGTCAGTGGTGTCTCGAAGATACCTGGGAGTGCTGGTAGCATAGAGGAGGGAGTCTACATAGCCAGACAATCATGCTGTCAGGATGCCAATGCCTGATATGATGGGGCGTCCAGGATTATGGATCTTGGGTAGCAGATAGAATACCCCAGGTTTGGGTTCCAGGGGTGTGTCTGTGCGGATTTGTTCTTGTGCTATTTCAGGGAGTTCCTTGAGCAAATGGTGTAGTTTCTTTTGGTAACCTTCAGTGGGATCAGAGGGTAATGGCTTGTAGAAAGTGGTGTTGGAGAGCTGCCTAGTAGCCTCATCCGTAACAATTTCACATTTGGGGATAATGTATACCTTCAAATCAGCGGCACTGCAATGGGTACCCGCATGGCCCCACAGTATGCTTACATTTTTATGGCTGACTTAGAACAACGCTTCCTCAGTTCTCGTCCCCTAATACTCCTACTCTACTTGCACTACATTGATGACATCATCATCTGGACCCATGGAAAAGAAGCCCTTGAGGAATTCCACCATGATTTCAACAATTTCCATCCCACCATCAACCTCAGCCTGGACCAGTCCACACAAGAGATCCACTTCCTTGTCAATACGGTGCTAATAAGGGATGGTCACATAAACACCACCCTATACCGGAGGGTATCTGTGATCTTCCTGAAAACACCATCCTGGCCACTAAGGATGTAGAAGCCCTCTACACCAACATTCTACACAAAGATGGTCTACAATCTGTCAGGAACAGTATCCCCAATAATGTCACGGCTAATCTGGTGGCTGAACTTTGTGACTTTGTCCTCACCCCAGAGTATCCAGAAGTCACCTACTACAGGACAGGCCCAACAAAGAAAATAACAGAACGCCACTAACCATCACCTTCAGCCCCCAACTAAAACCTCTCCAACGCATCATCAAGGATCTACAACCTGTCCTGAAGGATGATCCATCACTCTCACAGATCTTGGGAGACAGGCCAGTCCTTGCTTACAGACAGGCCCCCAACCTGAAGCAAATACTTGCCAGCAACCACACAACAGAACCACTAACCCAGGAATCTATCCTTGCAACAAAGCCTGTTGCCAACAGTGTCCACATATCTATTCAGGGGACACCATCATAGGGCCTAATCACATCAGCCACACTATCAGAGGCTCATTCACCTGCGCATCTACCAATGTGATATATGCCATCATGTGCCAACAATGCCCCTCTGCCATGTACATTTGTCAAACTGGACAGTCTCTGTGTAAAAGAATAAATGGACACAAATCAGACATCAAGAATTATAACTTTCAAAAACCAGTCGGAGAACACTTCAGTCTCTCTGGTTACTTGATTACAGACCTGAGAGTGGCTATTCTTCAACAAAAAAACTTCAAAACCAGACTCCAACGAGAGACTGTTGAATTGGAATTAATTTGTAAACTGTATACAATTAACTTAAGCTTGAATAGAGACTGGGAGTGGATGGGTCATTACACAAAGTAAAACTATTTCCCCATGGTATTCCCCCGCGCTGCCCCCCCCTGTTCCTCAGATGTTCTTGTCAACTGCTGGAAATGGCCCACCTTATTATCACTACAAAAGGTTTTCTTCCTCCTGCCCCCTTGCTGGTAATATTTCATCTTAAGTGATCACTTTCCTTACCGTGTGTATGGTAACACCCATTGTTTCATGTTCTCTGTATATATCAGTCTCTGCACTATATTTTCCACTGAATGCATCCGATGAAGTAAGCTGTAGCTCACAAAAGCTTACGCTCAAATAAATTTGTTAGTCTCTAAGGTGCCACAAGTCCTCCTTTTCTTATCACTGAATAATGAGATATGACTAATGCACCCAGAAAGCAGACTTGATGAGTAAGAAGGTGCCATTTTTTGTGAACCCTTTTCAAAATAAAATCTCACTTAAATTTCCACTGTACAATCCTATAGTACATGAAAGAGACAACTGGAAAAAAAATTCCTAGTAATGGGGTTCTTGGTTTCATGAGCACTGTGGAGTTGGTTCCAGACTCTGTATTTTCTACAGTAGAAGTATGCAAGCACTCATAAACTAGCGGTATCAGTAGGTCTCTGCATCTGGAATCTGCAGGTTGGAACAGAGTAATCCTAAATATTTCAGTTTTCCTCCTCATTCTTGTTTTATTGCAGGTCCCCCTGTCTTCCATTCCCTCAGACTACAGTGAATTGGGAGATCTGGTTGCCTCCTAGTATTTTCATCATCTTGGATCTGAGATAAAATGGAAATACCAGATTTCTTGTTATGTCAAGCAAATAGGTGGCTCCTTAAGGCCTGTCCTACAACAACAAAATTAAACCCTTCAAATGCCCCGTATCCATTTCTGTCATAAAAAAATCTCCCTATGGTGGAAAAAAGTGAAGCAAACCAGTAATGTAGCCAGCATGAACTATGTTCCAGAACTTCTTATCTGCTCAATCTGGGCTGAGGATAATTGTTTGCTGTGTAGAAAATATTTGGTAATATGGTGCCAAATCTGTCACTCCTCTTTTTAATGTAAGGAGAAGGCAAAATAAAGGTTAATAAGGCGTATTAGTTTATTGCTATATTTGTAATACAAACTGTAAAAATATAGACAAATATAGACAATCCTCTTTGCTATTTCATCATTCTCAAGCAAGTCATAGTGTAGTTTTTAATTTCTGCATCTTCATTTTTTAATTTTTTTTCATGTTGGTCTCTGCTTTTACCTTATTAAATGATAGAATGTCACACTTCTATAGTATTTCAAATTTTCAGAGCACCTTATAAGTATTAATCCTCACTCTCTCTGTATCATGGGTGACTATCTTCATTTTTCAAGCAGAGAAATAAAGATACAGTGTGAATAAGTGACTTGCTCAAGGTCACTTAGTGGCAGAACTGATTAATTCTTGAGTCCAAATTGTCCCTATGCGGGGAGTGTGAGGGAAACGTATGTCAGATTAGAAATTCCATGGGATTTCTTGTGGAATATTCTGTTTCGGAGGAGGGGGGGGGGTTAGGGTTAACCATTTTGTGGAAATGTGAAAGTTTTCTACTGAGAATCCTTTGAATGTTGGCAGTCCATTGGAGACCAAGGTAACTGTATAGAAATGGAAAGGAGTACTTGTGGCACCTTAGAGACTAACCAATTTATTAGAGCATAAGCTTTCGTGAGCTACAGCTCACGCTAAATGCATCCGATGAAGTGAGCTGTAGCTCACGAAAGCTTATTCTCAAATAAATTGGTTAGTCTCTAAGGTGCCACAAGTACTCCTTTTCTTTTTGCGAATACAGACTAACACGGCTGCTACTCTGAAATCTGTATAGAAATGGTATGCTGCTGAACTGTGTATATAGCCTTTAGTCTTCCCTTGATTGCATAGCAAATTTAGCTTCAATGGACCCATAGTATGGAATCTACTATTGGTGCCTGCCCACAGAAAAATTCCTCCCTGCTTGTTGAAGTAGGTTCCTCAACCGAGTCAGAAGTAATTGTCATGCGGAATTCCCAAGGAGATGTAATGAGCTGATGCCCTTCTCCTACCAACCCACTCCTTATCTTGTCCATTCAGGAAGAAAGACGGGATGAAATGTGTGTGGTATAATTAAGTCACACCTTTTTAAAACTTCCTACATCTGGGTATAACGGACAGTAAGTTGTACATTTATGTCGTCATTCTTTCCTTAATCATTATCACCTATTCCCTCTTTACAACCTAGTCCTGGCCGATTGCAGGGATGCTGCTGCCCTCCCCTTGTTAAGGGGCAGGGATTAAAAAAAGGAGGCTTTCTCTCCCTGGTGTACAAATATTAGGAGCCAATTCCCCAGCTTTGTTAGGGGATGCCTTCCCTTAAATCCACTTCCAAGCTGGTTTAGCAGGGAATCAAACCTTTATGGAATGATACCTGCATTGCTCACTTACTACCTACTAAGTTGTGACATCCTGACCTAACCTCCTGACCTACCCTAATGAGTCCCTGAACTGCCATGGGGAAAGCAAAAAAAAATCCAACCAATAATAAAAAATCCAAAACCAAAATCCATCCATCCTGCATCGGCCAATCTGGTAGTGAAGGAAAACTTTCTTCTCAGTGTCAAAAGAAAAAAGGCAACTAGTGCAATACTCACAGCAGATCATAAAAGACACAGTCCTTATTCTGATCCTGTGGATATGGGGGTGTGGAGGGGTGCTGTTTGTCTGTGATGAGACAGAGTTCTGTCTGGAGGACATAAGATATAGATACCCCTTGCCCTCTCCACTTGTGCACCTGGTGGTTCTGTGTCGCCACCTGAACTGGGCACTTTGGTTCTCCCTTACCTCAGATACAGCCTATTTTTCCTCCCCTCCTAACCCAGGGTCAATAGGTCCATTAAAAGAGCAATGGCCCCTATTCTTTCAGCTCTTCCACTGTGCTCAGTTGTGGTGAGCATGTTCTCCTTGTGCATGAATCCCTAACTCTAGCAGCGCTTCTACAGGATCTTTGGAGAGAAGGGTGGAAGAAGTTCACAGAGGTGACATGTTCTTTACATCCACTCCTGCCCAACAGGCTGAGATCTGCAGGGTTTTTATTAACTTTGGCTTTGGTTCCCTGCCCAGCGTTCGCACCTTTAGAATATCTTGTCTCTAACCATAATTACTAGTTTAATAGTTGATTTTTCTCTTCAGAAAATGTAGAGGGCTTTTTATTCTTTGTGTACAATTCTTAAATTTGGCTAGCTGGAGCAGTGCCTTCTCAGTGTTTTCCTTTGAAAGCCGTTTAAGTGCCATCACGTCTATCAAGTTGAAATAGTCTTAGATCTGGAAAACAAAAATGATTTCCTTAATACCATAGGATATTTCTCCTACTTACCTACAAATACAGTATACTCATTCTAAAAGTTCTGAAGTTGCTTATGTATTTTGTTTTTTTTTCAACAGCGTTTTGTGAGTGCCTTCTATATCCATACAATATAGGTTTATCAACATTTAGTAAAAATAAAACACAGTATAGTTTTGCTCATAGACTTGATTAGATTTATAAATAGGAATACCCTAAACGCTAAAACTTTCCTACAATCTTGCTTGTATTTGGAAGGATAGAAGCAACCTTTACTCAAAGATTTTGACATCAGTGTAGCCAAATAGGTGTATTTAGGAGCTTGTAAGGAGGGTTTGGCAGCTTCTATCTGCAGTCTCATCCATGACAAGTTAATAACACCATTTATTCAGCAACTACACAGAGGATCCATGGGAAACTATAGTAGTTGTACTGTAACTTGTGTTACCGTGACTACTTTATCTCCTGATAACTCTGTAATTAACTTGTCACCACTGTTTAACGCTTAACATATGTAGAGAATCAATTCATGGCATCACTAAAGAGAGACTAGCCTGAAGGAGAAGCTTGTGCCCTTTGGAAAGGCTATCGGGGTTTATTTAAAAGGCAAAATCAGGGAGTTGGGCAGTTCATTTTGGGAAAACTGTATAATGTGGAAAAACTGTTCCAAAGCAAACTGGGATTTATTAATGTTTTTTAAGGTGTGGTTTAGGTGACAGGATAAATTAACTTCAGTTGCAAAGAGAAGCCTAATAGTCTGGAAAGGTATATACAGCCAAAAGAAGAATAGGTTTAGGAAATAGATGGTAGTTTTTGTTAATGTTGTCCCTTACTTAAGTGCACAGTTAAGTATGTGGTAGAGCTAAAACAGCTGTAATCCTTAAAAGTTAAACCAATTTGTGACAGCCAGTACACCCAGTCATGCTCTAGCTAAGCAATACATAATTTCCTTCTTACACTACCCCAGAGGCTATTGATATAAAAGATGACACCCTTGCCCACATGTTGAATGTTGAAATTCTGTGCGAACAGCGATGGTTATTCTCAATTAGATTAGTGGCATAGGAGCTGAATCATGGCACCAAGGGAGCAAAAATACAATGTTTCTGAACCAGCCTTAAAAATAGTGAGCCAGTCTGCCTGGGATGCAACTGTTTTAAAAACAAGTTTCAGTTTTCTGCATAATTCTTTTCATTATTTTAGTTGTTAAATATGCAGGTTTTGGGAAAAAATGTTTAGAACAATGAGCTAAATCCTAGATGTATTCAGTCTAATACTTTAAAAGATTTCCTGTGTTAGAATAATTTTCTGTTTGTAACACTAGTGTAGTCAGCAAAGTATCCAACACAGCCTGTATTGCCCATTCCCAGAAGTCGAAGGGTGAAACTGAATGCACGTTCTACCAATAGCATAAGTCGTAAAAGCAAGCACTTGTTAAATCTATTTGTTTTTATTATAGACATCGATCTGCCAGTCGCAATAATGCATTTATGGACATTTTTCTGCAAGCACAGCGCTGGTGGCAGTTTTTACTGACAAATTGAGTCATGTGGACAGTAGTTCAAAATACGCTTACTTTATTGACAGATTGTGCAATTCTCTAGTTCACTGAGTGTTCATAAGATATCTGGGTTGGTGAAGAGAATGTAACTAATGGGAAAATGTAGGACAACAGTTCTAATTTTTGAATGTTGAAATCTGTAAGGAAGTGACAGGACACAGCTACATTTCCTAGTTACTCTTGCAAACTTTTTAACTCTCTAGAAATTTTTCACTGAAGTCAAATCAAGGAAAGAAACCTGACCTGTCCTGGCATCAAACTCTCTTTCCTACTGATGCATCAGATTGCTAATGGAGAGAGTGCAGCCTCATACAACACCAGTACACCATCCAAAAGGAAGCTGGCACAGTAGTACAGAAAGATATGTGGGCTTTGTGCAAAATCTAATAAAACAAACTTGCACCTAAAAACATGAACATCAAAAATGCTGCCTTAATCTTTTAATTTTACAGCAGAGAATTAAATCGATCACCAAGTTTATTGCCCCCAAATAGGCCATGGTTTAGCAGATGTCGAGTCATACATACATGCAAGTACAGGAAACTGAGTTATATCTTACAAAGATACCATTAACATGCATTGATGTATTTTCCCAAAATATTATTCTTCCAATAATTTCTTGCAAAAAATATTATTTGTGTGATGATCTGCTCCAAGAGGCCAAAAAGTACACTCTAAAAAAGAACTCACATGTGACTATAACTAGAAAGTATAGATTTTTAAGGTTTTGGATAATCATGGATGGTAAGTAATTGGGGAGTAGTTTTAAAAAACAAAAATGCATCATCATTTTGGTACTAATCCATGATCTTTTTCAGGTCAACTTTTACTGCTTATTAACTATTTCATACCAGAAAGCAGCACAAGAACTGACGGTGTATTTTGGTGGCTAACAGGAGCATATGCCAAATATTTGGGCTTTAATACTCCAGCAGCTATAATTGGTTTAACCTTTTAGGATGCAATTTTCGGTAGCTGTTCTCTGCTCAAATCTGGAATTTTTTAGTATTGTACAGTTCAAGCATGATGACTGAATATGTTTGAGTTATGGAAAAGATGAGAAAATGTGTGTGTGGGGGTGAGGGTGGCTTACTGAGGGCTAGTGCTTTTTCCTTGGTCTGAAAGAGCTTGGCTTCTTTAGCCTAACCAAAAGAAGGCTGAGGGGAGAAATGATTGGTCTTTATAAATATATCAGAGAGAGAACTCCTCTCCCTCTGTGGTATTTATTTAAGTTAAGCACCAGTATGGACACAAGAATAAAAGGATTTTAACTGGCCATCAATAAGTTTAGGCTTGAAATTAGGCAAAGGTTCTAACCATCAGAGTGAAGTACTAGAAGAATAATGGGGACAAAAAACCCACCTGGCTTCAAGACTGATCTTTATAAGTTTATGGAGGGGTGGTATGATGAGACTGCCTACAATGGCATGTAGCCGATCTGCAAATGCTAGCAGCAAATATCTCCAGCTGCCGGCGATATGACACTAGATGTGGAGGGCTCCGAGTTACTACAGTGAATTCTTTCCTGGATGTCTGGGTGGTGAGTCTTGCCCACATGGTCAGGGTCTAACTGATATTTGGGGTTGGGAAGGAATTTTCCCCCAAATCAGATTAGCAGAGACCCTGGGGCTTTTTCACCTTCCTCTGCAGCATGGAGTACAGGTCACTTGTAGTGTAAATGGTGGATTCTCTGTAACTGGAAGTCTTTCAGTCATGATTCAAGGACTTCAGTAACTCAGCTACAGGTTAGAGGTCTATTGCAGGAGTGGGTGGGTGAGGTTCTGTGGCCTGCAATATGCAGGAGATCAGACTAGATGATCATTATGGCCCTTTCTAGCCTTGAAGTCTGAGTCTATTAAAAAAATTGGATTTAATTTGACATTTAACTGCACCTTGGAGATTAAAGAACATTTTATTAGATTTAAGTGTGCGCACACATTCTGTATAACAAAGTGCAGACTTGTTGATTTGAAGACCCTGCAAGTCCTATTTGTGAAGCTAAGTCCACGTAACCTGGAAGCCAGAAATGTATATTCGCCCAAGTGAACAGTTCTATTTTTTCCACTTAAAAAGAAAACAAAAACAAAAGCTCTCAAGGAAATTAAAGTTTTCAAGAGTTTCAGGGATTTAGGCACCCAAATCCCATTGAAAAATCAATGGGATTTGGGTGCTTCTCTCTCGCATCCCTTTGAAAGTCCAAGCTTACATGCACAATAAAAATCTTAAATTAATGCAATATTCAAGCTGTACAGTTAGTATCACAGTCAGAGAATGTGAAAATTCAGGTTCCAAGAACATTTAGTATTGACATGGGTATATCCTACATACATGCATACACTTAGCAATTGCCTCTGCAAGCGCTGACCTCTAAGTCTAGGTGGAGATCATGTGATGTCATTAGAATTTTGTATTGCTATAGGAGTCTGTTCACATGTATCTGACTGCAGGATTGGGGTCGCAGTATGTTCTAGCTTTTACTCCTACTTTCTGTTTAACTGTAGAGATAGATAGAATGTATAATGATAGAAACTTAGGGCTGGAAGGAACATTGAGAAGGGTGCTATACTGAGGCAGGACCAAGTAAATCTAGACCCTCCCAGTCAGGTGTTTGTCCGACTAATTCTTAAGAGCCTCTAATGATGGTGATTCCACAATTACCATTGGATGCCTATTCCAGAACTTAAATAACCTGAATTCAGCTGAATTTTTGGTTAAGGCAGCTCATTGATTTAATGGTTTTGATTTTTCTCACTTTCCGGCTGAAATACTGGAAGCTAAATGGCAATATTCAAAAGCCAGTTTTTAGTGCATTAAGGTTGGATCACATAAAGGAATTAAAGATTTTTATTAAAATAGCATGCATTAGCAAGATATAGCCCAGTTTGACTGAGGAATTAATAACTAAGATTTGTTTTAGTGGCTTCTAAATCATGCTAACTACACACTGCCTGTGTAAACTCTGTTCCCTTCAGCCAGCTCTTGTTAGTAAATAACATCTACTAATGCTGCCTTGTAAATGATGGTGCTGAGTAATCAATTGCCATTATAATTGTATTTAAATTGTGCCCTAGATCAATCAGTAAAATGCAAGCAATGAAATAATTTATTTTCAGTAGTTAGCACATTGAAATGCAATGTACCTTTTCACTTGTTGTTAGTGGTGTTATGTAGAGCCCTGCACGGGAGACTTTTTTTTTTTAATTATTCCTGCTCCACAGTATCCACTTCCATCTTGTTTCTTGCATTTTTATCCTGCTCCCACCCACAAAAACCTTAAGATCCTGCAAGAGAGAGAGATTCCCCCATGCTACTAAAAACAAAACCAAAAAAGGGTTACTGTTTATTATATATAAATGGAATTCAGACACATTTTTTACCACTAAAAGAATAGAACAAGTCTTGCTTAAACTACGTAAAAGAATACTTTAACTTCTGTTGTAATAGACATCAAATCTTTTTTAAATCTTTCTCAAATCGCTTAAGTTTAAATATTAAAACCTTTATTTAAAAAAAATTTGCTTTACATTGCTGAAATTCTATTTATGATAAACTGACGAGAGATTGTTTTCCTACTAAATATTCCAGTCTTTTTTTTTTTCTATTGCCTACTTGATTCAACCCGCAACAAAGTACATTTTACTTGCTCCCTCTATTATAGCAGCGGGTCCTACAGGATCCCAGTCCCGCTGCAGGGCTGTAGTGTTATGTGCTGTTTCCTTGCTATTGAATGAGCTCCTTTGCACTAGCCATTTATAAGAACAACACTTGGTGGTGGGTGTGTGTGTGTGTATTCTGTAGCCATCAGCTTGAATGCAAAATCTGGACCTATATGGTTGCACACAACAGGCTAAATCCTGCTTGCTTTACTCACATGAGTGGGATTACTTATGTGAATAAAGTGAGTTGGATTTGCCTGGTATAGATAAAAATGTTTATTTTTTAATTTTAAAGTACACTGAATTTATTTGCAAAAAGAAAAGGAGTACTTGTGGCACCTTAGAGATTAATTACTTTTAATTTCTTTTAAACTTGACCAAAGTTACATGACAGAATGTACAGCATCTAATACTGTAAATGAGGTACACAAATTGTATACATTTTTGTTAATTTGCCATCAGTGAGCTGGAGATATGGTCTTTGGATCACTTCCCCATTCCACTCATGATAGTTTGCACAATCTTTCTGTTAAAAATGCTTTTGTATTGAAATAACTTGAGAACCTCTAATTTGGATCAAGCTAACTTCAGAAGAGCTGTTATAGTACTCTGATCATCTTCGTACAATGTGTGGACTAAACAATCATTCTGAACTTTCTTTCAGACAGGTCCACAGACTCTGATACTTCAGGCATTCTGGTCACGTTGATTCAAGAGCAATAACAAAAAAAAAATACTGTGGACCAGTTTGATTAACATTACATGTTACAATTGCAGGAAGAAAAGAGGTTTATGTTGAGTCCTGTGTCTTGGAGTGGAAGTGTCAACATTTCCATTTTAGCTCTGGAAGAGTAGGTAACTGGTGGGCTCTTCAGTGGGAGCAGATGGGCTTGCACACAGAGTTAAGAAACTTTGTATCTTCTTCCAAAAACACTTTCCACTGTCAGAATTTGTGGATCTTCCTCACTAAAGAAAAGTGTTACTACTTCGGGCCTGATATTTTCAGAAGGGCTGAGCATCCACAACTCCAGTTGAAGTGGCAGGGATGGGAGTTCTGTACCTCCAAAATGAAAGCTCAAACTACTTGGTGAAACAACAACTTAAACTATTTACATTGTGATGTTGTAATTGAAATATGCTCTTCAGTAGAACAGTTGCATAAAAATTTTCATCCTGGAACCAACAGGGCTGTTATCAACCTCTGCATATAAAATAGAAACTCATTCTTAAATAGAATAGCAAGAAGATTGCTGCTATAATTAGTGCAAATAAAACTGAGTCCCATGTTAGTGAATGCACTTTGTTTTATGTTGTGCTATTAATATTTAAAATGTGGATTTGAATTCTTTTCAGCTATATATATATATATAGTGCAGCTATGCTTGTTGATAATTCCAGAGTGAGAGTCTCTAAGAATATGATTAACCCTGCGGGTCATCTTATAATGTAATTATTAATGATTGATTCTGTTTATCCTTGAAATCAATATAGGAAGCAAAATGGTTTGGCATATATTTGGGGTTGATTTCTTACATTCGGTAAACATGATCCTGTGACAAGACTAGTATTGGTTTATTACTTAGAACATGTTTGATGAATCTGATGTGTGTGATTAGTTTTATATAATTATTGTGATATGTGGTGTTTCTTACATGACTTTTATGTTAATATGGCCGATAGTATTAACATCTCCTGCCACTAATAGTTAGGGTGGGGATGTGTAGTAATTGATCTTCCTGGGAGTGCTGTAATGTAAAAACAATTCAGGCTGTTTGAAGTATATTTTACAAGTGTGCATTGGGCCTTTGGGATGTTATATTGAAAAACCCAATTGTACAGTTACCATGGGAACCCAATTAGAATAGATTGCTTGAATTTTTTTCAGTCTTTCATCTTGACCAAAAATCTAATGTACTTTAAATGTTTTCATATGGAATTTATTCATATACTGACTTGATATAATAATTTTTTTTTATTCCAGTACCAAAATCAGACAGCATTAAATTCTCTGGATCCTCGAGACTTGCTTTTTCCTTTTAAGGAAAATGTACTACTAGCATCTATATATGAGCAGATGAACTGAAAAAAATACCTTTTTATTATTCTAATAGTGCTTATCAGAATACTTTTATTAAAATGATTTACAGACTTTGGCTTATTAAAGGTAAACAAAAAAATTTCTTAATCTATTATTAGTATCCCGGATGATCAATGGAAGATGAGGCAGATTGTGACTGGCCCCTGAGGAAGGGAGGCTTTGCAAGAACTCTTTCCTTATGCACCCAAAGCAGCTACCAGGCACAGTTACAGGCTATATCCTAATTGAGCACAGTGCGAGCTTTCCCCTAGCACTTTCTTCTGGAAACTGAGGAAGTGGGCCCTTCTAGTCCTCACTGGCCAGCAGAGCTGGTTAGGTGCAAAGAAGGAAGCATGCTGCTTTTTGTTCTAAGGCTGTGGCCACACTGTCAGTGCTACAACAGCACCAAACTGTAGAAACTTCCTGCAGTGATGGAAGGGTTTTTTTTCTTTGCTGTAGGAACTCCACCTCCCCAAGCAATGGTAACTAGGTTGATTGAAGCATTGTTCCATCAACATAGCTAGTTTACACCAGGGGTTAGATCAGGGTAGCTATAGTGTTCAGAGATGTGACTTTTTCAGCCTAATTTATAAGTGTAGACAGGCCTAAGAAATTGTGCATTCTTCTCATCATACATGACCCGGCATGCGTGATGGGGTATACCTACCCCGTGACAGGGAGGCTGCTACACACCCTCAACATCCCCAGTCCAGATGCAGCTGCAATCACCCTCTCAAAATAGTGCCAGGGTATATCGCTCCTTCTGTTCCTCTAGCAACCCCTGGTGCCTTAGTCCAATACTCTAGTTCTAACTGTTCCTGGCTTCCCTAATGAGGAGCATGAGAAATAAGTTCCTGACTTTTCCATGCCTCTTGTTATTCAGGTTGTCCCTGAATGGGAAATCAGTGCCTCTTTCTTTAGTACTGTTGAAATGTCATGCACGGAGCTGCAGAGAACTTGGCAGCTATGTGCTTTGAGTCCCTTTTTAAAGAATCCTTCCTTCGCCTTAGAAGCTAGATGTTTGCCCTGCTCTGCATGCTACTGCCAATGGGATCCTCTTTAGTAGAGGAGCATAGAACTAATAGCATATAGTTTCTCTAAATTAGTAATGGTGGTAGGCATTATCGCTATACTGCACGCTAACAGGATAACCTGGTTGCTCATGAGATCACCCCCACAAGGGTTCTTAGCATAATGAAATACACATACTTATGCTCTGTCTTGGTGGCAAAGTAAGCAACCTCCTTGTTTAATTGCAAACACCTGCTGTAAAAAGTGAAGGCATTTGAAACAATTAAGAAAGGTCGTAATAATCCTTTATAATTATTGGAAATAAATATAAAGTTTGCTCCCACTTCCCCTCCCACTAATTATTAAAATTTCTATACAGAAGAATACATCACCTTGTTTTGTAGTCTTTGGTTATGCATTGTGGTGTCTCAAATACATTCAATGACAGCATTGTGCAGTAATACCCACAATAAGAAAGCTGGGTCTGTGGGAGATGTTTTCGATTAAGGAGCAGTAAAATGAAAGGTAAAACAGATTAATGGTGGTTTGATAATATGTCTTTAGACGTTTTCAAGAGTGTGGAAGTGGGTTCTGATTTTAACCTTATTTACCACTCTTTTCCACACACACATCTCACTTAACTTACCACTGTGACTT
The DNA here is from genome assembly GCF_009764565.3 of Dermochelys coriacea. NCBI lineage: Eukaryota > Metazoa > Chordata > Testudines > Dermochelyidae > Dermochelys > Dermochelys coriacea. The sequence goes on along the minus strand of NC_050074.1, from coordinate 101,597,746 downwards.
CTAGCATCTAGCTGTGAAAGCAAAACTGTAGCTTGCTTTGGAATGGATTCCAACACCATTCCTTGATCTAGCAAGCAGAGAATGCACTCAATCTCAACTGATTTGGCAAAGATATCTGATTTTGAAGCTGGGGACTCTGCATGATTTACTAAAATACCATTAAAACTATACTTAACCATGAGGCCAAGCAGAAGGAGACCTTGTGAGACATTGACCCCTCACTGACTGATGCAATCAATCATCTGACACCAAGACATCCCGGTCTGCCTGTTGTCTTTGCAGATTCTGCCGTTTTTAGGTGAACTGGAACATGAAAAGCCTGAAAGAAGATTTGAAATATCAATGGCAAAAAACATTAGCAGATACAGACTTTAGCACAAGCAAGTCTTAAGTCTGCTTTGACAGAAGCTAAGATATTCTACTTTTCCATAAAGGAGGCTGAATCACACCCTGCTGAACTATTTTAGACTGTGTATTGTTTGCTGAACACAAAGCCTTTATTAAAACCCAGAACCCAGTGCCTGTTGGTTTGAGGAACTGTCAGGTTGGCTTCCTGATGAAGTATTGTGGGTGATATTTGAATGTGAACGGAAGTTAAAGCTTTGGTCATGATCTCCAAGGCCTTTAATGGATTTGGCCCAAACTACCTACAATTTGTCTTCACTTTATTTGAACATGACCTCCCATAACAGCTATATTATTCTGGAACAATCGCACTTGCAATCACTTGAGTGAATCATTTGAAATGTAGGGCTGGAAGGGACCTTGAGTAGTCATCAAATCCAGCCTCCTGCACTGAGGCAGGACCAAGTAAACCTCGACCATTTCTGACAGGTTTTTGTCCAGTCTGTTCTTAAAATCCTCCAATGGTAGAGATTCGACAACCTCTTTTTGAAGCTTATTCCGGACCTTGACTACCATTATAATTAGGAGGTTTTTCCTAATACCTAACCTAAATCTCCTTTGCTGCAGATTAAGCCTATTGCATCTTGTCTGTCCTATCTTCACTGGATATGGAAAACGGGTGGTTACAGTTCTCTTTATAACAGCCCTTAACATATTTGAAGACTATCGGGTCCCTTCTTAGTCTTCTTTTCTTCAGAACTAAACATGCCCACTTTTTTTAACCTTTCTTCATAGATCAGTTTCTAAACTTGTCGTTTTTATTGCTCTCTTCTGAACTCTCTTCAGTTTATCCACATCTGTTTTTAAGGTCTGGCACCCATGATTGGACACAATACTCTGGCTGAGGCCTCACCAATGTCAAGTAGAGCAGAGAGTTACTTCCTATTACCTACATACTCCTGTTAATACACTCCAGAATATTAGCCTTTTTTGTAACTGCATCACCCTCGTTGGTTCGCATTTAATTTGTGATCCCTATAACTTCCAGATCCTTTTCAGTAGCATTACCACTTAGCCATTCCCCATTTTGTATTTGTAAGTGAAGTACTTTCATAGAATTTTATCATGTTGAATTCAGATCAATTCTCCAATTTGTCAAAGTTGTTTTGAATTCTAATTGTGGCTTTCAAAGTGCCTGCAACCTCTCTGAGGTTGGTGTCCTCTGCAGATTTTATAAGCAAGCTCTCCACTCCAGCATTCAAGTCATTAACGAAAACATTAAATAGTACTGGACCCAGGACAGATCCCTGCAGGACCACACTAAATGCTCCCTCCCAGTTTGCCAGCGAACCCTTGATATATGGTCTTTCAGCCAGTTATGCACCCACCTTTATAGTAATATCATCAAATGCTTAGAATTTGAGGTGTTTAGACATCAATATAAGTACTTTGATGCTGCTTGAGCTGTTTCTTGCTAATCATATTTTGATGTAGGTTTCTGGCCTGCTGAGAGAGAAGCAGGTAAATTTAATTAATATAACATGGTGTAATTCAAATTTTAATAAATATACATAAAGTTTTCTATTAGAAGGATTTTAACTGTTTCATGAATAGATTTGTCCCATAGACTTCTGTTTGTGAGCTGTCTGTTCGGCTCTAAGCTTCTTCAGTCAGAATAAATGTTTGTTGTCTAGTTTACCTGACATACTAAAACAGCCCTTCATTCAGCCATGAGCAGCTGCTGACTCTGCAACATTTTATTTCCCAATGGGAAGATAGGGAAGCAAGTGGATCTTACTAGAATGCAAAACAATGCTTTCCTCTGGATTAGTCAGCAGGAGAGCTGAAAGAAAGAACACCCTTTCCTATCACTTGAGATTCAACACATGACCTCTGTGAAGTTCCCACTTTTTATAGTAACCCAGCATCAGTCCTGCATTTGAGTGCAAGGAAGGGAAAGAGTGTGAAATTTCTTTTCCCTGCTAAGATGTACACATTTCTGTGGACTGAAAGAGTATCTTGTAAGGAGAGGTTCTGAGCAAGAATAGGCATGCTCTAGTTTAGTTGTTCCACACTAATGTAAGGGAAGTGACAATGTTTTTTAACGCTTTATTGTAAGTATAAATCGAAACTTAATTCAGAAGTTAATTTAAATGAAGTTTAGCTCAAGCACTGTGGAAACAAACAGTTCTGTTTGTCATCTTGCAGAGTGATGTATAGTTAACTAAGAGCATGTTAATCTTGTATTTCTGCCATTTGTTACTTGTAAAATTTCTTCAAATTGATTCTGGTTGGTTGGTTGGTTGTTTTTTCTTTTCCAACTAGGTTGTTAAGTCACCTTGCAATTCTTTTTGATTCACATAATTATTTTTGTTAAGTACTTGTTTAGAACTGCCAATATACTAAGGGTTCTACAATACACAAAAATAGTCCTTCAAATAGTTTCTCGCCAAATGATAACTTTTTTACAATAATTATCAGTTTTGTATAATCAGATCTCAACATTGTCACTAATACTAGTGATTTTATAACTGTGCTCCTGTGCTCTTCTGTCCCATACTTATTGAAATACACCTTGATTAGAATCACTTCATAAATTAACAATATATATTGCTAAAAAGATAAATATTTAATGCCTGGGGTTCAAATGGGGGAACATGTAATAAAGAAGGTCTTTAACCTTTCACTGTTGTAACCCTCATCCTTCCATATTCTCTTCCCTCTGTCATTTCTTGCTATGACTTGTAATGTAGGACCAATCCTGCAATCACTTTATAGACGAATAAGCGTAACTTCAGTCATAAAGGGAAGGATAAGTTGTCATATTAACAGTAACTCAAAGGGTAAGTCAAGTAGTGATATAGTAAGGGTTAATATAGATGAACTTGGCAACAGAAGTTCTTCAGTTGTGTCAGTGTGAATCCTAGGGTTGATGCACATGTGCCTGACATTTCGATTTAATTTGAATAGCAGTGTCATTTAGGGCAACATATGTGCCCTGCACTACCTTGTGCTCCCATATTAGGCTGTCACCCTCCCTTGAGTTCTGTCTTACCACCCGTGGTAATCAAATGGAACCTGGTGAGTGCCCATTTCACTATTTGTTCTCCAAGCTTCAAACTCATCTTCTAGAGTATCTTCATGAAGGAAAATCCTTCACCCTCCTTTATTTTGTATGTTCCTGGGGGGGGGAAAAAACTGAGACTCGGGTACACTCTCCTCTACTATATGGTGAGGCACCTCAAGCCAACTGCCATGTCAGACTTTAAACCTTCAGGATTTAAAAGCTGTCCAACACGCAATGAACTTGCTCCCTTAGTCAGTGGGTATAGACAGTGCCTTTCTGTCTGAGCCACATCGCCCAGTGTTCCATGTGTAAATCCTTCTTGTTGAGTACAAGTTGAGGGGGACACAGTTGAAACTACACTTACTTGAGCAATCAGTGAATGTCCCCTCAGACATGGGGAGACATCTACCTCCAAAGAACCCTACAGAAACAGTGAGTTCACCTGTACTGTCCAGACAAACAGCTAGCGTACACATTGCAGAAATGATTGCAGTACTCAGAGATGCCCATCATCAACCTTGTCTGTCACTCACCTCAACAAGTCATCTGGACACTTGATTTAATGGGGGTATTGGGAGTCACTTCAAAACAGATCTGGAGCTAATTTTGGGAGCAGCCTTGGACAAATTAGACATGATTATTAGACATGGTTGCCCATGGATATTCCATTCATTTATGTCTCATGAGAGCCAGTTACAAAGTAATGGCCTCACTCTGTCTAGAAGCTGTTCCATGGGAGTCTGAGGGAAGAGGCTTCTACTCCTGGTATTCGCCCCCCCCTCCCCCCCGGAGAAGAAAGAGCTCTTCATCTTCTCCTACACCTGAGTAGACTGAACAAATATATATGCTGCTTCAGGTTCAGGATGCTAAAGCTAGCTTCCATCTTCCTCTCTCTTCTGGCTAAAGACTGGTTTGTGGCTCTCAGCTTGCAAGATGTGCTTTCCTATAGCCTTCCACCTGTCCCATTGGAAACACTTGAGATTCACAGTCAGATCAATATCAATATAAGGTACAGCCATACAGAAACTCCACAACATCAAAGGTCTTCACAAAACGCCTTGTGGTGGTAGTGGCCCACTTGAGAATACAAGACGTTCACATCTACTCTTACTTGGATGACTGGCTGATCAGAGGCAGGTTGCAGTGAAGGACAGCAGCGAGCTTGGAATATGCTCTGCTTCTCTTCACCTGGCTCGGCCTCCTAGTGAACTGTGAACATTTTTCACCCATTGCAGACAATAGAGCTCATAGGAGCCCTGCTCCATTCCAGATTAGGAAAAAAAATGTTCTTCCCAGAGGATAGGTTCCAGTTATTCCAAGCATTCATACCTCAGTTAATATCAGAACCAACTACTGCAGTACAGACATGCCTTGCAGTGTTAGACCACATGTTGGCATATGCATAAGTGATGCTGCTTGCCAGATGTCATTTGTGGCCCCTTCAACTCTGGCTCAGGTCTGTCTATTCTCTGGCGAGACATTGGATAGATAGGAATGTTTCAGTCCCACAATATGTCATTGCAGATCTGCCTTGGTGGATGGTATCCACAAACACGCATAAAAGGACATCCTTTTCAGTTTCCTCATCAAGAAAGACTCTAAGCACAGGGATGTCAGGGATAGGTTGGGGAGATCATTTGGCCAACCTACAGATTAAGAGAAACTGGTCCCCAGATGACAAGGCTGCACATGAGTGTCCTAGAGCTTGGTTATCAGATTGGCCTGTATGGTGTTCCTACCTGAAGTGCAATTCTTCACAGTGCATTACACTACAAAAGGGGCACTCACTTCTTACCTCTTTTTGCCTGAAGGCCATCCAATTCTGAGTCTTTGGTGGCAAACAATGCCAAGTGTTAGAACACTTGCTCCAGAGGAGGTTTGAGTCCAAGATTATTGTTAGATGCCTTCCTCCTGCATGGAGCAGAGGCCTGTTTTACACCTTCTTACCAAATCCTAGTGTAATTTCCAGTGTCACGAGAGACAAGCCACCACCATTCTTATACTGGCTGATGCTGTCTTGGCTGACAGATCTGTTACAGATGTCCAACCAGCCTCTGATCCAGCTACTGGATTGTTTGAACCTGATCTCATTGCATCATAGCCTGATGATTCATCCAGACAGTCATTCCACTTCATGGCAGTGGCTCTTGGTTGGCTGAATACTATGGACAAAGGCTGTTCCCTGCTGGCCCACAAAATACTGATACAGAGTGGGAAAATATCTACCCCATCTCAATATGGACAACCCTACATTGTCTGGGCCTGGTCCAGGCCGCAATATCAAAGATCTTGGACTACTTATTGCATTTTAAATATGCCAGCCTTTCATTTAGCACATTTAACATCCACCTTGCAGCAATCTCAGCTTGCAATCTACCTGTATTCTCATGCTCCGTCTTTTCTTGCCCTACAGCATCGAAGTTTTTCACAGGGCTGTTATACACTTACCCACTAGTAAAAGAACGTACAGCTTGGGATCTCCAGTATAGTCCTCCTGAGGCTCATGACGCCTCCATTTGACCCTTTCTCAGAATGCTTCCTGAATCAGTCACCTTGAAGACTGTTTTTTACTAGTGGCTGTCACTTCAGAACTTGTGGCCGAACCTCTCTGTGAGACTTTCCATATGGGCAAGGTGGTGCTGAGGCTTCACCTGAAGTTCATTCCTAAGGCAATTTCAGAAACCAATGAGCGATCCTGCTCGTCTCCTTCCTGAAACCGCATTTGTCATTGGGAGAAAAGTAATTAAACACACAAGGTATATCTAAGACTTTTAGTATTTTCAAGGTAATAAAACAATCATTCAGACTGTTGGCGTGTCTACTTTTAGCCATAGCTGGGCATTCTAAGGAGCAAGCAATCTCATCAAAAAGGACATAAAAATAGATTACACAATGCGGTATTGCCAGCTGGCTGGTCTACCTTTTCCCACTGAACAAAAAGGCTCATTCTACCAGAGCACAAGCAACATACTCCACCTATGTCAGGAGTGTTTCAGTATCAGAAATCTGTAAGGTAGTGGAGTGACGTAACCCAGTGACCTTTGTCAAACACTGTGTCTTAAATGTCAAGTTCCAGAGAGCAACATTCTTCAGTTCATGCCGTTGAAATGCCTCCTCCAGTTGTCTTGAGGGCATACTGCTTTCCTGTTACCTAGAATGGATTCCACACTGACACATGCTTGAAGAAGAAAGAATGGCTACTTACCCTACAGTAGCTGTGATGCTGTGAGGTGTTCTAGTTAGTATGCATCTCACAAGATAAATCCAGTCCCACTTTTTGTAGTCTTCAGCTACCAAAAGCTTTAAATTGTCAGGGGACTGAGGGAAAGTTGCATCTGCTTTGCCCTTTATGCCCTCATATGGGAGCCACATGTGTCAGTTGGGGTATGTTAATGGGGGCGGAGGGGACCTTTGATGTTTGTGAGGTGCATGTGCATCTACAGCAGGACCAACACAGAGTACAACATCTCAGAGCTTCTGCTGTGTATTTCCCCAAAGGATGTGAAGTAGGAGTCATTCTGCTGCATGGGTCTTAGCAATGTAGATGAGTTCACCAGTGCTACCTTTATGAAGCTGTGCTCCTCAAGAGCTCAATTTCTGGTGGCATTGAGAGATGCAGAGTTCTGTGGGTTTTTGAATGTATAGTAGAGGATTTGGGCTGAAATGAATTAAACCAATATTTGTAATGTAAAGGAAATTGACATGTACGCAGGTTGTAGAACTTTGGAGTTCTGTTTGCAAATGTGTTTGCAATTTTTAAGAAGTCATGAACATTTCAGTTCAGGTTTTCAAATTAAAATTAAAGTTGTGTTTCACCCCCTGCAGACAGATGGTGGCTCTTATTGTGGAAGAGGTAACGAATGTCAAGAGACACTTGCTGAATTCTTAATCACTTTGCAATTTTGTCAGTTACTCCAAAAAAAATATATTAATAGAATAAAACCACCTAATATGGCTAACTTTCCGACATACTATACTAGTTGTAGAACTGGTTTTTGTTTGTTTTGTTTTGTTTTTGCAATTGGCTATATGGTATTCTCGGTAGATGGCTTAATTTACTTGATCTATGCCTCTGTGTTCGCTCTAGCCCTGTTTTTGTTTCAATTGATACTGTGATCCTGATCTTCCAAAGTGATCTGCATGATAACATGGAGTCTCATTTGTTCAGATGACTCTTCCCAGGATTGGGGCATGTTTTAGTTGAGAATGCATGGTCTTCTGATTGAGGCACTGAACTGGGAATCAAAAGTTCTGGTCTGTTCCTAGGTCCATCCGAGACCTTCTAGCTGACTTAAGCAAATCACTCAACCTGTCTGATCTCTCTTTCTTGATCTGTCAGATGGAGATGATGATGATCAAATCACACGTATTGAAAGTCTAAATTTATTATCTGTTTAAAGATTATATTTTGATCAGTGCTATAGCAAAGCCTCTAAATAATAATAATAATAATTAATAATAGGAATAAACCTCCACAAATTCATGTTTCTTTTATTTGACTTGAGTGCCTGGATTGAGATCAGCAATACAAATTTACATATTTACTGAAAGTGAAAGTTGATAACCTTCAAAAACTATCTGCTAAAGAAAAAACTTCATGTGCTTCCATTTGATTTTTCTCCTTTTATACTATATTAAGATGACCTGTCAGAAGTATGGGGGTTTTAAGACTTAAAGCCAAGATTTTCAAAAGTGCCAAGTGAGTTCATGTGTCTTCATTTTTGGTTATGCAAGTTCAAAATAACTTTTAAGGGCCCTGATTTTCAGAAAATACTTATAAAATTAGTGCCAACTAAAGTGTCGCAAGCTGAGCAATCAAAAATGAGGATCCAAAATCCATCACTATTTTAAAATATTTCTCTCTCTCTCTCTCTCATTTTTAACCTTAGAAATTAGGTCTAAACTCTATGGAAACTGTGGTAGCTGGGTATCACATGTAGATTAGCCTGATTAAGAGAGGATGTTGATTTTATTCAGGCTATATAAAGCTCTTTATTTTAACACACATTGAACTGAAACACTTGGGAGGAGTGATCGCCTTGTTAAGGATTCAACACCTCCACCCCTCTAATTAAAGGCTCAGAATGCTCCTGATGTGCGCGCACATTGGTTTCTAAGAAAGACCTCCAGCAAACAAAGGAAAAATAAGACTTAACATTTCTAATACTTCCAAGGTCTTGTCTAAATTGATTTTGTTTAGTTTTGGACTTTTTGCACAGGTGTAGAAACACAGACAAAACTATACTTGTGATACCCTTAGACCCTGGTACAAAGCCCAGTTGAAGTCACTATGGCATCTTTCCACTGATGTCTGTAGACTTTGGATCAGGCCTCTGGTGTAGACTTATTACATCAGTGCAGGTCCTCTGTGCATTCTGAGTCTCTGGTGTAGACTTATTGCAGCATGGTTACACTAGGGGCTTACATGTGCAGTGACATCAGTGTAACTACATATCATAGGTAGGGTTTAAAGTACAAAACAAAAATGTGTGAAAGAACTTTGAGGCCTTTTTTGTATCCGAATAGCACCCGTTTTTTCCCCATCCTTGTAGGTAACATTTACATTCAGATATTGAGATCAGATCTAGGATGACAGCAGTTACAATGAAACTCCTTTGCTTAAGTACTATGACTGTAAAATACGTACTTTATTTTGGAATCTGCCTTCCTTTTGCTCTTTGATCCAAACTACCCTTCACATAGGTCCCTTATTTTCCTTCCTTTAAAATATACATACATATTTTCTAAAACAAAAAAGGTACTTATTATTTAACTCGCAAGCACAGCGTATTATTTTAAATAACATTTTTTACAGACATGGGGCACTTCTTAAAGTGCATTCTTATCCTGTGGATCAAAGTTTTATAGGACTTGTGATGAGAGAAGTCCTCCACATGTCATCTGTTGATTATCACTTATTACAGATGATAGATGACCTAGTGAACTTTAAAATTCCTGTTTGCTTGCAAAAAAAAAAAAAAACAATCCATCCCCCTTTTGATACTGCAAGCCCTGAAATTCAGGGCCCACTTTTTATAATCATAACCCTAACAGTATATCATGTAATAAGAGGAGAAATGATAACATTGACGTGCTTTTCTTGTCAATGGTTTATGAAATTTGAGTTGTAGTAGTCTTATCTTTTTCTAACAAGATTTCCTTTTCCTTTCTTATAGGCAAAACTCCTTCATGTATTTAACATGGCATCAAGACTTCATCAAAAAGTAAGTTCCTGTGAAAATATCCTTGCATTTAGGTACACAGAAAAAGTAACAGCATTACAAAAGAGTTCACATAACATAGTTTGTGTTTTTTCCCTAGTGTCCAGCAGTCAGTGTTAAGAATTCAGTTGACAAGATTGATGCTGCATTGTAAATCGCTGTACCTCTGTCATGGTTGGTAACAGTCATCAGTGGACCTTTCCCCATCACATATCTATCTTCCACAGACCATAAACCAATAGGACAGTGCTGTATTTTTAGTGTAAAGTTAGCTGTTTTCTGCCCCTTCATAATGAGTATAGCTTTTATTACAGAATCATTTTGTGACTTTTTGGATGTTTTATGCTTATGAGTTGAGATAGACTCAGATGTTTAGGAAGACAGTTATGTTTATGTGGAAACGTAAGAAAACATGATCATATAGCAGAAAACTCAGGACTTTTTTTTTTTTTATGTGAAAATTTTACCTCCTAAAGATTAGTTTGTGAACATTTATTTAATTCATGGAAAGTCTTTCCCTTTGTAGCCAGTGCTAATGTTGTTAATGACTTTGTTCTTCAAATCACCAAGAAGACTATTGGTAATGAATAACCACAAGTAATAAATATTATTTTTGCACTATACTTATTACTTTTGTGGCAAGATTAATATCATGCCTCATGGGATATAACATTTAGTAAAATCAAACTTGTATAGGTAATCCTGGTACTGTTGCCAGCCTCTAACACCATATAAAAATGTCTAAATAAAATAGGGCAGATATCCCATAGCTTCAGTCTGTTTTACATGATGTAATGTATTCAGAATAGTATCTTTGTGTATTTCCATCTTGTGTACCCTGCAGTGGAAATACCATTTTTTGTTAGTGTAAATCAGTGTCGTCTTTCTAGACCCTTTTCAATGACTTAGTATTTTTAATTTTAAAAAGTGGAATAGTTTGATATATGGAAAATCAAGAAACATGATTTGTTGTGTTTCGTATTTTAATTTTTCTTTCTAAACCATCTTTGTGGTTTTTAATGTATTTCTGCAACATTTGTGTGTGTGTGTGTGTGTGTGTGTGTGTGTGTGTGTGTGTATACACTTGCTTCCTGAAAACATATCCTGTAGCAGGTATTTTGGGGTGAATCGCAGAGAAATATTACTCATTTTCAAACAACTGGGGGACTTTTTAAAAGAATCACTAGTTCAATCTCATTCACAGATAGACATAATATTAGCTGGCAAACTAAATGAACCTAATAATTATTGATGGTCTATTAACCTTTTCATTTCCCACTTACTTTCATTAGTTGTTGGATGGAGTTCCTCTTGATATCTGAGGAGGCAGAATGCTAAAACTAAATTAAATTCAAACTCTCCTGATTTGGTATAATATAGGGAGAAGGATTTTGACTAGTACTGTGTGAAGATGCAATAGCAGTTAGTAGTATAATGTTGACTCCTTTCTTTGTTCTGCATACAATAAAATTGTACATTGTAACACATTCTGTTTCATTATTTAGAATTAAAGATATTTATATTAAGGCTTGAAAGGATTAGTTTTTTTTACTGGTTAAATGTCGGCAAACAATGATTTCACCATTCACACGTTGACCAAAAAGTATTTCCATAGATGATGATAGAAATTTACAAACAGGCAAAGTCAGAAAAATGCTGCTTTGAAACTTGTTAGAGTTTGATTTAAGGATATTTTATTTGCATATTTTGATGTGATGTTGACAATTTGTGTTTTAATGGGTGTAAAGCTTTAACTTCTTGAATCTCAACATTTGTCTTTAAATAATTGTCTGACCTCCCCCATAATTTCCTGCAATTGTGGAAAATCATTAAAAAATAAATATTGATATCAGTCAAAATTATGAAAAAAACACACATTGAATTTTTCCAAGCCTGTTTATAATATGTACAATTGGTTCAACGTATTTTTCTGACAAGTTAAACCACATGTGAGTGACAAAACATGAATCTGAAATAGGTGACAATTGACTTTAAAAAAAAAAAAAAAGACTGCGCATGATTCACAGAATAGGTTTACATGAGCATCTAGTTTGCTGACACTGAGAAAATGATTTCTGAAAAAAGCCAGATGTAAAGATGAGTGTTTTCCAAAATCACTGTATTTGCACCACAACTTAACATGTAAGCCTTGATCCTGCAAGGCCTTGTGTAGTGTTCATCATGGGAGTACAAGGCTGCTGACATCTAATGCAAGTGTATACTCAGGGTGTGTGTAAGTGTAAATGAGGTGGAGCCCCTGGCATGACCCTATGAACTGAGAGGAAGCAATTCTCAGGAAGGTGGAGTGCCTGCTCCTTTATTCTTGAGAGTATGGTTAAAAAATACGTTGTCGGAGAATCCATTTTTCTGAAGACACTTGGGTTTAAGTATAAGCATCAGTATGCAAACAAGGTGGTATTCTTTTCCCTGTGTGGCCATAGTCTGGCTGCTAGGATTCAGAAACTTAGTAGTCACTAACCATGCAGACAGGTTTCAGAGTAGCAGCCGCGTTAGTCTGTATTCGCAAAGAGAAAAGGAGTACTTGTGGCACCTTAGGGACTAACAAATTTATTTGAGCATAAGCTTTTTTTGAGCTACAGCTTACTTCATCGGATGCATGCAGACGTTCTTGTTTTAATCACAACATTAACTGGATTCTTTTGGCTCCGTGTCCTACTTATGATGAGTTATTCTATATTTATACACACAGTACTCATACCCCTGTAATGCAGAATCAAAACCACAATATTAATGTGAATCTTCCTGTATTGCCTCTTATTAGGGCAGGAATATAATGTGTTCCCATAACAGATAATTTATCTGCCATTTTGTTACATATGGCTCTCATATATATTTTAGTCTGTATCTTTGTGTGTTTTTTGCACTCAGTTACATTAGGTGTTTCATTTATATTTAAAACTGTTAATATTACTCACATTACAGCTGATTATTGCAATGAAGTCATGTTTGTTTATGAGCAAAGTCCAGGTTCCCCACTATCTTTTTAGTTTAAAAAGGAACACAGTTAATGGCTTTGCCCATATTGCTTGGATTTTTTTTTATTATTCTCCAGCTCCTACTCTTCAGGTGTAGCTATTTTAGTATTATGAAGAATGATGGATGATGTAGGAAAGTTTCTTTTGAAGCACTTCTGATATTGTGCAATGCACTTGGGGGTCAGCTACACTTGACTGATGCATGATTTATCCAATGTCCCTGCCACTTTCTGAGATAAAGCTGCTATTTTATCAAAAATGCCAGCAAGTGTGATTTAGAGTTTGTACACCTCCTCTTTCAAATAATTGCTCTGATTACTTTCTGGCATGGCAATAAAATGATAAAGGTAATTGCACACAAATGTGAGAGAGCACCAAAATACAATAAAATTAACCTGAATTAGCTTGACTTGTCGATGAGAAGTATTTATGAAATGTATTTTTGCAATAAGGGAGACTGATATTATAGCTGGAAGGTGAGTTATTGCCTTAATGTAATACTGTTTGAAATTTAAAAAAAGAGACTGTTAGAGTTGAGGGTGATTGTGCTTTTGAAACTTAAGTTGAAGTGATTCTTATAATTGGCAGTAATAATGCATTGTGAAGGTAATATCTTTATTGTGTTATGCCTAGTTACATTATCTCTATTTAGCTGACTTTGGCTTTTTCAGAGAATGCAAGAACAGCAAATTTGGAATTTTGTGGATTATGATAATAAAAATGTTACCTTGATATTAAATTCACTCTTTACTCTCTGGATTACAGAACAAAAATGAAAATAAATTAAGAAGCAGTACAGTTCATCTGGTGTACCAATACTTGGTAAAATTCTTATCTCTTCTTCTCCTTGCAGATACAATAAATTCATATGGATGTCTATGTGCATAGCTTAACTGTGTAACAGAGGGTGTACTTAAATATATGCTTATGCTCTTTGTAAATGGGTATGCATATGCATACACATTCAGAATCGTTATGGTAGTTTAAATTTTATATTTGCTTAGTTTCAAAATATAACCAGTTCTTAAATATAATATTTACACCACTTTTACAGTAACTCTTGATAGCATTGTATGGTAAGCTTAATGTTCCATTGCCTATAGTACTTTAGATTTTCATTGTATATATATTTGTCAACAAAACAAAAAAACAGAGATTCTTTGCTTCCTTTTGTGTTGTGTTTTCCTAGATACTGTATCTAGATACAGATACTTTAGTTATAAACATTATTTGTTAAATAGCTAAAAGGATATTGTATGGGCATTTTAATTGATAAAATACTTCCCTCTGATGGTTACATATTACTGCACTGACACTTGGTGTTTTGCTTTTCATTACCTGGCAGTAAAATTCCATTCTTTTATTCCATATACTGGCAAAATTTAAATCCTAACGTGATGTGACTACTATGAGCACCAAACCATGGAATTGGAATCTCCCAACCAGCCCTTTCCTTCCTGTCCTGCACTCTTCCCTCCCCTCCCCCCCCCCCAAAAAAACCCCAAGACAAAACAGCAGCTCAGTACTGGTTTATTTTATTTTTTACTTCTGTTGAGTGTGTATATCAAACACACTTAGCTAGGAGTTTACCAGCTTGAGGGCCTCTGCTGAGTTGCTGATTGAATCTGTTGTGGCAATGAATTGAGAGAAGCATAGGCAGGTTGGTATAAATTAAAACAAATACTTTCCATTAGATGTTTAGGGTACAGTAGCAAATGACCATAGCTGATTAGAGCACAAGTGTAATTTTCTGGTTTCGCTATGCAATGCTTATTAGTTTTAGTTTCTGGATGGTCTTAAGGTGTAAAGGGCTTTAGGTAATCTAGAGTCAAGGACAGGAATAAAAAGGTCTTCATCTGAAAGAACAGGATAAGTTTCTCTTACACATGCAGATGGATCTAAAAACTATCATCTCTCTCTCAGCTAGGCAACTACCTCCGCCACAAAAGATCTACAGCACACCCAGACTGTGGAACTAATATAACAGTGAGTATACTCCCTGAGGCGGTCTTTCCGGTTGACTTCTGCCAATACGCTACCATGTAGTCTAGGTTGAACCTCAGCATGCTAGGTGGTGTTTGAGCTCCACTCTGGAATACTGGGTCTGCCAGCTTCATCATTTTACGTGAGATAGGGCATAGGGTTGGTTGTTTGATCGTTATGGTTTCTTTACCATGCCAATATTTCCCTACTAACCCATTTGGTGATGTCAAGTACATGTTGAATAGGAGGGGTAAAAAAATTAAAACCTGTGGTGTGTTTGAGAGCCCTGAGGGGCAGACGAGTAGTTTTGCTAAACTACCTATTGAGATCATTACCACTTGGGATCTCTCTTAAAGTAGCAGAGCCACTCACTTATGTCCATTGAACCGATGATTGGGACTGCAGATGTATCAGCAACAGCTCCTCAAACATGGTCTCTGATGCAAGTTCATAAACTGTGCTTTGTTGACCACTTTATCTCTGGAGAAATGGCTGGTCACCTGGTGCTGTCTCTCCTTGTTTCCATTTACTAATTTGTATTTCAAAATTAAAAATACATACTTTTTTAGTATTACTTTTCCATGTTTGCAGTTGCCTTTGTTGCTACAGGGATGTTAAAGCTTGGTGAATGTGGGATGAGGTGGTTCATGAGTAAGGCTATGAGTCAGTCATGAAGGTCACATATTCCATGATTTTATGAGACCTCCATGACTTCCTGAAATTTCCAATAATTCAGCTCCATGGTGGCGAGGCTCAGGCTTCAATAAATCTGTGATTTATTGTTTGTTGTCTGCGTCCTGTACATGATGTTTAATAAACATACCCGTGCCAAAATCTGGCCTTATTCATGAGACACTCTAAGATATGATTAACACTGGAAAAAGTGTGACTCCTGCTTTATATTATGAAAAGCCTTAATATAGCAAAGAATCAGCAATGAACACTTTCCTCTTTCTACATCGCTAGGTGGAGGTCATAATCCAGTGCCACATATGCAATTTCTGTCTCCTGCTGAAGTCTGAAACCTGATTGGCAGGGTTTAAAGAAATCTGAGGATTCTAATTCCCACCAGAGTGGCACCACAACTGTCTCACCCAGCTTTCCTAAAAAGATTGCATTTGGGTTATCAGTTAGCAAGACTGTTAATATCAAAAGATGGCTTCCTGAGCAGAGGCTAATCGGAATGAGAGAAAATTGTGCTTCAGACCTGGGTTCATGCTTGGACTATGAAAACAGGGATAGCAGCATCTGTCCATTTTTCTACTTCGTGAGTCTCGTACTCTCTTTTGGAAATGTTAAGCACTAATTGTTACGCACCAAATCTGAATCTTGTAATACCCCTGCTCTTTTGCCTGAGGAGGAGTCCAGTCTTAAGTCTTTACTTCTTTTCTCATTCTGATTTTGTGAAATAAATATATTTCATAGTCAAGGATCTTGTATTTTTTAGAGAACTCCCATTCAAAATGCCTTATTAGATCAGTGATTAAAATGCTTTCATTTTAAATGACTAAAATAACAATTAAACTGCGAAGTATCTCAGTGCCAGAAAAGGAAACAATAGTGGTTTTTGTTGGAACTCATTTATTTGCTTCCGTGGAAGGAAAAGGTATTTTTCACTACTTGAATTGTAAAGATAATGTCCTTTCTAGACCCATATCTGTGCCTGAAATGTAAAGCAAGTAAGAGAGAGTGCAGAGAGAGTGCATGAATTTCTGATTCAGGAGTAGGAAGGGAGACAGTATGACACTTTTTTTTTAATGTAGCTAAAACTGATGTTGGTGGTCAAATACTCGGGAAGGTATTGAATGTATGAAATGGAATTGGTATGGTTCAACTGCATCAGAGATGGAAAGCATGTTGCAAACCCCAAACAGCTGTGCTTTATGGGGCCTGCATCCGCCCTAATGGGCGGCCACTTGTGGGAAGAGTGGTCCAGCTGAGATACAAGATAGATCCATGACATCCCATTCTCCAGCTCGACCATCCTGCATAAGGAGACATATTAGCCACAGAGGGGAATGCAGCGATAGGTACAGAGGCTCTGTGGCCTTCTGGGGAAGAACCTATTTTCGCATCCTCACCAACCAGAATTCCGATGTTCATAGTCCATATTCTTGGTCTACCCTCTTTATCTGTGAAGTTCAGGTGCCCACCAATGAATTAAACTTTTAGTTTTTTTTAAAAAATATAAAATACTCTTAACATTCTTTTAAATTTAGTTTATGTCTATACTACGGAGACTGTACTGGTACAGCTGTCAGCATAGCTGAGGCATAACCCTGCAGTGTAGACATAACCTAAACCAACAGAAGGGTTTTTCCATTGGTATGGGATAACCAAATGAAGTAGCTACATCAGTAAAGCATTCTTCCATCAACAAAACTGTGTCAACTGAGTTTTAGGTCAGCATTACTATGTCAGTAAGGGTGTATAGATAGATAGATATAGATATGTATATATATTGTGCCCCTGACCAACATAGCAATGTCTATCTAACTTTTAAATGTAGACCAAATTACAAAATTCAGCACTCAGAATGCCATGTTTAAGGCTGCATGTGCAACTTTCATTCATTCAGATCTTGTGCTTTGTTCATAATCATTAAAATAGTCTTTAGGCACATCACATACTAATATTTTTCTCACAGGATCCCTGCCTCATTCAGTGTACAGATAGTTCTCCAAAATTGCTTCTTATCCTCCTCATTCATTGTGCAGCACCAAGTTTTAGAATTTTAGGGTTAGAAGGTCTTAATATCTTCATAACATCTCTGTTAGATTAGATGGTGTTTATTCTTGTGTTGATGGGGAACTGAGGCACAGAGATATTAAGGCTAAAATTGTCGTGTCCCCTAATTTTGGGTGTTCAGTATCATTTTTCAGAATACTTAGCAAGAATCCAGTTCTCCAGGGCAGCATTTAGTTGCCTCTTTTTCTATCGTTTTATTTATATAGGTTCTTAAACCATGCTCATCACTATAGTATCTGAGCACATATCAGTTGTGCATTAAGTGAAGTGAGCATTGACATATTGTGTGCTCATCCTGCCTTAAGCAGGAGATCTCTCTTTCTGCTTTGCTTCTGCCCAACACCTCAGATTCTGATTGTTTCCCATACGTATCTTGGCTCCTACCCTATTCAACCCCCTCTTCACATCTCTGTCATAGATTCAGGCTATTTCCTCCTCCTCCCCCCTCATGTTGCTTGAGTGTCTGCAAGGAGAGCATCGAGAGCACAAAAGACACATTCTCCCTTCTTTCAGATCTTGTGCTTTGTGTTACATTGGAATCTAGCAATAAGGAAGACCACTTGCTGAGAAAGACCTGCCCAGTCCTTGCATGCCTGGGCTGGAGCATGCACATTACAGATTGAATTTTCAGATAATTTAGCTGCAAAACTCTTTTCATAAAGATGGCAAAAAGACAAATCTCTTGTACTAGGGCAAATAAACTGCCAAATTCAAATTCTCAATCTAGAACCTTCATGCTTTGGAACTTCTCAACAAAACAGAGTTTGTTTTAACATGGTAAAATAATGTAGACATTCTGCATGGAAAATGTCTGCCCAAATAACAGGTTTGCCTGTAATTCATGCAATGCACTGACTCCGTGCCCTATATAGAACTGTCTTCTCTTACTCTTTTTTCACTATAAGCGACAATTGGAATATATAAAAGGCATGGAACTTTGTTATATGAAAAGTTTGCAGGCCCTTCATTGTAATTTTGAGTAATGACAGCTATTCCAATATCAAAATGCTTGTAATATCCTTAGATTATTACACTGGATACTGTTTATTTAATTAAAATGTTGTAAAAATGTTTCTTTGGGGGGGTGCGGAATATGACAAACATTTGTATTTATCTGGTTTTGGAGAGTTTTTTTGTAAAACAAGTTACAGGCAAGTATTGGAGACCAACTACATTTAGATTTCTATCAGAGAACAACCCTGTACTAAGATTTCATGTGTAAGTACTGTAGGCTATATACCAATACAAGGAACAATTCTAAAATTGGTATGCCAATACAATAATATATGCTTTTTATATTTGCTTGAAGAAAAGACTCCTTTATATGATCAAAATGTCTGATCTAGTGAAGAATGGATTTGTGATTTTAAAAACAAAACACCTAGTTCCCTTAGAAATAAAATAAAGAAAATATATATTTTAAGACAGTGAGGAAGCCCTGTCAAATGTATTGAAAGCTTTCTACATGACAGACCAAGAGAACTCCTTGCCTGCCAACACAACTGACAGAAGATTTTGCCAAAGAGTCAGAGGCCTCTGATACTTGGAAATACATTTTGATAGCTTGGCGTTTTGGGTCTTTTGATTACTACCCAAAGAGAAGCTCACTTTTTTGTTCCCTTTTGATTTTTTTTTTTAGCAAAATTAATGTATTACAAAGAACTTTTGTTAAATTATTTCAAAAATGCTTTAGAAAATGGATGTTGTGTTTAATGTATGTGTGGGGTGAATGAGCCATATACATTAAAATTCAGTGGGTGGGTTGTGTAGGCTCACATGAAGCCCAAAATGGAGAATGGCTGTAATGGCAGACTTCTTTCAGTTGCCCTTTTTTATTTTTGAAATTTAATTTCTTTAGTCACTGGTATTAGTTCCTGGGAAGGTAATATAAATGTGGAAGCGCTTAAGATTTGACATTTCACTCCTAACTTCCACAAGCCAGGAAACAAGAATGCAACTTGTGTTTTCAGATCATCTGAAATTACAGGTTTATCTTAACAAACTGTGTTGGATTTATTTAGTAGACCACTGTGAATATTAGCAAAACGTTGGGGAAAATTAAAGGGTACTGCGTTTGTAATGGATATAAGACTTGAAACCTTTGGTTTTAGATTTCAGAAAACAGCAAATTAATAACACAGGTTATGATCAATGGGTATAGCTTTCTATATGAAAATCTTGAAGATTGCGTGAGAAATTGAATTGATTTAGGAAGTAAGTTTAGATAAGGCTTCTGAAAGCATGACGGGTGAAGCCAGACATTTTTTTTTTTTTCAATGATCATGCACTTGTGGAAACACAGAATTTTTAACTTCCTCTACATTCTATACACTGAGAAGGCTGATTAGGCCATTCTACATTCTATACACTGAGAAGGCTAATGAGGCAGTACTTTGTATGGCACATGAGTAGTGTGGAACATATCTCAGAGTAACTTTCTAGGTTCAAAAATCTTGATCTGGATTACAGTCCTATTCAACAACTAAAAGGCGTGTATTACAGGTGAACTGGGAAACCACAGGCCCGTTAGTTTAACCTCAATTGTATGCAAGGTCTTGAAACAAATTTTGAAAGAGAAAGTAATTCAGCACATAGAGATAAATGGTAATTGGGATAAAATACAACATGGTTTTACAAAAGGTAGATTGTGCAGGACCAACATGATCTGTCTTTGTCTAAAAAATCATTAATCTTCTCAAAGGCAATGCAGTAGATCTAATCCACCTGGATTTCAATAAGGCATTTGATACATGGGAAATTTATTAGTTAAATTGGAGAAGATGGGGATTGATATGAGAACTGAAAGGTGGATAAGGAACTGATTAAAGGGAAGACTACAGCAGGTCAGACTGAAAGTTGAACTGTCAGGCTGGAGAGACATTACTAATGGAGGTCCTCAGGGATCAGTCTTTAATGTTTTCATTTGTAACCTTGGCACAAAAAGTGGGAGTGTGCTGAGGAAATTTGTGGATGGCACAAAGTTGGGTGGTATTGCCAATATGGAGGACTGGAATATCATACAAGAATATTTGGATGACCATGACAACTGGAGTAATAGCAATGGAATGAAAGTTAATAGTGCAAATTACAAGGTCAGGCGCTTAGGGACTAACAAATTTTTTTGCTATAAGCAGGGGACATATCAGTTGGAAGCAACAGAGGAGGAGAACGATCTGGGTATACTGGTTGATCACAGAATGACTATGAGTCGCCAGTGTGCTGCAGTCATGGAAAAAGCTAATGCAATCCTTGGATGCTTTCAGGAGAGTTATTTCCAGTAGAGCTAGGGAAATATTATTACCATTATACAAGGCACTAGTGGGACTTCATCTAAAATACTGTGTGCAGTTTTGGTCTCCCATATTTAAGAAAGATGAATTTAAACTGGAACAGGTGCAGAAAAGGGCTACTAGGATGATCAGAGGAAAGGAGAACCTAAGGCTGACGGGCATGATTGCATGCTATTAATATATCAGAGGGATAAACACCAGGGAGGGAGATAAGAGACAATCGTCACAAGAATAAATGAATATAAACTGGACATAAACGGGTTTAGGCTTGAAATTAGATGAAGGATTCTAGCCATTCTTTAATCTCTCTCTCACGCACACACACACACATACACACACACACACACATCAGTATATGTGTATAAACCAATACAAACACCTGCTCTGAAAAGCAGATACTATATCAGACTTATCAGAAAAATGCCTTAGATTCTTTAATGAATATAAGTAATTGTAAACTTGAATTGATGTCTAATCTGAAATACCACATCCCTGGAAATTTAGTGCTTCCCAATGTTAGGCTGAGACATTTGTTCATCACGGACTCAATGAAATATCCCATCTTCAAATATTTCTTTTTTTTATTAAGTGGATACAGAAGGCAAGCAAATGCTTTGAAAATTTCTTTGAAGACTTCCACTTGGTTTCGGCTCTTCTTTATTCTTGCTTATTTGAACGCGAGGAGATATTATTGGTGAAGTGACTTTTGAATATAGTGTAATCAAACTGTGGGTGTGTGTTTCAGGGCTTATGTCCTGGGCGGCCAAAATTACTTTCCATCCAAGCCACATACCCTGGCTCTTGGACTTCTAAAGATTTGTTGTATGTCTGCTGGGAGCCGTGGTTGGGGTTTCAGCCCTGCAGGTGGCACCTGCTGGGGCTCAGAGCTTCAGCCCCAATCCTGCTGAAGTCCAGGAGGTGCGCCCCACAGGACTGAAGCCCCAAGACAACTCCCCACTGGGCAGAAGCCCCTACTTCATCCCCCACTGCAAGGCAGAGGTCCTAAGCTCCACTCTCTCCCACCCCTCATCTGGTAGGTGGAGAATGGGGTGGAGGGGGCACTGCGCGAGCCGCTCTTTAATGGTAAAAGAGCTGCATGTGGCTCATGAGCCACAGTTTTGCCACCCCTCGCTTATGCTATCACATTTGGCAGTCTCTGTTAAACAACAGTGGCCCTGGAAATGTGAGTTTTGCATTTAAGGAAGAACAGTGAGTAAACAGCTTGAGCAGGAAGTTGCATAACTATTGTTCGCATTACTCCTGGTTCAGGGTAGTACTGCCAGAGTTTTTGTGATCCTTCCACTTTTTGGTCATTTAATAAAGACGTCATTCCAGTCTCTTTGCATTTTCTCTTGTGAATGCATACATAAAGTTATGGAGATGTCTTACTTTCTGGATAAGTATGAGTGGATGCCTTTGGGAACTGACATCATTCTACTCACAACTTTTGTCTTCTATCATGGAATCCCTGAAGAAATCTATATTCAGGTATTGCTCCTTAACAGCTGGGAAGGGATCAGTAATCTCTCTCTCTCTCTCTCTTATAACCAAGTATATAGGGATTTACTCTCTTGAGCTAAATCAGCAGATAAAGATTCTATTCAGGATATTTCAACTGTAATTAGTTTCTTCTATTCCTGATATTCCTTAAAATCCATGGTAAAGTCTGAGCGTGTTGGATAGTGTCTGTTGGGCAAACTACAGTCTTTTGATCTTTGAGATTAGAAGTATATAATCCCACTCTGTGAAACACCTCTTAGCCATAGAAATCCTGAGTGTGATGTTTGTTAAGAACATACAAAAAAAATCTAATCTGTCCTTGTTCCACGAAACAAACAGGGCTCTATGATGAGTATGGTTTGAAGGCTGAGGAAAAGAGTAACTGTAGGAAATTTGAAAATAGGCGAGGAGATTAGTCAAACACTTGATTATACTGGGGGAGGAGATTGGGTAATGGAAGATCAACAGACAGAAAGTTTAGGTGGGTTGGGAAGTAGATCAGACCTGCTATTTCTCTCAGTTGTGGTTGCATTTTTCAGTTCTTATTGGATCCATCACAGTTCTGGTATTGCTGGGTGGCATGTATGGCCTAAAGAGCCTGACTGGCTCAAAGATTATGACCTTTACTCACCAATATAAACCTCACCAAAGTCATCTAAACCTTTCTGAACTTGGGTTCAATTAATGCAATGTGCTCACTTCTTGAAGACTACTCAAAACCTTCTGCTACTGCAGGATGCACCTGTTTATTTTAAGCAGGGAGGACAGAAAGTGGGCCATCCGCTCACTTCAGAGTGCAATTGAAGGTGTTGGTATCTATCTATCTCTGGCTGTTAATACAGGCTAGAATGCTCTTTGTCTTTATCATATTTCTTTTACAGTAGTGCATTTTATATATCATTTGCACATACTCATATAAGTTTGATAGTGTAGCAGCTAGCTTACAACTGTACTGAGAATGGTTTTGCCAAAGTCTTCACAGGACTTTTTCTGCAATTGCTTCTCTTGGCCACCAGTAGCCACTGCTTCTGGACAGCTGAACTCAGAAGAAAGACTTTCCCACCTGAGCTTCTGTTGCTTCTCTGCAGGCACTCTAGCAGAATGGAGTAGGAGAAATCACCCAGACTTGGATGCAGGTGAGGAACTGAAAGAGGGACACGATGTGGGATAATATTTGTACGTGTAAAAGCAGGGCAGAGACAGGGATTGTCTGGAGGATAGGAATAAATGGGAGGGGTATCAAAAAAGGCTGTGAGGAACTGGGACAGAAGAGTCTAACCACTAGATAACACAACCCTCGGGAATCCAGGATTCTGTTCTAGGTTCTAAAATTCCATCATTCCTCCACTGTCTAGCAAATAGCAGTGAAACTCACTGGTTTTATCTCATCCTTCTATACTTATTGGTCCATATAGTGGATAACGCTGCTGCTGCTGCTGCTGCTACTACTACTACTACTACTACTACAAGTTATTCCCTTTGCTCAATTTGTTGAGGTCTGTCAAGGTTCCAACTCTGCTGATGACTCACATGGGCGTTGTTCTGCCCACATTATGATGTTTCAGAGGTTTTTCAGTTTTATTTTAAAAAATATGAAAGACTTGAGTTTCAGTACATTGAATGAGGCGAAGGTCTTTTGAATGTGATCATGTAATTGAAAACTTCATCATGTGGAAGGGTAAACCAAGTTTGAACAGCTAACCTTAATTTTGGCATTTACTAGTTTTTGAGGTCTTGACTGCAACCTTAATGTTTTTATTGTAAGTTTTTTTTGTTTGTATGTATTAGATAGAAGATACGTATATTAATATTAAAATATGTTTGGATATGGATACATTGTCTCACTACTAAGAGCCCAATCCAACTTCTATAAATCAGTGGATTGGGGCCTAAGTCTCTTCTTTGGTGTTACTTCATTTTCTGGGATGTCAGATACTTTTTCTATGGTCTGTATTATTTGGTAACTTTTGTTTCATTTTAATCTTAGGGTGTCATGTATGTCAAGTGACCTCAAAAAGGAAGTTTCCTATAAAGTATATTTTATAACTTTATGTGTATACTTCTTAGTTGGTGTTGGTGAACAAGGGGTGCTCTTGTTCTGGAAAGCTGAGAAGCGTTATCACCTTGAAGAGTTCAAAAGAGGCTTGATGAATTTTCTCATAGAATAAGTGAATTAAAAGACTTTTTAATGTGTATGCAGTGGACGTATCCAAACGTGTATGAAGAGAAAGGTGAAACCACTTACTGGTCTTTGGGGTCTAAGATGAAGAGTATATCCCTTCTCTTGGGTTTCTCTCTCCTCACCCCTGTCCCATCTTTTACTCTATTTTTAACTTGTTGAACTTAATCCTTTCCACCCTATCCTCATCTCCATTCTTATTCTTCCTCTAGACACCAGAAGCATGCTTCCCTGATACTGTATGGCTTCTTGCTTCCCCTTTTTTCCCTTGCTAGCTTATTTTTCAACATGGGGCTGCTTCCTTACTCTGAGTCAGGAAGTTCTCACCATTCACTGACAAGATTGCCATCAGAGAAAGATGGAATAAAGCAGAACTGTGCACTTGTCTTGAGGCAAATATTAATCTTCTTAACTTGTATTTTTCTGTTGCAAAGGTATGGGGTTAGACTGCTCAGTAACTCTGCTTTAACAGAAAACCAGAATTCTTGGATTGCTAGATTTGAAAACTTGGTCTTCAGCATATGATCACTTGGCAATTTCTTGAGCTGAGATACTTAAGATTGGAATGTTGTGGAGAACAGGTTTTGGAGATTCATGAAAACATTGATCAATATGGGAATACAATCCAGACAAATTAGTTAATTGGTCTGTAATAGCATTATTTTCACTTTCACTTGGTTATTTTTAAAAGTCTGGTAACACTGGAAATATCTGTTACTCTCTTTTCAATGAGACATTTCCAAAATAAAGCTGCTCATGAATCCCCCAATTTTCTTTCATATCTAGTATATTTGTATTTCTTGAAGTACTAGATTCAGCACATGCAGTTTGCCAAATAGGTACACCAGATAAATTAATGTAATCAAAAAGTCCACATTGCCCATATGGTCCCACGGTTCTCTCTGATTATGGTTGCTGCCCCATCAGGGCAGTCCGATACTCGTAGCCCACTATGAATTTATTGTGGATCTTCAGTATTTCCTCACTGGTTTCTTGAGTTGTGATTTCTTTGCAAAATAAAAGTTCTTCAACTATTATACCTGCTTTGACAAATCTTGCATAACACAGAAGCTGGGCCGTGTTGGGTATGTGTGTGGATTTATCAAGTTACAGTGCAAGATATTGACTTGTTTATTGATTGGTCCTGGATGTTTTCTGCAAGGTCATCAGTGCATCAACGGATTATATTATTTGACATAGGAATGTTTTTTTCAGTGCTATGGTTGGTTATTCCCCAGTCACAATTCTACACGTCTATTGCTGCTGGAAGTAGAGTCTTGCCAGTGGTGTGTGCTTGTTTGCATCTGGCAATTTGCTGGCCATAACAAAAGGTGTTTGTAAGACTTTTTGAACAGCTGCTTAACTAATCATGACTTTTTTTTTTTTTTTTGCTGCTTTAATTCTTTTTTTGGCTCCTATTTCCGAATTTCAGGTGCTTGGTTTCTAAAAGTCTCTGTAGTTTCTCTGATCTCATATTTTCATTTACTAACACTTGAAAATAAATGGCACATAGTGGCTGTGGCCGAAATTGTGACCGAAATGCAAACACGATGTAGCTATCATTGTATTGTCTACTTTTCTTCCTTTTTTGATCAACTTTATCAAAATCATCTTTTTTAGCCAAAAGCTGAATACATGTGGGCTTAGCACTTGGTAAAAATCATTCCATTACAAAGATAAGACACACCTGTCTCTTCCTCAGCCCATTTTTCGCTATCTGCTAGCACTTTGCTTCTGCTGCCAGCACTGGGAACCTCTCTTTGCCCTCTGCTCCAGCAGGGTGCTTTCAGCCAAGAAACTTTCTGCTCAATGCCTGCCCCAGCAGGAAGTGTCTCCACTGAATGCCCTCTGCAGGAGTGGAGGGCACAGAGAGGCTCCCAGCCTTGGCAGCAGCAGCGCAGCATAAGATGCAGGTGATTTTTAAACCTAGTTTAATATTCTCATAATTAGGAAAAAAATGGGTATATCCATTCATTCCCCCGTTCCCCCCCAAAAAAACTCTGAATGAACCCTTTGGAGCCACGGCTCACATATTGTGAAGCACTGCTCTATGACATTTTTGTTAGAAATAGGAAAGGTATTTGTATAGTAAACAGCAATTCTTGTCTACCCTTGTGATCTTGTTATAGTGGAGATTGTAATGATGGAAACAGACACTTCCTAACTTCTTATTTCTTATGACAGTCGCTGATCCCTGTTGCCTTCACAAAGAAATTTGTTGTGATTAATACAGAGCGTTGTGATGAGAGGAATAAACTTGCTGGACCAGAATGAGTTACGGTAGCATTAGAACTGAAATCATATAACAAATTGCTATACCATTCCAGATACCTGTAACATATTCCCCTTAAATTGAAATCCAGTATTTCAAACTTTCATTGAATTAATTTTAATACAAAACTAGAATCAATAAAAAAAAAGGCTAGGGAAAACTACAACACTCCAAAAATCAGCATTTTAAGAATTCAGGGCCAATATTTCTTTCTTATAATTAGAATGAAGAAGTAGCTCCCTGGGTGTTTGTTGATTCTCTTTTTGAAAACGCAACACAATTTTTAGTATTTCTTTTTGGCAAGTCGCTAATATATATGGAGTCATAGAAACAATAGAGACTTCTGAGGATTATAGTTTATATACTAGTTTTGTAATGCAAATAAGTAAAAGTATTGAAATGATGTGTCTTTAGGATATTTTTATGTAGAAGGAAAAAATGAAAGTTCATTAGTTTATTGCACCTTGAATGAGGCATTGCAGCATCACTACTGTCAGAGCAAAGCTGCCCTCAAGCAATATTGGTCCTTCTCGTCATATATGTCCAGAAATCCAGCTTTTGCAGCTAAGAATCCCTGCAGTATGTATTCAGGTGATCTTTATGGTGCTTATTTAAGGCTCTTTGGGGCAACAGGTGCTGACATTTTTTAACACACTGTGTGTTTAAAGATACTAGCTCAATATAAGAACAGGAGTGCAGGAGAAATCCAAGTGTGAATTTTCCGGAGGAACCATTGATATTTGTTTTGGTTAATAGAGAAGGTATCCATTTTCTTTTTTGAAGATTGAGAAGAAGCAGTTTCCATGGTGTGGTACTGGGATTACCTTCCAACCAAGAATTTTTAAAATAATCATGACTAGAATGAAGCATTTCCTACTACATTGGTGTAAACACCAGTACCCCCGGGATTGAAAAATAGCATAAACATGGTAAAGAACTATGTATTATAGGTGGCAGGGTTCTAATGTTGTCCAACCATGGTAGCAGGTGTTGGAACCTAGTAGAGAGATGTTGCTTGATTTATGCTGACTTGTGACAGGTGCAGCTCACTAACTCCATATTGGAGATAAAGAATATGGAAATGATCCATTGGGTTGAGGAAAGTGGAGTCCAGAACAGATTTCTGCAGGGGAACTCTAGGTATAACTAACTTTGGGGAGAAAGTTTACGCTGAAGTTTATGGGGTTTTTTTTATTTGAGCTACCAATTTAGCAAAATCTTAGGAAGAGGTTTGTAAACTAATTATTTTGTGTGTCTGTTATGTGAAAGCAAGATAGAAATTTAATCTACTCACATGTAGTACCAGCTGTTAAGACACCTTCTAAACAAGGGGAAAAAAGGAAAGATTCCTAAAATAGGTGTCAGAGTAGCAACCGTGTTAGTCTGTATTCACAAAAAGAAAAGCAGTACTTGTGGCACCTTAGAGACTAACAAATTTATTAGAGCATAACCTTTCGTGAGCTACAGCTCACTTCATCGGATGCATTTGGTGGAAAAAAACTTTTTTTTTTTCAAAAAAAAAAAAAAAAAAAAAAAAGTTTTTTTCCACCAAATGCATCCGATGAAGTGAGCTGTAGCTCACGAAAGCTTATGCTCTAATAAATTTGTTAGTCTCTAAGGTGCCACAAGTACTGCTTTCCTTTTTTCTAAAATAGGTGGTGATCATTGAAAAACAGTTTGAGCAGACCTTGCTGCAATTCGAGGGGAATAACAACAAACCCAAATTGCAGCCCAATATTAACAACTGCAACAATTCAAGGAACAGCATCGGCCTACGTTACAGTCAAACAGTATCAGCAGCTAACATTTCAGAATATAAGAACAGTCATACTCGGTCAGAACAATGGTCCATCTAGCTCTGTACCCTGTTTTCTGATGGTGGCCAGTTCCAGATGCTTCAGAGGTAAAGAACAGAATGAGGCAATTTCAAGTGATCTGTTCCCAGTCTTCCAGTCCCAGCTTCTGGCAGCTGGGGGTTTTGGGACACCTGATGCATGGAGTTGTATCCCTGACCATCTTGGCTAATAGCCATTGATGAACTTACCCTCCATGAATTTATCTAATTCTTTCTTGAACCCAGTTATACTTGTGGCCTTCACAACAGCCCTGGCAGTGAGTTCCCCAGACTAACTGTGGGTTGTGTGAAATACATTCTTTTGTTTTGTTTTTAAACCTGCTGCCTATTAATTTCATTAGGTAACCCATAGTTCTTGTGGTATGTGAAGGGGTAGATAGCACTTTCCTATTCACTTTCTCCACACCATTCATGATTTTATAGATCTTTATCATACATCTCCCAACCCCTTCTTCATTTATTTTTTTTCTGAGCTGAACAGTTCCAGTCGGTTTAATCTTTCCTTGTACGGAAGCTGTGCCATACACTTAATCATTTTTGTTGCCTTTCTCTGAACCTTTTTCCAATTCTAATGTCATTTTTTTGAAATGGGACAACCAGAACTGCGCAGTATCAAGATCTGGGCATACCATGGATTTATATAGTGGTGTTATGGTCTGTTCGGTTTTAATATCTATCGCTTTCCTAATGATTCCTAAAATTCTGTTAGCTTTTTTGACTGCTGGTACACAGTGATTGGATATTTTTAAAGAGCTATCCATAATCTCTTTCTTGAGTGGTTACAGCTAATTTAGACCCCATCATTTTGTCTAGGTAGTAGGTGTAGGAGTTGTCTAGGAATATGTTTTTCAATGTGCATTACTTTGCGTTTCACTGAATTTCCTCTGTCACTTTGTTGCTCTGTTACCCAGTTTAGCTCTTCTCAGTCAGCATTGGACTTAACCATCTTGAGTAATTTTGTGTTCTTCTTTGAGTGCTTGTTCACATCTATTCCACATTAGGTGTACGCGTGCTGTGTGCATGAGCGTCGGAAACTTTTTCCCTTAGCGGTTCCCGGTGGGCCCCCCAAGTGGTACCACTGCTCCCCGCATATATACCCCTACCGGCCCAACCCCCTCCAGTTCCTTCTTGTCGTCCGTGGCGGTTTTGGAACAACCTCTCTCTCGTAGAGGAGCAGTCCCTTAGCCTTTAGAGTAGCTGTTATCAGTTTGTTTACATATAGATTGTGAACACTTAAGTGATTAGGTGCTTGGAGGCCTTCAGCACTGGCCCTGGGCTGCGGGGCATGCCGCAGGCCCACGGCTTCAAGGCTTGCGCCACATGCTGCAAACCTATGCCAGGTTTCAGAGTAGCAGCCATGTTAGTCTGTATTCGCAAAAAGAAAAGGAGTACTTGTGGTACCTTAGAGATTAACAAACTTATTTGAGCATAAATCTCCCCACTGTATTTTCCACTGAATGCATCCGATGAAGTGAGCAGTAGCTCAAATATGAGTATGCTCAAATAAATTTTAGTATCTAAGGTGCCACAAGTACTCCTTTTCTTTTAACCTATGCCAGTTAGTGATCCCCACGACTCGTGTCTACGTTGCCTGGGGGATGGACATCAAATTGAAAGGTGTAGGATTTGCAAGGCGTTCAAGCCAAAGACAGGAAAGAAAGAGACTTTTGCCTAAAGCAACTGTTGATGGAGGCTGCATTGCAGTTGCTAGGCCCGGAGCGCCCTATGCCGGCTCAGGCTTCCCCGGAGCCATTGGGAGACCCGGCACCGGTGAAGCACCGTAAACTGTCGGCCGTAGAGCGCCAGGCTAGGCCCCGGCACCGATCGTCCTCCCCGTGCGGCCTCCGGCACAGCCTAAAGGATTCCCATACAGGGGAAGCTAGCGCCTCCCACGGTACTGAGCACCGACAAGAGGGGGAAGGCCACGGTACCGGCGCTGACACAGGCGGTCCCGGCGGCACAAGCCCCACTGAGCCCAGACCTAACTGAGCTCAGTGCGGACGATGGGCTCAAGGGCATAATGGATCAGCCCTCTATGCCCGGCACCTTTTGAGGCCGCAAAGGACCTCTTCGAGTTGTTGGCAGCTAGTCCCCTCCTGTATGCGGACAACCCTCCGGCACCCATGCCTCAAGCGTCTTCGAGAGGTAAGCCGGCAATGGTGTGCTGCTCGAAGACACCGTCCCAGCACCGCTCCCGGAGTTGGTCCCTGTCAAGCTCCGACTCCGCAGACTCGCACTTGCCAGCGGCCCAGAAGGAGGTTGCGGCACTGGCAGCGGGTCGGCTCGAAGAAGCGCCAGGAGGGGTGCACTACCCAGAGACCGGCACCGGGAGGAGTTGAGACAGCCTTCACCAGAGGTATCCCGCAGATGGTCCAGGGAATGCCGGCACCAGTCCCGGTCCTGGTCCTGGGGGTTCCGGTACCGCTCCCGGTCCCACTCAGCCGGTCCCACTCATTCTTCCACTGGCGCAGATCGTTGGCACTGCCATGGCCTTCGCGATTGGCGTCACCGCAGTCCGGCGCCGGCTCCGGCCGCTATAGCTACCCGCACCGGGACCCAGACATCAGGGACCCTCAGGGGAGCTGGCAACCTCAATGAGGGCTGCCAGGCCATTGGCCCTTCTGGACCCCCTGGGCCTATCAGGAGCGCCAAGGGGCCCCGTCCAGGGCAAGTTACTCGGTGCAACGGTCCCAGTCCCCATACTGATGCCAGGCCTCCAGCATCCCTCCAGCTTAGACCGGAGAGTCCGGCACTGAGCCCAGTGCCGTCCCATTGTGGGGGCCCCCTGAGACTCGGGACTCTGCAGGCGTGGCTCGCTTGGGTGTACTGCCTAGGCAGTGACCCCCTGGACTTGGTAGTGACAATCCCAAGGGATGTGCTGGACTCCCTGTTGTGGGGGCAGTCCCAGCCTGTGGTTTGCGAAGGCATCCCCTTTGCCGCCCCACTTCCAGACCTGACGGATGGGGGGCTCACCTGGGGGACCTTATGACGGAGGGGTTGTGGTCCGAGGCAGAGCCTCGCCTTCCAGACCTTTCATGCCACTCTGAGTGGTCACAGCATGACAGTTCTGACAGACAACATTACTGCCATGTTTTATATGAAACAAGCAGGGCGGAGCTCGTTCCTTGCCACTCTGTCGCAAGGCTCTCCTCCTCTGGGACCTTTGCATAGCCCATGAGATTCACCTTGAGGCATCTTATCTCCCGGGGGTGAGGAACGAGCTGGCGGACTCCCTCAGCAGGTCGTACTGCATGCACGAGTGGACACTCAGGGTGGATGTCGTGCTTTCCCTCTTCCGCAGGTGGGGGTTTCCCCGGGTGGATCTGTTTGCCACCAGGGCCAATGCCCAGTGCCCGCGGTTCTGCTCATTTCAGGGCTGCGGCCCGGGCTCACTCGCAGATGCGTTTGCGATCTCGTGGAGACAGGGCTTAATGTATGCCTTCTCCCCGCTCCCCTTGGTGCACAAGGTCCTGTTTAAGGTGCGCAGGGACAGGGTGGCGGTGATCCTCATCGCCCCAGCCTGGGCCCGCCAACACTAGTACACATCGCTCCTAGAGCTGTCGGTGGATGCCCAGTAGTCCTGCCCCTATACCGGGACCTCATTACACATGACTTCTCCACCCTGACGTGCAGTCACTGCACCTGATGGCGTGGAGGCTCTGTGGCTAAATGCCCTGGAGAGCCAGTGCTCCCTTCCTGTGCAGCAGATTCTGCTTAGCAGTAGAAAGCCCTCTACCAGGGTGGCTTATGTGGCCAAGTGGAAAAGGTTCTCGTGTTGGTGTGAACTCGAACAGGTGCGGCCGGGCCAGGCCCCGGTGCAGGCCATTCTGGAGTACCTCCTGCACCTCAAGCAGCAAGGGCGAGCCCCGTCCTCACTCAGAGTGCACCTGGCAGCCATCTCTGCCTTCCATCCGGGGTTCTCGGGGGGCTCGGTGTTAAGTCCCTCCATGGAACCTTAACCTGGTCCTTTCTAAACTCATGGGACCCCCTTTTGAGCCCCTCACTACCTGTTCTGTCCTCCACCTTTCCTGGAAGGTGGAGTTTCTGGTTGCCATTACCTGGGCCAGAAGGGTGTCCGAACTGAGGGACCTCGCCTCTGAGCTACCATACACAGTATTTCACAAGGACAAGGTGCAGCTCCAGCTGCTCTCCAAGTTCCTCCCTAAGGTGGTGTCCCAATTCCATCTGGGCCAGGACATTTGTCTGCCGGAGTTCTTTCCATAACCCTATTCAGACCCGAGTCATCGGAGCTTGCACACCTTGGATGTGCGTTGAGCGCTGGCGTTCTATTTAGAGCGCACCAAGCCCTTCCGCATAGCTGTTTGTGGCTGTGGCCGAGAGGTTAAAAGGCCTTCCAGTGTCGGCGCAGCGGATTTCGTCTTGGATTACAAGCTGCATCTGGGCATGCTATGAGCTCATAGGTGTTCCGATCCCAGCGGTCACGGCCCACTCGACCAGGGTGCAGGCGACTTCCACGGCATTCCTGGCACAAGTCCCGTTCCAGGAGATCTGCAGAGCAGCCACCTGTCCTCGGTGCACACCTTCACGACCCACTATGCAGTCAACCAGCAGGCCAGAGAGGACGCGGCAGTTGGCAGAGCGGTCCTCCGAGCAGTTGTTCTGTGACTCCTACCCTCCTCCAGAGGTAAGCTTGTAATTCACCTAATGTGGAATGGACGTGAACAAGCACTCGAAGAAGAAAAACGGTTATTTACTTTCTCGTAACTGTTGTTCTTCGAGATGTGTTGTTCACGTCCATTCCACCACCCACCCTCCTACCCCTCTGTCGGAGTCGCTGGCAAGAAGGAACTGGAGGAGGTCGGGCTGGCAGGGGTATATATGCGGGGCACAGCAGCGCCACTCGGTGTGCGCACGCGGCGTGCGCACACCTAATGTGGAATGGACGTGAACAACACATCTCAAAGAACAACAGTTACGAGAAAGTAAGTAACGTTTTTTTGTCTGCAGACTTTGCCACCTCAATGTTTTACCTCCCTTTTCTGGATCATTTATGAATGTGTTGAACGATCCTAACACAGATCCTTGGGGGTCCCTCTATTTACCTCTCTCCACTGTGAAAACTGACCATGTATTCCTATCCTTTGTTTCCTGTCTTTTAAACAGTTACTAATCCATGAGAGCGGCTTCCCTCTTATCCCATGACTGCTTAAGAGTCTTTGATGAGGGACCTTGTCAAAGGCTTTCTGAAAGTCCAGGTACAATATATAGACTAGTTCACTCATGTCTGCTTTGTTGTTGACGCCCTCAAAGAATTCTAATAGATTGATGAGGCATGATTTCCCTTTATAAAAGCTGTGTTGACTCTTCCCCAACATATCATGTTTATCTATATGTTAGTTAAATCTGTTCTTTATTATACTTTCAACCAGTTTGCCTGGTATTGAAGTTAGGCTTACCAGCCATAGTTGCCAGGATCGCCTCTGGAATCTTTTTTAAAAATTGGGTTACAATTTGAATGACAAATTGACAAAGCATACAATCTGAATGACAAAATGGTGGATGAGATAAGAGACGGAAGAGTTGGGGGGGTAAGGGAGATAGGGTAACAAAAATAATAGGATATGCACAATTCTTAACCAGTCGGGTTCTAATCACAATTCACTGCATGCCTGGCCATTATCAAGTTGCTGTTTACTGTAGGCATTACTTTAGGCATTTGGGGAGGAGGGATAGCTCAGTGGTTTGAGCATTGGCCTGCTAAACCTAAGGTTGTGAGTTCAATCCTTGAGGGGGCCACTTAGGAATCTGGGGCAAAAATTGGGGATTGGTCCTGCTTTGAGCAGATGATCTCCTGAGGTCCCATTCCAACCCTGATATTCTATGAGTCTGTGATTAGAGAAGAGGTGAATTTTCAGGAGGAACTTAGAAGGAGTGGCTAATGCCTTGGTTTTTTTCAGAAAACCCAGGCTAAAGTTTTATTTTTGTGTGAGTTATCAATAAAGTCAAATCACAGGAAGGGAGTACGTTTTTGGGCTAAATATATTTGTATGTAGATTTTGTTCATAGGAAGGTAGAAACTCCACTTGTTTATGCTGAGATACTAAATT
Source organism: Dermochelys coriacea (assembly GCF_009764565.3). Lineage (NCBI taxonomy): Eukaryota > Metazoa > Chordata > Testudines > Dermochelyidae > Dermochelys > Dermochelys coriacea. The sequence continues at coordinate 101,563,222 of NC_050074.1, read as the reverse complement.
TATTGTTTTATTTGTGGATTATAATGTTCTGCAGCCATGTCTTTTAACATAGGTAGTGAGGGGGTGGGAGCAGATGCAGAAGAAATGTAAGAATGTGTAGCATGTTGCTTAGTAAAAGTACTTTTAGGTGTTATGTTACTGAAATATTTCAAATAGAGTTATCATACTTACCTCAATTTATGTGAGCAAAGGGGATAAAACCAGAAAGAACTGGATTGGTGGTTGTGGCTCAGAGGTGGTTTTATTGTTGTGTAATATTATAATAGTGCCTAGAAACTACAACAGGTTGGTGTCCTATTGTCCCATTATGACCGTGCCTATTGTTCTAGGCACCGTGCAATCATAAAAAATTTCCCGAAGAGGGTACAGTCTAAAAGGTAGCACTGACTCTACAAAATCTTCCTCTATTGTCACTCAAGCATCAGAAGATTCCTTCCCAGGCATACAGTGCAGTTAGGGCTGAATGGGTTTGAAGAAGGTTAAGTGGATTTGGAGGGTAGTACATTCTGCATGTCATTCTTTTCTACTCTGTCTGATGTTCCAATAGGAAACTTCACAAGAGCTAATGCTGGAACAAAGGGGAGGTATGACATAGACGTGGGCCAAGGGAGCCAAAGGCAGTATCGTTCCTGAAAGAGCTGTATTGCCCAGGGAAGGGAATAGGGAGAGGAGACAGCTACGTGGATTCATTGGCGCTGTGTGCAACTGTCGTTGGAAAGTCATGGAAATAGAGTAGCCTAGTTTCCTAGTGAAAACTCAGGGTCCGTAGGGTTTTCAGATTGACCCTTGTACACATGGTCAGGACTCCAGGCTTCCTAAGAAAAGAGTGTAGAGAAATTCTGAGGGGTAAACCTAGCATTCTTTTTCACTTTTCACAGATTTAGTAAAAGTAATTCAGGGTTATAATATTTAGATCCCAGGAAATTTCATGAAATTCACTGTTGAATTTTTGGCAAATGCATAGCTCTGGGGAGAGATTTGGGGAAGCATGAAAGCACTGGACCACATATTTTGAACCCTGTTGATCCCAGGGATTTTTCTGCCCACTTATTTTTACTTTTTGCTCCTTCCCATGCTTCACGCAGTTCGTCACTGAACTGAAATTGAATTTCATTTTCTGAAGGAACAGTCAATTATAACATGTATAATTTTGAAATATTTACTGTAACATTGAGGATTATAAATGCTAAATTAAATACGGCCAGTATTTAATCAAGTTGAAAGTACATTTTAGTACTGGAAATCTTGGCTACAGTTAGGTTGTTAGACTGAATTATTGTGGAAAGAGTAAAAGGTGGAGATTTTTGTGTGTAAGTTATCAAGCCAATACTACTGTTTCAGTTTGACACCTAATTTAGCACATAAAACTTGTTGTGTTGATGCCTTAGCGTGTGAACTCTGGTTAGTAATTTCAATACCACATCTACATTTTTAGTGATAATATCTCTGAGTTGGTATGTAATTTAGAGAACTTTGGCCTTTCGAAGGAGCATGATGCCACTGGGGCACATGCTTTTTCAAAGTCACAGTAGCATGCCTGGAAAATGAGGCTCTTCGGTATAGAACATGAAGTCATAAATCATCCTAATATTCTCACCGATAAATCTTCCACAATGAAAACCTTTTGATACTCATTCGTTATTAGTGACAAAGAGGACTTAATTCTGTTGGCTAACAATGGTATTCCAATTTTATATGTCGCATTTAACAGTCTAATGAGATATGAATATACACATACTGTGCTTACATTTTTATTTGGGTAGCTGGACTCTAAAGTCTTGCTGTACAGGATTTCTTTGCTAAGGAACCATTTTTTTCTAGCTAATAAAGTTTAAAATTATGAGAGATTTTGACACAGCAGATTTGTCAGTATTATAGTGGAGAGTGAAGGTGGAGTTCATACGTTACCTAATCAAAATTCCTCAAATGATTCATTTACATCAATCTAAGCCAGAATAAAGACAGAAGACAGTTTATTTAGATTTATTAGGTTTGCTCTTTTAAGGGGCTTTTCATTGGTTCTCATTACAGATTTAACATAGGCACTGTGAAAAAGTGTAGTGTTAGGCAAATTTTATTTGTAGCGGAGAGAAATGAGTAAATTTCAGTAGCCAAATACCTTCCGTAGTCAGAAATCTTAATCTCAAATATTAGGATTTTTTTAAATTGAGTGTTTAGGTAACCTTAAAGTAATAGTTTGACACACACAATTTTGTTTTTCATATTTATTGCTAGTAGTGGAAATTTTTTAAAGTATTACTGAGGATTATATGAAGTTCTGATTTGAAAAATTACTTTTTTGTAGCACAGCAGTACTTGCCACAATATAGTATGTTACTTGTGTTATTGGAATTGAAGTAGTTGAATGTTGTTCAGGTAGAAATGAATGGACACCTAAATCACTGGACAAAGAGGATGGGGTCCGATTTAGCACCTACACAATTACCGTAATCTCCTTTTTTGTGCCAGCAACAAATAGTGTAGGGGTTGGGCAAGCCTCTGGATGTGGCTAGTTTTGTGTACAAGGTGTTCCTTATGAAATACTACTCAGTTAGTATTGCCAGCACCATCAGCTTGATTTACATTCTAGACAGGACTCAAACTATTGCTCATCTCCAAATACAGTTCTTGCTTTTATTAACACAATTATCCCTGTTCTCAAGTTCTCTCTGTTGGATCTTCTCTTCTATCAGGAAGGGGAGGGGGAAGCAACTGTTCATGAAAAATGCTCTGTGGGAATACGTATGTAGGCACTCAGAGTTTAGATACAGCTCTAAATCCTGCTTAGATGTTTTGTAATTTATAGTATTTTGTTGTTTTTGTTGTAAGAGTGTTCCAGCTGAGTGCTATAGAGCAGGCTTCCTCAAACTTTAGCACGTGACTCCACTGGTGAGGCCTGGAAAGTGCCTTTGTGGTGCCTGAAACTCTTTTGTGTCTGTCCTTTTTTAATTACAGATTTCAAATTAAGATGTATGGGATTTTCTGTGAGATCCTGTTGTTTGTTTCAGTTCCAGTGTAAGTTTTTCTTACGCGTCCATCAAAAAAGCAGGAATTAAGCAAGGCTTTTCCTGCAGTGACTTCTTCTAATTGCTCATCTGTTCTCAGTGCCCCCTCTTTTGGTGTCCAGCCAGTGGAGCAGGTGGTGGAGTGGGAAAAAGAGAAAGGGAGAGATTCACATGGTATCAGTCTGGCACTGTATAGATACACATTTCAAATCACTTTTTTTTTTCTGGAGCCTAACTTCTCCCAAAATTTGAATGTATGTTGGTCAGGTGGTCATTGTTCAGATTCACTGAATAGAGAGAGGAATGAATATAGGGAGAAACTGTTCTAATTACATGAGTCTTCCTGAAAGAGAGTACTGAAATTCCACTGAATCTTAACAAACACACTAATGTGTTCTAAGAGAAGTGTCTGGGAAACTATTATGAAGTCTTCACAGATTTACATCTGTGGCTTGGGTTAATGAGTAATGGCTTGGGTTAATGAGTTCCTGTTGCAAACTATACTTTGCCTTGTATACAAATGGGGAAAAGCTTTTGATAGCAAATATGTTTTTCCCTACAAAAGTTAATCACCAGTTTATCTTGTCATTTTGGTCTAGCCATAACATTATTCATAATCCTCTTAAGTTGTAGTCTAAAAAAAAAACCAAACAAAAAGACAGACAGACAGACAGTAGGGGTGGCCAGCCTGAACCTGAGAAGGAGCCATAGTTTACCAATGTACATTGCCAAAGAGCCACAGTAATATGTCAGCAGCCCCCAATCAGCTTCCTCCCCCAGCACTTCCAGCTCCTCCTGCCCACTGGCAGATCCCCAATCAATGCCTCCCGATCAGCTGTTTCGTGGCATGCAGGAGGCTGTGAAGGGGAGGAGTCAGGGCATAGCAGGCTCAGGTGAGGGGGCAGGAAGGGATGGAATAGGGGCAGGGCCTGTGGAAGAACCACTGGTTGAGCAGTGAGTACCCGCTGGCACACCAGAAAGTTGGCATCTGTGACTCCAGCCCTGGAGTCGGTGCCGATACTATGAGCCGCATATTAACTTCTGAAGAGCCGTATGTGGCTCCGGAGCCACAGGTTAGCCACCCCTGACATACAGAAATTAAGAAAAATAATAGAAAATACTTTAATTTCATAGTATACAAATAAATATTCAGTTAAGTTGTTTTACATAATATGCACCTGAATATTGCTATTCCACCAAATAGGAATGAAGAATCATACATGGTTTATATCCCAATATTCCTTTTTCAAAATAATTTTGTTTTGAGAAACTCTCCATGTGAATAATTTCAAGCCTATCCTCTATTTGTAGGAAAAGATGACCTATGGGGAAAAAAAGTCAAATGAACAGCAAAACTTCCTAGTAATATCAGGAAACATTCAGTGAGTTATAAACATGCTAATTGGATTACAATCAAACTAAATAAAAGGAGAAACAACCTGGAGCACAAATGTTAAACAGAGTGCAGTTCACAGATTATCAAAGAGATCTCTTTCAGTTTGAAGGAAACAAGTTAATAGAAAAGCAAGTAAATTCATAAACAGAAGTCTAACATCCACAGCATAAATCCCCTAACGTTGCAGGTCAGCTCCTGATTCAGTCCTCAGATTCCAGATTAATCATTTGCTTTTATTCTCCTTGGGTCATTTTTGTTACTCAGAGGATGTTTTATCTCAAAACAGATTTTACCTTGATGAAAATTTATAGTTGGGTAAACTGAATATGAAAAACTCCACCTCTCCAAATGAATGCTTATTTAGCATTCACTAGCAAACATGGCCCTGGCTCTCAATAAATAACATCTATCAATGCAATCTAGTGCAATACAAATTGGCTCTTTCACCACAATTAATTATAAGGTTGTAATAAAGCATTTGGATTCTTCAGGAAAATCCAGATGTATTTTTTTTACTTGAATTCTTTTTTAATATTTTGGCCTCCTTTACATTTCTACAGAGTCTTTCATTAATCTTTTAGGAGGAGATTTTCAAAGGCACAGAGAACAGGTAAGTGCCTAACTTGGGAGTTAAGCACCTTTACTCAGCAGTAAAAATTCAACAGCTAGTGAAGTCTTGCTAATGTTGCTAACAGTTCTGTTCTCTGCTGTGTCACCTGTGTATTTTAGAGTGTGTAGTCTGACTGACAGCTTGCTTGTTTTTATGCTTCCTGATGGGTTATACAGCATGATATAGTAGCGTTCTATTTGGAGATGAGGATGGAAGGAAAACTGACTAATCAAATTAGAAGGAAGCTATTTTTGCTTCATTTTTGTTTGTCTTCTGTAACAAAATATGTATTAAGCATCTCTATATAGAATACCACTCACAAATAATAATAATTAGAACTATTTCACTTTTCATATCTTTTCAAAACAATTCTCAAGCATTTAAACTTGGCAAACTGTATCCAGGAATCTGTTCACTTACCAGCACATGACAATAGACCATATTTTAGGACTGGACAGGGAGCATATCCCACTGAAACTGCAGGAGGAATTTTAAATAGACAGAAGGTAATGACTGAAAGTGAATTGCTAATAAAATCTCTAAAACCAGGTGGTTCTGGCTTCCCTTTTCTATGTAAAGAACTGCACCTTCAGCAACACTTTCCTCTAATGCTACACTTGGGCACTGGTTCAGTATTGACTTAGAGAGAGGCGTGCTACATATTTAATCATTTAGTGTAATAGTGCATTGTACTGCTTTAGTGTACAGCTTGCTGTAGCAGTTAGACTTTGTGATGCACGTACTTAACCAGCCCAGTCATATTTATGAGTTCTGACTGGATTGTAGCAATAGGTAATATAGAAAGTATGTTTTTTCTTTAAGTGCTCGTGCTCACATTATGACATTTTCTTCTTTCCACTTAATTAGAGATAGCTAAAATGTGACTTAAATTTAATTGGAAAAATGCAGCTCATGAAACTGATTTTTGTGTAATGGAATTTGAGCAGGTCTGTGGCCCATTCCAGCAAGTTGCAAATTTACTAAATGATAGCTGAATTAACCTAACTTTAGTGGACTACAGAGAGTGAGTTTCTATGTTAGCATGACAGATTTTAAGCTGATGCTTGCCAAGACATAACTGATTAAAAATTGACATTTTGTGCTTAACACTATACTGCCACCATCCTTACTTCCTTGTGACAAACTGTCACTCTGCAGTACTGTATGTCTAGCTGGTAGTTGAAAAATTAACCTGTTTTATGTTGTGGATAGTATACTGTTGACAGTGTTTAGAAATAAGTCGTGTATGTGGTAGCTGCATGGTAGGTAATAAGTGTCATTGCAGGAATATCATAAAATGCCAAACAAGCCCAAAATGACCAGAACATGCACTTTTTTCACATATTCTTTTCATACTGGAAGTGGCTAATCTCATTATGTAATCTTACATAATGCAACTCCCATCTCTCTCCCCTGGCTTACTCCCTCTTTCCCCCACAAAAGAAAAAGATGTAGTTCTTTTTTCTTTCTGTAGTTTGCCATCTGGAATTTTCATTTGTGGCTAGGTAGTTAAACATTATTTTAACTCAGATGAAGGCTCGCAACTCATTCATCTTTTTTGTATAATTTGTACTAAAATGGACCTCTATTGCAGATTCCTGATGTTTAATGAATAATTTGGGCAAAATACAGACCCTCTAAGTAGATTCAGTTCTGATTTTTACCCTGTGTAATTAACAAATAAGAAATCCAGCCATCTATTGTGCCTTAAAATAACCCTGTTAAAATTCATTACTGTGTTTTTAAATGATTACAACTTAAAACAGACCTACAACAATGAAAAAACCCATTAAATGAAAATCTGATCCTGGTAGCCAGTGTCTGCTAGGGACCAATGCAGGTGTACCTGTTAATATATTCAGGAAAGGTTTCGATTTTTAGATAGGGACTCTTCTCGCAGACTCTTTTACATTTCTGACAACTTGCTTTCCATTTTTAGCTAGCTCTCAATGTATTCCTGGGCAGTTTTCAGCATTCAAAAATGCTTGATGCATTTTTTTGGGGTGGAGCAAGATTTGAACAGAGAGTCGGCAATCCCTTAAGGCATTGGAGTAAAGGTCCACATTGTGCCTTTCACGTGGCTGTAGAGGGGACTTTCGGAGTAGGGTTGTTTTTCCAGTAGCCTTTCCCAGTCAGGATGTGGGCTGGGGAGGGTTTAGTGGCTGTAGGCAGATTATATTTCAGTCTTAACTCCTATAACTCTTTGTCTGGCTGTGCCAAAAGGACAGGAGACATTTGATTTGGTTTTAACCAGACTGCAACTTTATTATTAGATGTCTGGGACTATCTCGCAGATAAAAGCGTACAGTGCAGTAATCCCATGTTCATTCCATAATTATCCTGGGGCTTCCACCAGCTCCCCACTTTTTCCATCCAGGTCCCCCCAGCCAATCCATTGCTGGGACCTTACCATTCACCAGCCCTCATAAGAGGGTTAAGATGGGGTATAAGAAAGAGGGGTTGGCTCCCTGCTGTACCAGTCATAGGAGTCCCCATTCCCATCTTGTTTCTTTAACAAACACCTCCTTTTTACGTCCTTTTCCAAGCCATTTATCAAGTCACAGTATACCTTCCCTACGGAGTACCTGCACTGAACATCCATAAGGAGGTGCCGGAAATTAGCTTGGCTGCTTCCTCCCAAACCTGGTTGGATTCCCAGATATCTCCTCACTGTTCTCTTTTATATTGGCCAAAACAAATCTGTACCAAAGCCTTACAGGGGAACCTCATCCTCCCTGAATAAATTTGGTGACCAAGGATATAAGGCTTTTATGTTCCCAAGGAATCTGGCCACCTCCCTGTTCGCTTCCACCTCCATGTTTGCTGCTGCCTTGCCTTGTCCACCCAGAAGGTGCCCCACAGCTCCCCGCCAGACCTTGCATTAAGGCATGTCCGACCAGACAATTTTATTTTCTTCTGAAAAAATAGAAGGTTCAGTTTCAAGTCTCTCTTTGCTCTGTGCATTAATTCAACCCCTTTACACATTCCAAAATAGTGTTTTCCAAGGTGTGTGCCACCATTATATTGCTGACCACTGCAGGCCCCTGCAGTGCACAGCAGTAGCATCAGCTGGTCAAATAACATGCTCCTCCTTCCATGCCAACTCATGCTTACCCTATCGCTGGATCCCGGGTGGCCAACCCTCAAGGCAACGAGGATGCATGCCTGTCCATATAAAAAAACAATCCTGTGCCCACAGATCCACACCACTGTCTCCATGGCTGGTCTTCCAACATCTGGAATGAAATCGCAACATATTTATGTTGACTCACAACCCGAGGTCGCACACACGTTTTGTATGCTTCCAAATGCCAATGCCTGGTTGCCCAAATTGCCCCGCCCCCTTTCCCAGCTATATTGCTGCTGTTATGACCTTGATTCTGAATAAGTGTGCACCAAATTCTGCACTATGGGGCAGAAGCAAGCTCACTACCTTTCTGGAGGATAACAGATTCATCCCAGCCTCCTTGATCAGTCATTGACCATTGCAAGTTTAATATCCCTACTTGTCCCTGCCAATGTACATCATGCAGTTCCAAGTCCCCTCCCGCAGAGCCCCTACAAAACTCAGGAACTATCTAGCTGATCCAGAAAGCACCAAAATTGCTATCAAGAATGCTGCTCTGAACAAGACTGTGTAGATCCCTAAGAATGTAATCTGTAATGGACCAACATGACTCCTCCATGGGGCCATTGGATTGTGACAACCTGCCAGAAACCTTTGAGTTAAAACCACTGTGTGGATATGGATACCCATTTATCCCACTGATGAAAGTAACAGCTGGGAGGTGATTCAAGACTGTTGAGGATGCCAGTTGGCAAGTTGCCAGCAACACCATGTACCGCAGCACCCTCTCCTCCATAATGAGCCATTTGGTGACTGGCCTTCCCACCCCTGTAATTGCATGAATATTAGAACTTGTCTCGTAGCTCTGCCACATGAGCAGAACCAGCTGCTCTCCATGCTACACTGATAACCATTCTACCCCAAGGTTCAATAGCACTCAGGTTCTTGGCGGGCTCCTGGTGCCAGCTCCCTGCCTCACCCTGCTCCATGTAAAAGGGGGCTTCACCACACAAGCTGACCCTTTTAAGCCCTTCCAGCCAGGGCATGAGTCAGCATCGCCACTCTGGGCTCTTGTCCCCTTTTGCAGCAGTTTTGCTTTCTTCCCTCCCCAGCGATAAAGCACCGTTCCCTCCATTTGGCCAGCGAGACACATTCCCCCTGCTCAAAAGTGTGTTGCAATCATTTGCCTCCTACTCTGCAGATCTTGCTGCTACGCAGCCTGTGGACTCAGACTGTGAACTGAGGACAATATGTAGTTTAAAGTACAACTCAGACTATCACCATTGCATTAAAATGTGACCAAACAGAACAGTTATTAGATTTAAATTTTAGTATAGGACTTGCATTTTAATTTGTGGAGTCAATACATGTGCTAAATACAAGTCTTTTGGGTAAAATTTTTAAAAAGTATGAAGTGCCATTTTCAAAAGTGTCTAAACTCTGTTAAAAACAACATGGAGTCCCGTGGCACCTTAAAGACTCACAGATTTATTTGGGCATAAGCTTTTGTGGGTAAAAACCCACTTCTTCAGATGCATGGAGTGAAAATCACAGATATAGGCATAAATATATATTGGCACATGAAGAGAAGGGAGTTACCTTACAAGTGGAGAACCAATGCTGTAGGGCAATTCAGTCAGAGTGGATGTGGTCCACTCCCAATAATTGATGAGGAGGTGTCAGTACCAAGAGAGGAAAAATTTCCTTTTGTAGTGAGTCCCTATTCAAGCCCAAATTGATGGTGTTAAATTCGCGAACTTAATTACATTTGCAATGTGGAGAGCCAGATCCTCAAGCCTGGTGTTTCCTTTTGTGCTGCCCTAAGGGATTGTGCTGTCCATTTGGGCATTTCCTGATCAGAGGTGAAGAACAGAGATAATCCTTGATAAAGATAAAGATGATACAGCCAGCTCCATAGCAGCTGTCTCACTATATAGGCTGTGTTTGGGGGTGGGAGAGCACATGTCTGGAAATGCTTTGTGTCAGCAACCTCTACCAGTGAAATGCCCCCCTTTTCTCTTTCCTCCCCTCTCTCCCCATGAGCTCTTACAAAGATGCTTAACTTGGAGTAGCCTTAGGGTTGCTCCAAATTGTACTTTGGCTGGACCAAGCAGTCCCAGGGATCAGAGGCAGAAATGTGGGGAATATCACTGCTCAGCTGTACCTGAAGATCTGGCACAAATCCTGTTTCTGAACACCAAGAGCAAAATTAATATTTAAAAATGGTGATTTCTGGTATGAGACTGACACTTTTCTAACTAAAGCAACAGTGAGCTCATTTTGTTTGTGTTTTTGCCCAAGTTTGATATTAGGCTAATGTGGATGCCTTTTTTCATTCAGAAATACATTATTTCTAAGTGTTAAGCACCTGAAATTAGAGTGTATAATGGAAATGCTATCAACCATATAGTGATTTACAGGTTAACACCATGATAGCATCCTCTGATGTTAGCGCTATGATTCTGATAAAACTGTCGGCATGACCTTGAGTTATTTACTTTGTAATTTATCAGATAACAGTACGTGTCTTGTCAGACACTTATTAAAATTCAGTGAAATCTTTGTTTTAGATTCATAACATGTAGCTTTAATTTTTTTAGTCAAACTTTGTTACACTGTTTTCAACTTTACAAACTCATTGATGAAGTAACAGGACAAGGCACGGACATTTTTAGCTCTCTGTAAGCCAATAGCAAGAAGCAGTATGAAATACCAGTGGGCAGACACAAATATCTAACTAGGAGCAAGAAAAGGGGAAGGGGGAGGCTAAATAATGTGCTAACTGATCTTGAATGTTTTGGTTTCAGTCATCAACAGGAGAAGCAAGTACTAGAAGAAGGGTGGGGGGGGAATGAAAAAATAGAGTCCAACAAGAATTGTCAACTTCTTAATCTAACCACATGGAGGTGGAAATCAGAATATTCTGATGCTGTAACAATGCAAACTCTTAGAATTTCTGGTCTTGCTGTTGGCACTGGGAAATACCAACCTCCACCACTAAGGAGTTAATTCAGGACATTATTATTTAAATGCCTATTCATGTTAAAAGGGAGGAGGATACAAAAATTATTTCATTTTTCAATTGATCTCTAAATAGCCATGAAAATCAATTTCTTTTCAGCATTCAATTAAAATCATCCATTTCCCTAGCTTAGGGTAAACTCATTCTAGATTAGGCTTGTATGATCTTGCAGAAAAGTATTGCTTGATCAGGATGAGCCTTTCTGCGAGGCAGGGGATCAGTATGTGAATACAGTTGCCATCATACACTGGACATACTGCATTGGCCTCATAATTGTCAGAAAGCATGAAGCCAAGAGAAAAGCCCTTAAGGGTATGCCACACGTTTATTTAATCATTTAAGTGTTCAAAATATTGGCTGTTGAGTAATCACTATGAAATCCAGTTATATGAACTGTAGATTGATTCCAAACTAGAGTTCTTACCACTATAGCAGAAGCCAGTATTTAGAGAATTTATTCCTCTGATTTATTTTCTTTACACATTCGTCATTTAATTAGTCATTGCTCTCTAGCTATATAACTACAGATACAGGTATACCGAGGTCTGCATTTTATTAAGTAATAGTGCAGACTTTTGGTGAGGGTGTGTTTATATTTTTATTTGTTTAGCCAAGAAATAGAATGATATCTAATATCACCTCTGTTGTGTGGACTGTCTTTATAAATTTGTTGATGGATTAACAAGATTAGGAAAAATAACAAAAGACCAGGGATCACTTGCAGAAGAGTATGTTAGGAGATTTGGAAATAATTGAAAGTAAAAATGTAAAACACCTTTTAGTAAATCTAATCATCCTGCTGTCTGCATAGGACTCCTTCCAATGTCATCTAGCACACATTAGATGCTGTAAAAATAATAAATAATTGTTTTGTATTTTCCAGTTTTAAATGACTCAAACAATGGGGCTTTCACCATTTCTCTTGGAAGACTGTTCCATAGTCTAGTAAACTTGACTTTTAGGATATTTTTCCTAGCAATTAGTCTAAATTTTTAATTTCCTTACCTGTTTGTTGTCACCTTGTTAGATTTTTCACAACCATAAATAATGTATCTGTGTACTTCAACTATGTGTAGAGAGCAATGTCCTCTTCCCTCTCCTTAGTTGTTGTTCTAGATATCTCCATTTTCATAATCTTTCCTTCAGAAGTCAGTTTCTCCTGCTTTCTTGCTTGTTTTTTCAATTTTAGTGTTGGGTAAGGTTCGTGTTCTTCAAGTGCTTGCTCATGTCGATTCCATTCTAGGTGTTTGCACACCCACATGTACAGTTGTCGGAGATTTTTGCCTTAGTGCTGTCTGTAGGGCCAGCTGTGGATCCCCTTTGAGTCTCACACTCATGAGTCGGTATATTAGGCATTGCTGACGCTAGGCCCTCTCAGTTCCTTCTTACCACTCATGACGGTTATTGGAGCGCCGTCTCTTGCAATCTGCAAGAGCGTTAGTGGTTTTTCATAGACTTTTGTTCTACCTAATCTGTACATAGTTAATAGTAGTTGGTTAGTCTTTATAGTGTTAAGTTAGAGTACTTAGAGACCTGGCTGGGACTTTGTCCCTGAGAGGGGTATGCCCTGCTCTCCCAGTTTCAAGTCATGTCCATCATGCAGCAGGCCAATGAGTAGCCCCCATGACAGCTGTCTGAAGTGTTTGGGGGAAGCCCATAGAAAGGACAGGTGTCGTATTTGTAAAAGCTTTCATCCTCACACACAAAAAGAGCTGGATATCTGCTTGAGGACCCATCTCATGGAGGCTGTGCTTTGCCCCGGGTCAGAACGGAACCCATGTCCTGCAGGGGAACCCATGCCGAATACTTCAGCTTCAGTGTGAAGCGCACCACTGGCCAACCGGGCTCTGCCTGGTACCATTACCCCTTACCAGTGCTGAAGAAGTGCCAGAAGAAGAGGAGCCCCTCAGCACCGAAGGACGAAGCCCTCTATGGAGAAAGAAATGGTTCAAGACTATTTAGAAAAGCTGGATGAGCACAAGTCCATGAGGCAGGATGCAGTGCATCCAAAGGTGCTAAAGGAGTTGGTGAAAGTGATTGCAGAGCCATTGGCCATTATCTTTGAAAACTCATGGTGATCGAGGGAGGTCCCGGATGATTGGAAAAAGGCTAATGTAGAGCCCATCTTTAAAAAAGGGAAGGAGGAGGATCCGGGGAACTACGGGCCAGTCAGCCTCACCTCAGTCCCTGGAAAAATCATGGAGCAAGTCCTCAAGGAATCAATTCCGAATCACTTAGAGGAGAGGATTCACCAAGGGCAAGTCATGCCTGACTAACCTAATTGCCTTCTATGACAAGATAACTGGCTCTGTGGATGAGGGGAAAGCAGACGTGTTGTTCCTTGACTTCAGCAAAGCTTTTGATACGGTCTCCCACAGTATTCTTGCCAGCAAGTTAAAGAAGTATGGGCTGGATGAATGGACTATAAGGTGGATAGAAAGCTGGCTAGATCTTTGGGCTCAACAGGTAGTGATCAATGGCTCCATGATATCCATTGGCAGCCAATATCAAGCGGAGTGCCCCAAGAGTCGGTCTTGGGGCTAGTTTTGTTCAATATGTTCATCGGCGATCCGGAGGATGGCGTGGATTGCACCCTCAGCAAGTTTGCAGATGACACTAAACTGGGAGGCGTGGTAGATATGCTGGAAGGTAGGGATAGGATACAGAGGTCCCTAGACCTCAAATTAGAGGATTGGTCCAAAAGAAATCCGATGAGGTTCAACAAGGACAAGTGCAAAGTCCTGCATTTAGGACGGAAGAATCCCATGCACCACTACAGACTAGGGACTGAATGGCTAGGCAGCAGTTCTGCAGAAAAGGACCTACGGGTTACAGTGGATGAGAAGCTGGATATGTGTCAGTGTGCCCTTGTTGCCAATAAGGCTAATGACATTTTGGGCTGTATAAGTAGGAGCATTGCCAACAGATCCAGGGACATGATCATTCCTCTGTATTTGGCATTTGTGAGGCCTCATCTGGAGTACTGTGTCCAGTTTTGGGCCCCACACTACAAGAAGTGTAGTGGAAAAATTGGAAAGAATCCAGCAGAGGGCAACAAAAATGATTAGGGGGGCTGGAGTACATGACTTATGAGGAGAGGCTGAGGGAACTGGGATTATTTATTCTGCAGAAGAGAAGAATGAGGGGGGATTTGATGGCTGCTTTCAACTACCTGAAAGGGGGCTCTAAAGAGGATGGATCTAGATTGTTCTCAGTGGTAGCAGATGACGGAATGAGGAGTAATGGTCTCAAGTTGCAGTGGGGGAGTTTTAGGTTGAATATTAGGAAAAACTTTTGCACTAGGAGGGTGGTGAAACACTGGAATAAGTTACCTAGGAAGGTGGTGGAATCTCCTTTCTTTGAGGTTTTTAAGGTCAGGCTTGGCAAAGCCCTGGCTGGGATGATTTAGTTGGGGATTGGTCCTGCTTTGAGCAGGGGGCTGGACTAGATGACTTCTTGAGATCCCTTCCAACCCTGATAATCTATGAAGGGGCTTGTGGTCAAAGGACATTTGTCAGGCCATGCACCTACTGTGGGGCTTCATCCCAACCCAGCCGGGGATCCACCCCCGATCCCAGGAAGTGGCAAGGGTCCCCGGCCTCTCCCAGGGCCGTCAGTGCCTGAAGCGGTACCGGCAGCTAAAGAGAAAAGTCGACCAGCTCTGCAGGCGCCACACCAGGTGGCTGACTTAATTACGGCCCTGGCACCGAAGGGGCAAGCCTATTGGAGTGCAGCCTCACGGAATGGCTGAGCAACCGAGGTCACTGGACTGCAGGTGCACATCTCCGTCTCCATGATCTTGGACCCCGGCACTGTATCCTAGCTCTCAAGCTAGAAGACCCAGGTCCCTGACAAGCTCCCCGCCTACTAGGCACAGGACTCCAGAGCTGAGATGCCATTCCCCGTACCGGCAAACTTCCAGCCACAGGTCGCCTAGACCCCAGTCACCCTCCTCCAGGCGGTCTCCTAGACGTCGGTCACCATCCTGGAGGGGCCGCTCAGGATCATGGTGCCGGTTCCAGTCACCCTGGTACCATTCCTCTGGCAGGCGTTGCTACTCGCCTTCACCACGCCGGGTGCCCACCAGATTCAGCATATAAAACCAGGCCTTGACAGCTCCACCATGGTTGCTGGAGGGACAGTGGTCTGGGTTAGACCAGGAGTTTAGCCCTTTGCCCCAAAAGGGAACTCTCCACCTATGCGGGAAACCAGTGGAGCACTGGTCACAGTGCCATTACAGCAGGGACCATGGCCCACCCAGTGGCTGTACTGGAACCATTTAGGGGTGCTGGAGATGCCGGATACATATTCCCAGCCCTCCCTGGCCACCTCAGAGAAGCCAGCCATGGCACCAACGGCGCTGCAGTCAGAGCAAGGTACCGAGCCAGATGTGGGAACAGTGCACCAGACCCCAGACCAGACACTGAGGGAGCCCTCCCCTGACAAGGAGGGGAGCCTGCTCTTCCTCAAGCAGTACAGTCCTCCTCGTTGTCCCTGGATGAGGCAGTGGCTGGGCTGTCCCACTCCAACAGTCTCCTGGACAACTCTAAGGAGCACCAGGCCCTCCTCAAAAGGGTGGCTGCGAACCTAAGCCTGCAAATTGAGGTGGTCGCAGAGGAGGCTGATTACCTCTTCAATGTGATTTCGGCTACCACCCCGCTCAGGTCGCATTGCCTGCCCATCCAGGGGTACTTACGATTGCCAAATTGTTGTGGCAAACCCCCTCCTCTATTCCGCTAACCTCCTAAGAAGGTGAAAAGAAATATTCTGTCTTGCAAAGGGATTTGAGTATATGTATACACATCTCCGTCTGGCATCACTGGTCATGTCTGCAGTGAATGAAAGGGACAAACAGCCAAATTAGCAGCACACCGAAGAACAAAGATGCCAAATGACTAGATTTGTTTGGCAGAAAAATTTCTACAATTCAAGCTCTCTAATCACCAGATATAATTTCCAACTGTGGGACTCCCTGAATAAGTTTAAAGAAGCCCTTCCACAGGATCGTGCCCAGGAGTTTGCTGCTCTGTTGGATGAAGGCACATCTGTCACCAGGGGAGTACTTCAAATTGCCTGGGATGCTACTAACTTGGCCAGGATGGTCACATCTGCGGTTGCCATGAGACGCAGCTCTTGGCTGCAGTGCTCTGGGTTGTCCCTAGAGATGCAGGCCATGATCCAGGACCTCAGTTTCGAGGGTATGGGGCTCTTCTCCGAGCTGACGGACTCAAGGCTCTATGGCCTTAAAGACTTCCAAGCCACTCTCCGCTTCCTGGGCCTTCACACCCCACAACAGTCCAAGAAGCCTTTCCGTCCTCCTCCTGCTCCCCCTCTGCAATCTAGGTCCTCGAGAACTCCCAGAGCAGGTTCCTACAGGAGGAAGGACAAAAACAAAGGACATAAGCGGCGATATCCTTCGTCTTCCCGCCCGGCTGCACAGCCTGACCCTCTCAAAAGCCAGAGTGTTCAAAAACAGCTGTTGTGAGGGTGCGCTTGAGGACAACACCCCAGTCAATCTATTGGATCCCATCCCTCTCTTTCTTCAACCACCTCTGCCCTTTCCAGTCGGCCATGTTCCGTATCACCTCAGACCATTGGGTGCTCGGGCTATATCCTACAGTTTATTGCTGACCACCCCTCCCATCCCCCTTCCCTGTCTCTCTTCAGGGACCCTTCTCATGTGCAGCTCCTTGTTCAGGAGGTTGACAACTTCCTGTGCTTGGGGGCAGTGGAGGAGGTCCATCGGAACATGGAAGGAAGAGGGTCCCGTTACTTCCTAATTCCAAAGGCAAAAGGGGGCCTCAGAGCCATTCTGATGTCGGGAGTCCAAATTTACCGGTACCTTGACAACTGGTTGATAAAGGGCCAGTGCCGCGATCAGGTGCAGAGGCATCTTGATCTGGTCTGTTCCACCTGTCACAACCTTGGGCTGATGATAAACGAGAAAAAGTCAACCTTGACCCCAGTACAATGCATAGAATTCATCAGAGTTGTTCTCAACTCCACTCAGGTCAGAGCCTTCCTCCCTAAGCTATGGTGGACCTCATCTCGTGCATGCAAGCCCAGCCTCTCACTACCGCCCACACATGCCTGAGATTGTTGGGTCACATGGTGACATCTGGAGGTGATCAGTTCCATCTTCCTCAAGTGGGGAACTCCCCAGTGGACCTGTTCATGTCCAGGCAGAACAGGAAATGCCACATCTTTTGCTCAATGAGGGGCATAGACATGGGATCCCTGTCAGTTATTTTTCTACTCCCATGGTCGGAGGCTCTGGTGTACGCCTTTCCTCCGGCGCTGTTGCTCCCCAGGGTCCTCATGACAATCAATCAGCACAATGCAAAGGCGATCCTCATATCACCGGCTTAGTTGCACCAGCACTGGTACAGCAAGCTGCTGGACCTTTCGGAGGCGACTCCATTCCAGCTGCTGCTCAGGCCAGACTTGCTGTCCTAAAACTATGTCAGCCTTCTGCATCCAAGCCTGGTGGCACTGCACCTGACAGCTTGGCTGCTATGTGGTTGAATGAGTGGGAGCAGCAGTGCTCCGTCGATGCCTAACAGGTCCTGTTGGGATGTAGAAAGCCCTCTACCAGAGCAACCTACCTGGTCAAGTGGAAGCAGTTCACCTGTTGGATCTTGGATAAAGGCATCTGGTCCAAGCGAGCCTCATTGCAGATGATTTAAGACTACCTTCTGCGTCTCAAGCTCCAGGGCTTGTCCCTTTCATTGATCAAGGTCCACTTGGTGGCAGTCTCAGCCTTCCATCCGCCACTCGAGGGCAGGCTGGTTTTCGCCCAGGATGTGATGGCCAGTTTCCTCAAGGACCTTGAGAGCCTCTATCCACATGTCAAGGGCCCTGTTCCTCCGTGGGACTGGAACCCGATTCTGTTGCAGCTCACGGGTCCTACTTTCTAGCCTTTGGCTTCCTG
The DNA here is from genome assembly GCF_009764565.3 of Dermochelys coriacea. Lineage (NCBI taxonomy): Eukaryota > Metazoa > Chordata > Testudines > Dermochelyidae > Dermochelys > Dermochelys coriacea. The sequence goes on along the minus strand of NC_050074.1, from coordinate 101,545,191 downwards.
TTCTCTCCTTCTCCTGTCCTGGAAGGTTGCATTCCTGGTTGTGGTGACTTCAGCCCCTAGAGTCTCTGAGATTTGTGCGCTCACCTCAGAAACACCTTATACGGTTTTCTACTTGGACAAAATCCATCTGAGACTGCACCCGACTCTCCTGCCCAAGATGAAAAAGAGTATTTGTGGCACCTTGGAGACTAACAAATTTATTTGAGCATAAGCTTTTGTGAGCTACAGCTCACTTCAGTAAGAAATGTCCTGACTGGAATTAAACTGGTCTTGCCAAAGCCACAGGAGGAGGAGGAGGGGCGTAGACTGCATGCCTTGGATGTTAGGAAGGCTGTAGCCTTCTACATCAACAGGACCAAGTCATTCCGTAAGTCGACACAATTGTTCATCACGGTGGCTGACAGGAAGAAAGGGCACCCTGTATCCACTCGAGAATTTCTTCTTGGATCGCTTCTGCTATGATCAAGCGAGAGTGCAGCTCCTGGCAATTGTCACCACCCACTCGACCAGGGTGCAGGCCTCTTCAGCAGCTTTCCTAGCCCAGTTGCCTATACAGAATATCTGAGGGCGGCCACCTGGTCATCTGTCCATCCGTTCATGTCCCACTATGCACTTACCCCGCAGGCTGTGGACGACACTCGCTTTTGTAGGGCACTACTGCAAGCCACGAGCCCCATCACAAGAGACTGCTTGTGAGTCACCTGGAATGGAATCGACACGAGCAAGCACTCGAAGAAGAAAAAGCGGTTACTTACCTTTCGTAACTATTCTTCGTGTTGCTCATGTCCATTCCATTACCCATCCTCCTGGAGTTGCCAATAAGAAGGAACTGAGAGGGCATAGGGTCAGTGGCGCTTAATATACCAACGTATGAGCGTGGCACTCAAGGGGGCGCCCACAGCCAACCCTACAGATATCGCTAAGGCAAAAGTCTCTGACAACTGTGAACATGGGCGTGCGAACACCTAGAATGGAATGGGCATGAGCAACACATCTCTAAAAACAACTTTTTTCAGATTTTCAAAATTTCTTGGTACTAAGATGCCTCAAACTGAATATTGTGGGGCAGATTTTCTCTGCATCATGATTCTGCTTGGCACATATGAGAAGGGAAAGTGGCAGGGAATTCTGGCTCCCTAATTCTTGGTACAGGTCCTGGTCCTGACGTGACTTGGGGACGCTGAAAGGCATCTCTAACTTCCATCACTGACTTAAAGGTCCTTATTGGATCCTGTGCCTGTGGAGTATAGATATGGCAGAGTAGAGCTTCATTGCGCTATACTCCCTGTGTTGCTGGGGGAAATGTGACAGGCACAAGTTCCATTGTTGTCAAATCTCATGATAAAGAGTTAGGGCTTTAAGAAAACCACTATATGAGTTCTGTGATTACAGAATGAATCTCAGCTTTCATTAAAAAATAAAAGGGAGTTATAGCTCTCATAGTTGCACAGCAAAGCTTGGACATATGAAAATCAGATGTTCAAAGGCCACAAGTCAAATAAAGAACCTTAATGTATTTTAATCAGAATTTTTAAGGCAGCTTTTGATTTTCAGAAATATGAATGGAGTTTATATGTATCCATACCTTTTGTGTGTGCCGGACAAAATAATGTGTGTGTGTGTGTGTGTGGTTGTCTGTATTTATACAAGCATATTCATATATATGTTTATACTTGGGAATAAATTGCAGTATCCACTATTACTTTAGTCCTTCTTGGCATCACTTTTTTCCAGGTATCTGCATCGTTGTGAATCTTGCACTTTCCTCTCATTGCTGGTTTAAGTGTTTTGAACAAAGGCACAATAAAGCCCAATGCTCATCACTCTGACCAGTCTTGTCTCATTATTTCCTCATGTTTCTCCTGTCTGTTGTATTTACCTGTTTTTTGTTATCAATCTTATTCTTATCTTATTCTTGCTACACTTAGGTTGTAAGCTGTTTGGGGTGGAGATCATCTTTTTGTTCTATGTATGTACAGTGTCTACCACAGTAGGGCCCTATAACTTGGACTCTTGGGTGCCCCCACATGGCAGAATAATGAATAATAATAATAATAATAATTAATAATACGCAACACTATAGTACTTGTATCTAATGAGTTAAACACTAAAATGTAAATAGTACACTCTAAATACCTATTGATTAAAAATATTTTTGTAACCAAATAAAGATATGTGTTAGAGGGAATGTATACCCGAGTCCATTTATCCACTGATGCTTTAAAAACTCCCACAGCCCAATCTGGATCTATACTGGTTACGTGATATGTATGTACCTCGTGATCCTTGTAACTGATACTTGCAATCCCCCATAACTCAAGCCCGACCCAAGATGTACAGTACCTTCCCTCTTAACTTGTGTACATTTGATTTTAAACATTATCTTTAATAAAATTTTTACATCTGTTGTTGGTCCTGAAGAAAACTGAAAAATGTTTGGCACATATTTGGAAGTACACTCTATTGGTAGCCATAAAAAGTTGACTGTTAATGATAGGAATGAAAAATGTGTATCTTTTACTAAGCAGTGATTGATTTTTCCAGCACAGCCATTCCATATGAGCTTCTGCAGTTGTTGTTCACATAATATTGCCACTGTAAACCAGTGAATATGCTTTATTGTCATAATAATCTCTTTCAAATCAATGTAAAAAAACTTTCTTTAGTGTTCACTAACAAATCAACCATAAAACTGCTATTCCACGTGATTTTTTTTTTGTAGAGGTCAGTGCTGAGTTATTTAACATTTTTTATTATTTTTAATGTAGATGCTATTTAATGTTGACTTCTCATAACAGACTGAATTATCACTACTCAGCTGTAGGATGCATGACAAAAATACAGCATAGACTTTGAGTAAATTTTAAGTAGTGTGTATTCTTGTTTTTCCTTATTAGGATTTTTCTCTATTTAAGCCCTCAAAGAAATTATTTTTGCAAAACTGTACAAAATATGCTTAAAGTTACAGATTGTTGAGATGCAGGCTCCTTGGGGAAAATATACACATATTTTACAATTTTATTATTCTCTTGTAAACAGGTTGCTTTAAAAGATGGAAAAACTCAGTGTAAGAAGATGCAAGTAATGCTGAACAGCCCTGTGGGAAGAATTGAAATATCTGGATGTGGAACAGGTGTACATGAAATACAATTTAAGGAAAATGTTCTGTCACAAAACAGGTAAGTTTTGTGTTCTGTTTATTTTGTGCATAAGTACATGATGCTGAATACAGAATTCTTAGATTCAAACCACTGCTAAAAAGTGACTCTGCATAATTATTTATATTAGCTGTATATTTGGAAACATAATATTTTCTATTTTAAAATCAAAATCCTCATTGAGTTACACCAAGGGAGTGGCAGCTCCAAGAAATTGATTTACTACCCCATCCATGTTTATCTCTGAATGTCTGTTCTACTTTTAATGCTGTTTCAAGCAAATTCTAAATTTTGAGCATTTGTTTAAATTATGTGGGCAGTTTCTTCTCAGCCTTTATTACTATCTTTGGAGAAACAGTGAAACTTAAAAATTGAAAGGGCTTGTTTCTGGGGTTGCAATCCCTCCAGGATTGGCCTGGAGTCTCCAGGAATTAAAGATTAATCTTTAATTAAAGATTATGTCATGCGAAGAAACCTCCAGGAATATGTCCAACCAAAATTGGCATCCCTACTTGTTTCATAGAAGTAATACATAAAAATGTTGGAGAGAGACAGACACAGAGAGGGACCTCTTCATAAAATACTGGCCTGTATCCAGGAGGTGGTGATGTCTAGGCTCACCCCTTTTATAGCTGTTAGTATTTCTGCAGTCCACAGTCCTTATTACTGAATGAGGTATTATACCCTTATCTGGAAATAAAACCAGGCCTCTAATATGACATGCCTAAGTCTTACCCCCTTAGCCGTGCTGCCTCACAAAACAAATGTGCAAAATATGCGTGGCTATGCCCCTGCTATATTTACAGATTATACCACTGTCCCATCTTGGACCATGCTATCTCAGAGCTAGGAATAGGACTCAGGAATCCCAACGTCCAGCATTTTATTGCTCACTCACAAATAGTTGTGTAACCCAATGGCAAAGTGTATGTTGGGTCTTGTTCAAGGAGCTGGTACATACAAAAGATAACAGCTTACTACTACTACCAGTTACTCTTTTAGCTCAAATGGTAGAATTAGTATGTGACTCCAAGTCCTCGGTTCAAACTTTGTTGACCATCCATGTGCGGGAAAAATAGTATGTGGTCATATAGCAAAGGATTATATCGTATCATAATGCATATGCACAAAGAATTAGATTTGCAGAGGCAGTTTTAATTCTGGTATATTATGACTTTTGAGTGCTTGACGTGTTTTACGTGTTTGTAATAACTTTGATTGGGGTCCAGATCAGGTTTCCTATGGCTATTGGAGTCACTTCTTGGATAAATCCAACAAGGTACTAGAGAAGGTGTGTCAATACCCTTTGTCTTGCAGGGTGGGATTATTATTGCCGAGTAGTTCAGTCAGTTAATAAAGTTTCAGCCTTTACTTTCATCCACATGTGTGTGGTGTCTGTTTTCCTGAAGTGACTGGGTTTGGTTCCCTTTTTTCTCTTCCTAACTTCATTGTTTTATTTTTCTCTGTATTTCTTTCAATTTTAAAATGCTCCTTCGATTTGTGTATTTCCCCCCATTTTTGTTTTTGCTATTTTTATTATCCTTGTACATTTTTATATTTGTGTAATATTAGTATATAAATCATGTGTAAATGCACAATATATATACTAGTTTGAAATTGAAAACCAGAATACATTTTTGTTTGTCTCTAACCCAAACAACCCCCCAAAACATGTTTATCAATGTCATTTCACACTTGGCAAAAATAACATCTTCTCTGACCTGGCATTCTAAGCATTCCAGTTTTCTTGTGCATCTTTTTAATATTAAATTTATACTGAAGGCAAAGCAGACTGTAGACTATCAACTAGGCTATAAGATGCAACTTCAAAATAAGGCATCAAGACTATGAACCCAACATGTTATAGGGTGTCTATTTTTTTAAATGTTTCCACTTTATATGGTGACTAACTTCTCCTGTATTTCCCTTTGTTCAGTCAGTACATTGTCTCCTACTAGTTGGGGAAGAATGGTCTTGTGACTGGAAAAAACAGGGCTGGGAGTCAGAATATCTGGGTTCTCTTCCCAGCTCTCTGATTTCCTTTGTGATGTTGGACAAATCCCTTCATCTCTATGATTTAAATTTCTCACCTATAAAATAGGGATTAAAAAAGCTTCCCTACCTCATAAGTGTTGTGAGTCTTCAGTAATTAGTACTTTTATAAAGCACTTTGAGATTTTGATATTGAAAGAACTATATAAATTGTTTTTGAACAGACTGTTTAGCTCACGTACTAGTGGCTCTGGTGAGCAAGAAATGGCAAGCAGAATTTCTTTCTTATAGTTACTTCCTCTGAAGAACCTCTTACTTTAAACAAAAAAAAAAGTGGGGAGGCAGAGGAGGAGGAGGGACTCAAATATATTTTCCTGATGGTAAAGTTCTAAAAATTTTAAAGCTGTCCTTAAATGCTTTTGCTGAAATGTAACATTTAATCTCCTCCACTCATTGATAGCGAATAGTTGTAAAAGTCTCTGGTCTCATTATTTTTGACAGAACAAAATAAAAACAAAACAACAGTGCCCAGTGTTTCTCTTAACTGGCTAATAAACACAATGGCAAGAGCATTAGATGAAAAAAACACATAAGAAACATAAAAATTGATTTTAATGGACCCCTGTCAGAGAGAATCGTAATGAACACAAGTGTGGTAATAAATATTGGTATTCTACTCCACAGTCATTGAGATTTTTCATGTAGAGTTGCTTGTTACAATCAATATAGATTTTAGCTTTTTTACAAGAAAAATAAGTAAACCTTTGAAATATATATAAATACTTTGGTTTGACAGACTGCAAGTCCTATCTGGTAGTTTAGAAAATCTGTTAAGAATACCTATGCAATGGCACAATATGTATGTGGGGATCTTGCTCTGTTTTACAGCTTGTAAAATGCTATGCAATTAATCACCTGGGATTACAACCTATTCTGTGATGGCTCATAGTAAAATTTAAGGACAAAAACTAAAAGGCAGATTAAAAGAAGAAACAACAAAGTAAAGATTAGTTCTCAATAAGTTTTTGCTAGAAGTCTGTCTAAGTGAAACAGAGCTAAATATTTTTTTTTAAATACTGTGAGTGTTGTGGATTTAATTTACAAGGATCAGAGGTCATTGTACACACTGTAATAAACAGTTTTTATTGTGGGGGAAGAGTCATTTTTATTTGAGTTTCTGTCTTCAAGTGCTTATCAATTTTCAAAAATATTATGTTTGGCTGAAATTATTCTTGTTTTCCTGAATGGTGACTTTAAAATATATTCAAACATGAAAATATTGGTTATTAGAGTTAGTGTATCTAATATATTACTAAACAGTTTGTCTTTTTTATTCTTCAAACTAAACATGAAGTTACAGACAGATTCTGTTGAATTCAATGGAATAGCTGTGATATAAAATGGTGTCTGTGTAATAAGAATTGTATCCAAAATCTTCTCTCAGGATGAGCAGTTTGACATGTCGTCTATAGAAATTTGGGTTTAGAAATAGCTAAATTTTTAGTGCTTGAAAATCATACATTCTACATGTGTAATACTCTATTTTCAGCGAAAGTTTTAGCAATACTATGAGGTGCAGAGTTTTAAGTATACAGAACATGTAAATGTTTCTGGAACATTGTATGTTTATAATAAACACAATTAGGGGATTACTCACGTTAGTTGAAATACACCTATTTCATATTTGTAAAATGGAACAAGGTACATTTAGAATAAACTCTGGGTTTTTTTTTATTTAATAAAATGGTGTCTTTCTACCACACCTGCATAGTTGCGATTCATACATGTAGTTTTAAAATAATGACTTTTTTCCTTCTGGATAAAACAGAGAGAGAACAAATGTAATATATAATTCTTTGTAGTGGTGTCAGTTTGCTTAGTTGCCTTATTCCCTTTGTAATACTTAGCAGTTTTTATTTTAGGGTACTGACTGTCATTTTTTGTGTGATTCCTCTTTTGGCGGGGGTTTGGGAGGGAGGGAAAGCCCCATTGAGTGAAATACGTGTTTAATTCTGTTCACTTGTGTCTTTAGGAAAAACTTGTTGCTGATTTGTTTTGATATTTGTTTTTATAAATCAGTGTTTAATAACCTGGTAAAATTGTGAAATTACTATTTGTTTTTGTTTTGTTTGTTTGCATTGTAAATCTATGATGACTGTCAGTTTTGATATTTCTTACCTTCCTGTTTCTAGTGGAAAAGTAAATTTTCATTGTCATTAATAGAGTTGCACTTGTGACTTCCTTTAAGAATAACAAAAACTGTCTTCATAATTAGCTATGCTAAATATTTACAGCAGAATATACATTAGAAAGAAGATGGGACAGAATTCCAGCTTAGTCGTTAGGATGTCAAAGAAAGGAGACAGTTTTCCTGTGTTTCAATAACATAGATTCTTAATGGAATTCCCTTGTTCGCTCCATGAAAATTGTTCAAGGGGCACCCAGCTACTAGACCATTTAACATGCAGTCCTGGTTATGTAGCCTGCAAATTTGTTAATGCAATGTATTAAGGTTGCAGCTGTTGGATTTTAGTAAAATAAAGGAAAGTAATATAATATGCCTTGAAATAAACTTATGGTGTGAAAAAGCTGCCAGTGTGTGATTGGAAAATATGGTTGTACATGCTGAGCCTTCTGAGTCATTAATAATGTAGCGTTCATTACTGCTCATTTATGATTGTGTATATAAAATGGAAATTAAAAAGCGTACAATCAGATTGGTTGAGTAGAGTCCCAGACTATGCTAGCATTTTAACACACACCACCACAGGACAAACTGCTGTAACCATAAAAATATGTTGTGCCATTTTTATTAATTTTTGGTATGTTTAAAAACACTGATACGTTTTAACATGAAAAAAAATTGAAAAGTTAATTCAAGGTGTCAAATCTTGTTTGCCTGTACTCACTATAATTCTACTCAATTTTAGTAAGATAGGCAGAATTTGGCCCAAGTTTTCTTGGGTTTTGTTGTTGTTGGGTTTTTTTCTGAATGGGATAGGAAGCTGAGTGCTACAACACAGATAAATTCTCATCTTCTTTTCCGGGTGATTCATCACCATCAATTTCAAGGTGGCAAGCTTGGCTGTGGTTGTGGTGTGATGATACATATCACACTGTATTTTGACCTATTTTTTGCAAGCTTGTAACATATTTTTTTCTAGGTTATCTTCTCGTCAGGCTTTCCATAGGAAAAGGACACTGAAAGGATTGTATCCTGGAGTCCTGTTGCCTCAACAAGATAACATGGAGAAGGAGGGGGATTTCCCCGTTGTGTAAAGGCTCAGTAGCTTGAGTAACTATAGCAGTGAAGATGTGGCAGCATGGGCAGTGGCCATTTGTACATACCCACGGTCTCAGGTGGGCAGGGCTAGCCCATAGCTCTATCTTAGATCAAAATTAGCTTGGCTATGTTTACACAAACTGCAGTTGCACATCCTGAATTTACTGTAGACATGCCTTCAATGGTCTTGTGTCTCCACATCAGATCTGGACCCAGTGCACTGTTTCACCCACTGGCTGAGATTCTCTTTGGCCATGGCAGCCATTGGGACCCCAAGAGAGTCTGGGACTGTTTTCTTCTCAGGGGAATGTCATGGGCCTGGAAAGGGGATGATGCGAGTTCTTGGTCCTGTCCCCAGCTATCCCTCTCCACCTCTTTGTCAGTGCAGATGCCAGTCCCAAAGAGGGGCTCTGCAGTGGTTGGAGTAGAGAAATGGTTCTATGATGGCATTTAAGTGTGCAAGTAGGAAGAGATCTGTGTATGTAAATTCCTCTTTGAGTGTGGCTCTGGGTGAGGGGAGGAACAGTGTGTGCAGTCAGAATTCACACGAACCCTGAGCAGTCAGGGCAGAGGGACTGTACAAATTGCATGCATATGCCTGAGAACCAAAGCCAGGGCAGTGGTAGGTTTAATTTTAATAAAGTCACTTTAATAAAAGGGAAAAATTTATTAGTATCACAATACACATCAGGAAAGATGTGCACATTTACTTTAGCAAAATAGGAATTAAAAAGTAAATTCTTTAATCTTGCTTGTAATAGAACAAGGGGACATTCAGTAAAATTGAAAGATAGCAAATTCAAAACTAAAAAAAGGAAATACTCTTTCACATAATGCATAATTAGACTGTGGAACTCATTTACACAGGATCTTGCTGAGGCCAAGAGCTTAGCATGATTTAAAGAGGGATTGTACTTTTTTATATGAATAACAAGAATATCCAGAGTGTTCAGTAAATACTTAAAAAAATAGAATGGATATGAAACCTCATGATTCATGGACTAACCAAGTAGCTATCTATTGGTTGTTAAGAGTATAATCTTCTGGGTGGCAGATGATCCCATACCTGCCTACTTTGGGACTTCTTGCTACTTATATTAGAGCCTCTTGTTTGCCACTGTTGCTGTTGGAGACAAGATAGTGGATTAGATAGACCATAGGAATGGTCCATTTTAGCAATCCCTATGCTTCTAATCTGTAGGAGGGATCTGGTGTAGGTGAAATGGCAATTTTAATTTTTGTGATCATAAAAATGTCTAACTGGATCAGTATCTGGAAGTATGGCATACCAGCATATCTTCATTTCCTATTTTGTACTCCAAAATCTCTCTCTGTGTGTGTGTGTGTGTGTGTGTGTGTGTGTGTGTGTGTGTGTGTGTGTGTGTGTGTGTGAGAGAGAGAGAGTTCTAGCTATTTATGGTTGCAGAGAAAACCTCAAAAATGTCAATATTGTGTAACCAATGCATAGAGGTTTATGTGAGTCTGCTGAGAGCCTGGAACAGTAGGTCTGAGATGGGTAAATTGCTCCATTCATCTGCCAAGTATTAAATCAGATACTCAGTGATGCTGCTGATTTAAATGTCAACATTAAGTATTTCATTCTGTGCAACAGACAACTTAATAGTGAAGTCTCATTTTGATGATATTTCGAAGAGTATTTTTTTCTCCAAGGAGTCCAAGAAGCAGCCAAGGTCAAGAATTCTAGCAGAGTCCATAGGTGTATTCAAAACCCAGTATGGGAGAAGCAGTATATACAATCATTCTTAGAAAATCTGCACAACCATTGAGAGAAGAGTCTCATTTTGATGACTCTCATGGGTGGAGCTTACTCTGAGGGGCAGAGTTTGGAAGAATACCATTACTCCCTGCCCTCATTTCAACCTTCCTGTAAAATTACTGTACACTAGCGAACAATTTTTTAGTTCACAAATTGGCGGGGGGAAGACGTCAATAAGGCCTAAGATATAATTTGCCATAAGATAATATTTCTTGGAGGCGTTGCATTCTAGAAGCCTCAGCCAAAACTTTCAAAATTGTAACGAGGTACCCTAGCTGAACTCAGTGGTAGCTGTTAAAAGTTAGCATTGCTGAAAAACAATTTGTCAGATAGAGGCACCAATTTTTCTCTGCCCAAACACTCATGGCCGATCTTGAAAATGTACTGTCACCAAAAGCCACAACATGTTTTGTCTTTCCTACATTAAAGATCAATTTAAAAGGATATATTGTGTTCACTTCCCAGGACTTAACTTCAGGGTTCTGGGGGTTTTCCCTGCATTATCTGATAGACCTCACCGTCTAAGTCAGGGAGCTACATCTACCACAGTCTAGAAATATTCATAATACTGTATCAAGAGTAGTTGCAGGGGAAAGCCAGGAACCATTGAACTCGGACCATGTCAGGAAAGTGAAAAAGGAACTGATTTCCAATTATGTATAGTTCTTAGGGTGTTTTTTTTAATTGCTTACACTGAATATAATAGTAAGTTGAAGATTTGTGATCTTAGGTTCTGTTGTTTCCGCCATCCAATTTAGCTGTAGTAAGTATCTGTTACATTCTAGATTCTGTATTCCCTGGTTCAGCTTCATTCTATTATATGTTGATTTATGTAAGAGACCTACCTTGCCCTTGTCTAACCTATCTAGCCTTATTCTGCGTTGAGTCAGTCCCAAATTTGGTGAGGCTTCATTATAATTAAGCAGGCTCAAAGAATTGTCATTTTTGACCCAGTCTGAAGAGTTTACATTTGCATAACTCCCATTGAAGCAGCTAGAGTCTTGCTTGTTGGCAAGATCTGCAGGAACTGATCTTTTTAGCAGACTTTTGTGCTGTGATAATTTGTTTTTAAACCACCTAAAAACATACCAGCATATTGTTTTATACTCTTTTTATAATAAATCCCTTGGCTAATTTTCCCCTCTCGCACCCCCTAACCTCCCACCCCCAGAGGTGCTGAGCACCTGTAACTCATTGACATCATCTTTGACAAGTAGGCAACCAGTCTTTACTTCAGGGTGTCAGCTGTGGTTTTTTAACTTTATGTGGATGAAACTTTTCTTTAACAGTGATTAATTTTATTTTTGAATACATTTATTTTCCCTGTTTTATTTTGAATATTCCACTGTTAGCTTATCTAAATTAACTAAATATTTTTGAATGAATACAATGTTAGCTGTTCAAAAAATCTTTTTTTTTCCCCATCCGTGCTTATAAATCTGCTTCAGTACCAGAGCTGTACCGATCTCTGAGGCTTGCATTTGCAGGAACTGGTGGGAACATTTTTTTGCCTGATGTTCATGAAGCTTCACATACCCTGAGTTTCACATTGATATCTGGGGATGAATGATTCCAAGAACTTAAAGTAAAACACAGCAGAAACCTGCCAAATTTGGCCTGGTTTTGGAATGAATCTAAAAGAAACCACTATGTGAATCCTTTTTTTTTCACCTGAAGCCATGAATTGGCTCAGGTAAATCGAAAACTAGGCCCTGATTTGTGATCTTTAGCCAACCTTTGGATGAACCTGACTTGAATTTTGGCTTTGTACTGATCTGTACAACTCTGAATTTCACTTATTTTTGTGTTGCCTTATGAAGGTTCTGCAGAACTTCATTAAATATTGGCTCCGTAATATCTAATCAGTTATCTACTTCAAGCTGAAATGTTACTTTATGCCATGAACTTTTACTAATTCAAAACCTTACCACACAGGAGTATAATAAATAGATTATTGAAATAATAAAACTTGTTTACTAAACACCTCATCCAGTATCCTGTAGGTTCTCAAATGTATTTTGTAAACACATTGACCGTATCGTGTGTGTGTGTGTGTGTGTACAGATACAGATATAGATAGAAACGTTATACATATAATGTTAATAGCAGACTGCCTTTTGGGCGACATTTGGTACTCAGAATACTGAGTTATAATCTCAAACTGATAATTTTATATAACTTTATTTCCTCCAAAGTGGAGACCACATAGCTCTTTATATGTTTAAGGTCACTTAAATGATTGAAAAAGACTTGATAGCTTTCTGGTAATCTTAGATGAAAAGTTCATATTTTGGATTTGTCCTGCATTGAGTGGTCCATAATCAATGAATACCAAACTTCAGGATTCCAGTTTATAAGGAGCATAAAAATAGTCAGTTTGTGGGTAAGCTATTAGTGATGCTTTTATGTTTGTGTAGACACACATATGTATGTGCATGTGTTTGTGTGTTTTATGTATAATTTGTTTCTGTAATTATATTTGATAACACACAAACCACCATATATAAATATTCTTATATTCTGTTGATGCAGTAGCTTATCTGTGTGCGTTACTTTGTATAGTAACAATATTTGTCCTGTGACATTGTGGTGAAATTTTGCTATTAGTACATTTCTCACACATCATTATTAATAATAATACCTGATGAAATCAATTAGCTACAGCTGCTAGATGCCAAAAGGAAAATGTATAATTTAATTTTGCCAGAAAAAAAAATTAAGCAGGTTAGAAGCAGAAAGATCTTTGGTACTTAAAATAATTTAGGAGGAACGTGATTGGATGGTACATTAGCTGTACACATTCAGTCCTGATGTATACTTAATGTGGAAATTATATAATAGATACCACGGTTTAGATTCAAAACTTAAATGTCCATTTTTTATTTACCCACTGTGTGTACATGCATAAGTGGTCATTGCCATAGAACTCAGCATTTTCCTATAGATACCACATAGTTTCTTTCGTTACTGCCTGTTTTAAACATAGCAAAAAAGGTATTTCAGACATCAGTGTGCTGCAAATTACTGTTGACCTTTTAATGACAACCATGGTTTTCACAAAAACACACTTGAACCTCACTAGTTCACACTAATATTAATGCATACATCCTATAAAATCCACAAACCCTAATAGAGTATCTCAACTTTTCAGCTAAGATTTATACCAGAGGGCTGCACTGAAGTTTGTCTTCTAAAAGGATCTGCTCCTGGTTCCACAAAATTCAGTGCTAAAATGTTGCCCTGAGTGGGACAGAAGCAGTGCCAAATATAAAAAGAAAAGGAGTACTTGTGGCACCTTAGAGACTAACACATTTATTAGAGCATAAGCTTTCGTGAGCTACAGCTCACTTCATCGGATGCATTTGACATTATTTTTATGTAGTACATGATAGAGCACTTACTAATATATTATGAAGTGTAACAAATGACTGAGAATAAACTGCAATTGTCAGAGGTAAGATTTTCATAGTCTGTACTTCATTTGGTTAATGTAAGACTAACTTCACAAGATATTGGAGTAATACTTTAATAATAATAATTATCTAGCTCTTTTGAGTGCTTTTCATCAGTAGATTTCAAAATGCTTTATAAAGGGATCAGTAACATCATCCCCATTTTGCAGTGGGGAAAATTGAGGCACGGAGAAGGGAAATGTCTTGTTCGTGATCACGGAGCTGGTAAGTGGTAGAGATCTCTTGTGTCCCAGTCCAGTGCTCTGTCCATTACCCCATATTGCCTCCCAAATATTATCTAAGATACTTTAAGAGTAACCATGTATTGTTTCATGCTCCTTCAGTAATTCATTCTTAAAAGCACTGGAGTACTTCTGAAGGTTTAGTGGTTCTTTTGGGGTGATATTTACTTTTATTTTCAGCAGGCCATTGATAAAGTTGAATAGTTGCATTGTGTTTTAAGAAAAATAGCCAAGGGATTATAAGTCTTCCAGTTATGCCTGTTCCTGATGGAGTCCATGTTATTACTTTTAAAGCTTCTTATCCTGTGCCTTTTTCCAGAAAGTCGTGTTATCCTCCCTAGCTGGTTAGTGTAGATGAAGCATTTAGAAAGCCCTGTCACTTCAAATCTCCTTGTTTGTGGCACTGGGGAGACTTCAGCACTCGTGATTGAACAGCAGCTAAACCTTCAGCTAGTGAAGCAAGCATTCAGTTTGTTTCAAAGATGTCTTCAAAGACAAATCCAGTCAGGTAGGGGACAGTGGAAACCTAGTGTGCCGCTTGGTTGGGGATACAAGTTTGTGAACAAACTTTTGACGTATATTTTTCGTGGATTACAAAATTGATTGTTATTTTTTCCAGCGGCTAAAAATGCTTCCTTTGTATGTTACAGTAACTGGAACTCATAGAGCACTGTTCTGCTAGCTAAGTTCACACTGGCTTTTTTTAAAAACATTTTTTACAAGGATTCCATTATTCCATCATTCTATTGCAACTAAATGTTCTATAGTAATATGGTACCAAGAAAGGGAGGCAAATGGGCAGCATATGGGAGAATATTAACCATAACTGGGGTGGGGTAATCTTTAAACACTATTATAAATCTACATTTTTCAGCCCCTCATAATCCCAGTATATAAATCTGTTTTGTGATCAAGCACTGAAGATGTGAAAATATGCTCTGGATGTCTGTGTAGAATAATGACCAAAAAGGAGTATGTAGCAGTTGTATATCATGCATCTTTCTAAAGCTTGTATTTCAGAATATCTTTTAGCTTGTGGCACCAGATTATCCAATATATCTCCTTGGCATTTCTGTCTTTTCATGTCAGAAATTAAAACATGCAGTTTTCTAATGGGTGGATAGGAAGAAGAAGCCTTTACTTTTTCCTCAAATTATTACAAAATACTAAAAAAAAATTAGTTTTTGTTAAAGAAAAGAAATATTGCCTCCTCTGCTTAGAAGTGTCTAGAAATATCCAGGCATCAATCTTTATTTCAGCAGATTCAATGGATGTGGCAGGAAGAGTTATTATATAGCATAGCCCTCCTTTTATTAAAAATAACCTGGGCTAGTTTTTCTCTTCATAATTTCTTGTGGAGATGCAATAAGATTGTTTATACCTACATCTAGATAAGAAAACTTTTTATTGGAAATAACATTTCAAAAACTTAAACAAAATTAACCCCAAAAGCATGTAGAAAGTTTACAGATCCTGTTAAGGCCTTCCAGATGGTACAAATCCAGTCTGTCTCAACTACATTTTCTTCCTATATTAGCTGAAATGATTTTCAAGATAAGCTGTGCTGGCTCGTGTGGATGGCAAATAGCTTTACTTTGCATGATTGGTAAAAGTTGCATTTTGCTTTCATTTAAACTGATGTAAATCCTGTGTAACTCCATTATAATCAATGGCATGAATTTTTTTGATGTGCTATCTTTTCCTATATTGTTACAGCTCTGATGCATGACCATCCATAAGTTACAAAGGCAGCACTACAAAATTCAGATACAAGCTACTCATCACAAGTTTTTACTGTTATGTTCTTACCCTTAAATTTGAGGCAAAAGCTTTGAAGGATGTATGAAAAATCTTAAATTTGAAATTTAAAACAGTAAGTTGAATTTTTGCACTAAAAATATTTGTCTCCAATTAAATATTAAACCTTTCAAATAGCATTTCACATTGAAATAGAAATGGATTTTTGTTTTTTTTTAAGAAAATCTGTATAAGAGCATACAACTTTACTAGCACAGAAAGCTGTTTGTGTTTATAAACATATAGACAGATGGTTGGTTATAACTTCCAAACCAAGAAGTGTTATGACAAACAAGTACTTGCATTTTACAGCTATGATATTTTAGGTTGGCAAAAACAATCATGGACTGTAGCATGTGCCTACTCAAAAATAGAGCAAAGATGCAGGTGACTACTCAAAAATAGAGCATTATAGAAAAAAATAGATCTTTAATAAGGATGCAAATAATAGTTTAAGCAAAATAAGAACCAGCATGAAACTTTCTCTATGCTCAAATCAAGCTCTTCAAGAAAGAATCTGTCTCTCTTATCACCAATGCCCTCCAATATACCACTACCATCTATTGCAGGTCCTTATTAGAGGGAACACTCTGGTCCTCATTCTAGTGGCAGATTAATGTAGCACAATTTCTACTCCCATTCAACATCCCCTCTGGATGAGATAGGAAAGGGGTTGCACAGTTATAAGGATTACATTTCTCTGTTACCCGACAGGAATAGTCAATATCCTTTCCTATTGCAGCTTGACATTTTTTAGTAGCTTTCTTTCTGGGACTTTTTCCAGTATCCCTCTTGCACCCAAACTCCCTCCTAGAGCCTACACCCCAGTCCCCTGCCCCAGGCTCACCCATTGGCTCCACCCCCAGCCTGCACCCCATCCCGCAATCCCCTGGCCCAGCTCAGTGAAAGTGAGTGAGGGTGAGAGCGAGTGACAGAGCGAGAAGGGATGGAGTGAGCAGGGTGGGGCCTCAGAAAAGGGGCAGGGCCTTGGGGAAGGAGCGGGGCAAGAGTGTTTGTGTTTGTGCAGTTAGGTTGTTGGCAACTCTATTTCAGATGGATCATTAAGATCAAGACAAAGCAGGGTACGAGTTGAATGATAATGGGTGTTTTTGTAATACAGAATGAATTGGTGTAAAAAGATTCAGATAAATATCTGAAGTTTTGAATGCTTACCCAATCTGCCAAAACTTTTGAGATTGACTCATAGTAAAATTAAAGGAATATCAGTTGGTTCATGGAGTTTGCTTGTGCCTATTGGGCTTCCAGAAAGCTATGATTTCTGTTGCAGCAAAGATGGAATCTTTTACAGAAGATTATAACTCTATCTGTCCAATTTTCTAATAAAGCGAGGAAAAATGTTTTGTCTTGAGTGCTTTGTTAGGAACTGAATTTGTGGAGGCCAATTGAGATTGCTTAACCCTGTTGCAGCTGCTGGTTTGGTAGACCACATATGAGTTGTAGGGTTTCAGTCCAACTTGCAAAGTTTACGTACAACCTGTGTATGAATTAACTAATTATTCTGAGAATTGGGAAGCTTGTGTGTCTTAACATTTCTGTATAGCAAGTGTATTGACTTCATGTAAGATATATGACATAGTTCTTCATAATAAATAGAAGTTTATTAGAGTACAGAACTGAATGTGAGGATATACTTGTACTTAATTAACTGCTTGTGAATTAGACACCCATGTAGTTCTGTTGATTTCAACTGAATTTTAATTGCTCAACCACAACACAGTAAGTGCCAGAATGAAAGGGTTAAAATTCTGAAAAGTATCCCATAATTGTCCAAATATTATTTCTTTTGCCTTTTCTTCAGAAATGTAACCTTTTTTAGCTTTTTCATTAATGTATGTAAAAATATTAAAAGCTCTTGTATATTACATTAAAAACGTATGTCGGCTGCACTGCTTTTTCCTATTTATTAAAACTTTTCAAGCAGTAAAAACATTTTACTTGTTAATGAGGGGAAGTGAGAAAATTAATGACATAGAGCTTGGATCCTCCAAGATGTCTCCTTTTAACCATGCACAACCAGCTCTTTTTCCCACTCTATGTAGTTTAATTTCTGTGTTAGGGTTCAGTAAGCAAATGCAAATAGATTTAATGATTTGCATCAGTAGATTACTTCTCAGTTTAATATCCTCTGATGTTTTGGTCAAGGACTTTTTCTTTGGGAAACTAGTAAATTTTACTAGAATAAAAATTACTAATAAAAGTATCACTTATTGAAAATCAAAGCCTGATGTTACTTTTCCAGTAAAGTTAGTTGCAACAAAAAGTTATCCTGGGGGGAAAAAACACTCCAGGATTATTTGGAAATTACTGATATTGTTGGGCATGTAGTAATATATTTTATATAGCATCTTTCATCCTTCAGAATCTCAGGTGTTGAACTCTACTGTATATACAGTACACATAGCATTACTGAAATGCAGCTGCCTGTGAGGTGGAGGGCAGAAACCAACAAACACACAGCATGCTGCATAGCACTGTGGAGAACTGAAATTGTGGCCAGCACAGCAAGGAAAACCCCCAGACTTGTGAATAGTGCTATAGGATATTTACAGTTCACCCCGAACAGGGAACACCTTGAGGTTCACTTAAGGTCTCAGCCCTACCTGTTCAGCTTCATTATGTCTAGCCTTTTCACCTTGAAACAAATTCAGTTGAACTAGTGGTTCAAGTTACCTAAATACTTCATATGCTTCGACCTGTAAACATTCCATCTAATTTACATACGACCACATCTTAGTCCTGTTAAAATCAATGGCAAAGATCTTACTTCAGTGTCTAAATTATTTATATAAATAATATGGTTTTAAAATCTGGATTTAATATTAGAATATATTTCTTGACGTTCCATATGTTTTCTTTCTTATGACTTAAATAAAAAGGCACTTATCCTGGTCTCTTGATGCCTTTGGCATAATTAGAAGTAAAGTTGCATGATACCACTGTTCATTACTAAGCATTTTTAAAGAAATGACAAATGTTTATATATAAAATGTAAAATACGTTTTACATTTTATATGTAAACATTTGTAAAATGCGTTTATATGTAAACAAATGTAAAATACATTTTATATCATGTAAAATGTAAAATACATTGATTTATAACTACAAGGCCACTGCAGAGATTCTGGTATTAATAGTATATAGTAAATGGTCAGCCATGTGACTTAAGGCAATAAAGAAAAAAACGTATTTCTATCAAGTTTCCATCCATTGTTTCCATCATTAAACAAAAACTTCTCCATATGAAACAGTAACTAACATGTTTCAGAGTAGCAGCTGTGTTAGTCTGATCTGCAAAAAGAAAAGAAGGACTTGTGGCACCTTAGAGACTAACAAATTTATTTGAGCATAAACTTTTGTGAGCTAATTTCCACTGAATGCATCCTTTCCACTGAACGAATCCGATGAAGTGAGCTGTAGCTCATGAAAGCTTATGCTCAAATAAATTTGTTAGTCTCTAAGGTGCCACAAGTACTCCTTTTCTTTTTGCAGTAATTTAACATGAGGCTTTCATCATGCATATGGGTAGTAGTACTTTTCTGGTTCTCAATATAACCCTCCTGATGATAAAGGTCAAGATTAGAGATCCATTTTAACATTGCTGAACTGAAAATTGGAATCTGGATATCTAAAAGGACAGAATTTCTGAGGGGGATATCTAGAAATAAGTAGATGCTTTTACAAACTTCCACTCTTTTTTGAACTTCCAGTCCAGGTAATTCTTGGAAACCAACTTTTTTTTCTTTGAGTGGAATGATGGCTACAGCCTACACAGACCTAAACACTTACTTGATATTTCTTCTTTGACTCCTTCCATATGTTTAGACAGATGCATAGCACCTCTCATCATGATGGTAAGTTAGGTTGGTGAGAAGCAGGAAGTATGGACTTCCCCCTCCAGCAATATAGTTGTTCCTCTGTGTCTTGTGGAACTTAGTTCAAGAACTTTCATGGCTGTAATTTTTCTAAGCGCTGTAGCTTTTTGTTGCCAAGACCTGCAAACAGTATTATCCTTCTCTTCCTATGTTCTTAACATGTACCATTCCTAATCTGTTCTGTTTTAACTCTCCAGTCATTATGCCAGCGAGAGACTTGCTCTTGTGGGTATGTTTAGCTGTGGCCTTCTGTGTTCCACTTGCTGGCTTTGGTTTCCTGACAGATTGGTATTGCCATCATTCTGCATAGTTGATGAGTCTCGGGAAATAATCTCTTGTGTCTTGGTTACAGTGGCATAATAGTCAGTTTTTAAATTAGGCAAAAACTGAACATGTTTTGAAACTAATACAAATTCCGTTGCATCTCTGAAAGTTCTTAGAGTAGCGGAAGTATGACAAAAGATAAGGTTTGGTATACGGGCAAATTCTTGGTCTGTAGTAGTGGCCATCATGCCTGATATGAATCTACCCTAGTTTAACCCAATCGCAGAAAAGAATGGCCAGGTAAAATGCAAGACTTCTTAAAGATCAGATTAGAAGAAAACATGAGTTTTTAGCCTTATTACAAAGACAACTATCACTTTATTTAAATATACTCTTTTAGAAAGATAAAACCATCCACTTTTTATCTGTATGTATTTTATTTCCAACATTTCTAAATATTTTAAATGTCCATAGTAATCCCCTGTGGATTGAAGATGATTCTTTATTTCATTTTGATGTTGAGATTATTCCATATTTGAGTATTCAGTAACCATGTATGTGTAAAAAGAAAAGGAGTACTTGTGGCACCTTAGAGACTAACAAATTTATTAGAGCATAAGCTTTCGTGAGCTACAGCTCACTTCATCGGATGCATTTGGTGGAAAAAACAGAGGAGAGATTTATATACACACACACAGAGAACATGAAACAATGGGTTTATCATACACACTGTAAGGAGAGTGATCACTTAAGATAAGCCATCACCCACAGCAGGGGGGGGAAAGGAGGAAAACCTTCCATGGTGACAAGCAGGTAGGCTAATTCCAGCAGTTAACAAGAATATCAGAGGAACAGTGGGGGGTGGGGTGGGGGGAGAAATACCATGGGAAATAGTTTTACTTTGTGTAATGACTCATCCATTCCCAGTCTCTATTCAAGCCTAAGTTAATTGTATCCAGTTTGCAAATTAATTCCAATTCAGCAGTCTCTCGTTGGAGTCTGTTTTTGAAGCTTTTTTGTTGAAGTATAGCCACTCTTAGGTCTGTGATCGAGTGACCAGACAGATTGAAGTGTTCTCCAACTGGTTTTTGAATGTTATAATTCTTGACGTCTGATTTGTGTCCATTCATTCTTTTACGTAGAGACTGTCCAGTTTGGCCAATGTACATGGCAGAGGGGCATTGCTGGCACATGATGGCATATATCACATTGGTAGATGCGCAGGTGAACGAGCCTCTGATAGTGTGGCTGATGTGATTAGGCCCTATGATGGTATCCCCTGAATAGATATGTGGACAGAGTTGGCAACGGGCTTTGTTGCAAGGATAGGTTCCTGGGTTAGTGGTTCTGTTGTGTGGTGTGTGGTTGCTGGTGAGTATTTGCTTCAGATTGGGGGGCTGTCTGTAAGCAAGGACTGGTCTGTCTCCCAAGATCTGTGAGAGTGATGGGTCGTCCTTCAGGATAGGTTGTAGATCCTTGATGATGCGTTGGAGAGGTTTTAGTTGGGGGCTGAAGGTGATGGCTAGTGGCGTTCTGTTGTTTTCTTTGTTGGGCCTGTCCTGTAGTAGGTGACTTCTGGGTACTCTTCTGGCTCTGTCAATCTGTTTCTTCACTTCAGCAGGTGGGTATTGTAGTTGTAGGAATGCATGATAGAGATCCATCAACCTCAGCCTGGACCAGTCCACACAAGAGATCCACTTCCTGGACACTACGGTGCTAATAAGCGATGGTCACATAAACACCACCCTATATCGGAAACCTACTGACCGCTATTCCTACCTACATGCCTCTAGCTTTCATCCAGATCATACCACTCAATCCATTGTCTACAGCCAAGCGCTACGATATAACCGCATTTGCTCCAACCCCTCAGACAGAGACAAACACCTACAAGATCTCTATCATGCATTCCTACAACTACAATACCCACCTGCTGAAGTGAAGAAACAGATTGACAGAGCCAGAAGAGTACCCAGAAGTCACCTACTACAGGACAGGCCCAACAAAGAAAACAACAGAACGCCACTGGCCATCACCTTCAGCCCCCAACTAAAACCTCTCCAACGCATCATCAACAATAGATCTACAACCTATCCTGAAGGACGAGCCATCGCTCTCTCAGATCTTGGGAGATAGACCAGTCCTTGCTTACAGACAGCCCCCCAATCTGAAGCAAATACTCACCAGCAACCACACACCACACAACAGAACCACTAACCCAGGAACCTATCCTTGCAACAAAGCCCATTGCCAACTCAGTCCACATATCTATTCAGGGGATACCATCATAGGGCCTAATCACATCAGCCACACTATCAGAGGCTCGTTCACCTGCGCATCTACCAATGTGATATATGCCATCATGTGCCAGCAATGCCCCTCTGCCATGTACATTGGCCAAACTGGACAGTCTCTACGTAAAAGAATGAATGGACACAAATCAGACGTCAAGAATTATAACATTCAAAAACCAGTTGGAGAACACTTCAATCTGTCTGGTCACTCGATCACAGACCTAAGAGTGGCTATACTTCAACAAAAAAGCTTCAAAAACAGACTCCAACGAGAGACTGCTGAATTGGAATTAATTTGCAAACTGGATACAATTAACTTAGGCTTGAATAGAGACTGGGAATGGATGAGTCATTACACAAAGTAAAACTATTTCCCCATGGTATTTCTCCCCCCACCCCACCCCCCACTGTTCCTCTGATATTCTTGTTAACTGCTGGAATTAGCCTACCTGCTTGTCACCATGGAAGGTTTTCCTCCTTTCCCCCCCCTGCTGTGGGTGATGGCTTATCTTAAGTGATCACTCTCCTTACAGTGTGTATGATAAACCCATTGTTTCATGTTCTCTGTGTGTGTGTATATAAATCTCTCCTCTGTTTTTTCCACCAAATGCATCCGATGAAGTGAGCTGTAGCTCACGAAAGCTTATGCTCTAATAAATTTGTTAGTCTCTAAGGTGCCACAAGTACTCCTTTTCTTTTTGCGAATACAGACTAACACGGCTGCTACTCTGAAACATGTATGTGTAGTTATTATACTATAAAAAGGTTTTTGGGGCAAAGAAATTAGATATGTTGAATGTGGGATTTTCTAGGACAAGATCTCATTATTGGTTTAATTACATAAAACTATGTAGAGATCCAAATGGAAGGGAAAAATCACATTTAATATGTAATCTTAGAATAATCAAATTTTCCTGAATTGTTGAAAAAATATTTACTAATGGAGAAAACAAAAATGCTAATTTCAAGTACATGTCTGAAAGAACTACTCAAACGAGTGATCATCTGTCTAGGATTTTGAGATCTGAGAGAGAGAGAGAGAGAGAGAGCTCAAAATTTTGATTTTGAAGTATTTTTGCATGAATTTTTAGGGTTTGAATGTCCAGACTCTCTAGTACATAATCTTTGTGCTGAAACATTGACAATCACATCTCTGGTCATTAAAATAAGTATTTGCAGGTGATCAAAGCTGTTTTGAACTTGCAACTTCACTTCCAGATACTTTATCATGTCTCAGACTACAAATATGACATGTTGGTAATCAATCATCTCTTCTCGTAACGGCAGTCAGGCTGAATTTTCCCCAATTCATTTAGACATATTTGGCAGGTTTAACATTGTAATCAGGTTTTGTAATGGTGATATTGAAGTTAATAGATTTTTAATTAGGAAAAGAATATTTTTCATGTATTTGTGGTTTCCTGGAGTTCCTTCTCTGAGTACTTCCAACAATGGGTTGTTTAATGGGTTGATAGCTTGTGCTTTAAAAGAAATGTAGAAGAGAAGAAAGTGGATTTTCTTCTGTTCCTCTTTACCAGTTCAAAGTGAGAAGAAGTACAACCAACAGTTGAAACTTGAAATTTAGAGAGGTTTATTCAAAAACTTTCATTTCATTCCTAGGCTATTTTGGACAATTGTTCTTACTGTTGTTTCTCCATGACTTTTAGTGGTCTGTTACTTTTAGTTTGTCATTCTATGGTTATTTTGTGATTGTGCATTGCCAGACTAACATAAAAATCTATTCCAGCAACAGTCTTCCTCTGGATTTTTATGTCATTAGACCTGAGGGTGGCATACCTCCTATTTCCATCAAGAAATATCAGAATCATTCCACTTCCAGACCCTGGACCCTCCCTTTTGGCATCTCCCTTGCTAACCAGGAGGGTGAAGAAAATAAGTTTTTCTGTGGCTATTAGCCTTTAAAGCTCAAAATGAACCAGATGCAAATAGAACCACCAGATAGTTGCAAGGATTTTTTATTACAGAGACTAATAGCCCCGCCCAGCCCAACCCTAGCTTCTGTGCTTAGCACTCTGGAACCTGAGTGTCAGCTAATTGGGCTTGGTTACTCTGACGAGGTCTTGTACTCTCCTAGCATACAGAAAGAGCCAATTGAGCTTATCTGGTTAATATTTTGTCACTTGGGTAGCAAAAATTAAGTACGCTCCATACTTCCTATAGGCGAGCATTGCTCAGGTGCTAAAGCAAATCCCCTTTGTAAACACATTTGTATCATTTTCAGTGTACTAGGCTGTAAGAAACCTGGACACGTCTCTTGCCATCCATACATAATCAGATTCCTGAGAACTGCCTTCATAAAACATCTAAAACTCCCCAAATTTCCTACTTGGAGTTTGAAATGCATGCTACAAATGCTGACCTAAGCCCCTTTGGCACTACTTTGCTCAATGGACTTTATTTTTCCTTTTTCCTTTTTTCTATTTCTTTAATTTCAAATAAAAGCACCAGAAGGATCTGAGTTAGGACCTCCTCCGTATAGGTACAATACTGCATAGTCCATGATGATCAAGTGTGGTTTTTTTTCGTTATTTGGGGGGTGTTTTGTTTTGGTTTTTGCACTGACCTGTTATTTCTTCCTCAAGGCAACTCCTTGTTTCACAAATCACAGGAAATTGGTTTTTTTTATATTTCCCAAAACCCAAACAACCTATGGAGGTAGAGTAGCATACAGTAAACGCATGAAGGAGCTTGAACTTCTATTTAAATGTAATGAAGATAAGAAGATGGACATTTTTCTGGTCCTTTATTCTCCTCTAAGAAATTCTTAAGTTCTTCTGTAGCCCGATGGAATAATGCTTGCAACACAGAAGCCAATCAAGTGAGAAAACTTTCTCCTGAGTCACTCACGGTGTAGTCCACAGAAAGCCATGTGGAGGAGAGAAAGATCTCACACTGCTTATTAGAAATAGGCAAGAGAGCCAAGTGATGATTACATTATTAATTTATAAAGGTATGGACATCCTGTTGTCAATGGGTGTGGCGTTAGGCAGTAAGGTCCTAACAGTACATGGTGATTTAGTAAATGCTCTAATATGCTTTGATCTACATGGTTGCACTTTAAATGTATAATTCTTAGAACTCCGCTCTTCTCAGGATGGCTACATTTGGGAGGAAACTTCAGAATTATGAAAATTCAAATTATGTATATACTGGAAAGGCTCAGTCACCAAAAGGAATTTGACACTTAGTACCTTCATGTTTCTGGAAGTACTCCTTCTGACTAGTTCTCCAGAGGAGTTGTCCTATGCCCCTCTCTTCTGCAGAAAGTCTGAGCTAATTCCAAGTGTTAGAGAGTGAAACCCCAGTTTAAAGATTAAAGGAGAGCCCCAAAAGGGAAGTTATTGAGTAAGACATAAAATAAGCTATAAGCTAATTTTATGTGTCTAAAATGTCTATTAAAAGCCTAGGACTGGTAAGCTAGAGTTTTATTCAGAGTTCCATCTTGGTCTGTCCTGTCTCTCCTTCTTTCCCTTTGAATCTACTGAAACCTGGCCTAGTTTTCTTTAACTTCTTTCCTGAGGATGATGGCTGGAAGAGCTACCTAGGGTGAATGTATTTTTATTTATTTTTTTTATTTTTTGCAATTTTCTTATTTCTGCTGATCTGACTGTCTTCTACTTGTCTGTTAAACCAGATCTTCATTTTACTCAGATTCATTGTTAGTTGCAATTTCTGTTGGTCACGGTTGGGATCCTCTATCAACTCTTGTAGGTCACATGTATTCTTTGTGAGCAAGATAATATTGCTTGTGACTCTGAGGTTGTTCAGCTGCTCTTCATTTATGCAGATATCCTCTGGGTTTTAAGATTTATTTCTCAATGTGAAAGAGAGGATACCCTCTAAGTTATGACAGCATGTCTTTCAGTGGCTTGTTTCCTGTCTGTTGCTGGAAAATATTTTTTTTTGTATAAAATGTTTTTATTTTTCATACTGCTTGTAACAATAGTAAGCAAGCAATAACAGGAAAGAGGAAGAAAGAAATATAGAATTACTGTCATAAATTTAACAGAATCTAAAAGTACACAGATAACTTAACACACAAAAAGACTATAGGAAAATCAAAAACTTTAAAAGGTGCAAAAATCAGCATAACTGTCAAGGAGAAAAAGAAATCAGAGGAAAAAGAGAAGGAAGGAGAGTGCGCAATTTGGTAACATTTATTATCTTCTATTAGAGCTATATACTTTTGATCATATCTTGGACTGAATCAAATTTAGTAATCCACCATAAAATGTACATTTATAAGTGTAAGATGTATATTGTTCAGGGACCTCAACAAATTTAAAAATTATACTAATAAAATGTAAGTAGCTCTTGTCATTGTTTTGTAAGCCCGTCCTTCCAAAGCACCCATTTCATTGAGTCCAGTATTCGTCTTTGATCCTCAGAGGAGAGAAAGATTTCAATTTTTCACAAATCAGGTATGTTGGGATCCGTGTAGGGACCAGTATTTCTGTGGGTTAGAGAATTCCAGCTTCAGACTAAGTCCCATACAAAAATCAGGCTCTAAAACCAAGGAAGTTTCAAAGTTATATTAGGGCTTGTCTACGCTGGCAATTTACAGTGCTGCGGCTTTCTTGCTTAGGGGGTTGATACACACCCCCTGAGTGCAGCAAGTTTCAGTGCTATAAAGCGCCAGTGTAGACAGTGCACCAGCACTGGGAGCTCCCAATGTAATTATGCCCCTCGTGGAGGTGGGTTTTTTAGAGCACTGGGAGAGCTCTCTCCCAGCGCTCTGCCACAGCCACACAAGCCATGTTAAAATGCTGCCACAGCCGCGCTTTAGGGTTGCCAGTGTAGACTAGCCCTTAGATTAATTCTAGAGCTGTCATCTTTCCAGAAACCTCCATGTGGCCACTAGGCATCAAAGTCTTAAATACCTGCCCTCTAAACGTATGAGAGGGTTCCCCAGTTTATTTAGAATTGTTAACAAATAAGATAGTTTGGTCCTAGTTTAACTCTAACTCACATACCTTAATCTTAGATACTGACAAAAATAACTTTTATGGAGATTTAAAGTCTACTGCAATTCCTGAACTTTTAAAGATATCCTTGTGAGTTATTAAGTGGGGCATAGCCTTTTTCCTTTACTATCAATTTTTTTCCAAATTAGTGCTATACCTCATATTTAAAGTATTTAAACAGAATTTTTAAATAGCCATGCTTTTCTAGTAGCCAGTATTTTTGGGGATTTTCTCATACAACTGACTTAAATAGGTTCTCTTTCCCCCCTCCCCAACAACCTGAGATTGAAATTGGATAGAATAGTTCCAGTTGTACATGTAGCCAAACTAAAGAATTGTTATATCATGGTAACATCTTGAGGATATGATCAGCAGGGGGGGAAATGGTATATTACACAATTGGAGAAGCTTAGTTTTCAACCTACACATTGATTCATGGGTAGGTACAACTTGCTTGATGGAGTTCCTGCCTTTTACGCCTCTCCCAATGGGAATGTTTTTTTTAAACGGTTTTAAACATTTTCTTGAAATAATGATAGGATAAATAGAGAAATAAAGAACTCAAAACATATAGCTATGCAGTACCACATTTAATAATATCAATTTAACAAAGTTAAATGGCATGCCTCCCACTTTATTTGTTGTTGAAGAAACTTTGTCAGGAAAGGCTCTTTCTTTTGTTGTCTTTTACCCCTGAAATGTATAGGTACTTACATGCTAAAGTGGTACACATCTTGAAATAGGTAAGGGACAGACAGGTTCTGTCACCCTTACTCAACTTTAGTACGTTAATCATTTAGTAGTCTCATTGATTGTAATGGGACTACTTAAGGAGAAAGTTACTAAAGGTGAATAAGGATGGCAGAATCTGGCCTATAGATTAAAAAAAAAAAAAAAAGTAGTACTGCATGCTGTAATTCCCTTTCTGGCCATTGACAGTCCTAGAAAGCAAAGTGAGGTTTCAGGCTAGCAACAGCAGATATTGAAGTAATCTCTAATTATGTTCCATTGACATAGAACGTTAAAACAGCTACACACTTTTGTGTTACAGATAATAAGTTTGGAATACACACATTTTGAGTCTCAGAGAAAAATGGGGACTCCCAGGATTATTTGGTTTTTTTGAGACTGTTTAAGTTCCATGTATATTAGGATGCACTGGTATTGTCATAGTCAATAGTTCTATGCCAAAATCAAATAACGTAGGGAAAACGGAGAAACCCTGCTTCGTATCTGGGCTCAGTAAAACTGTCTAGAAGATACTTTTATGTACACATGAAGAGATCTGTAGAGATGGTGCCCTTTAGTGTCTTCTCCCCTTTTTGTTTTGCTTTGTTAAATCATTTCACTTGTCTGGATAAGGTGGAGACCAGAGTTTGTGTGTTGAATCAGTAAGAAATACAGCAGTTGTCTGTTCAAACCGTGTTCAGAGTCCCTTTTTAAATGGGAAGATAATCCTTTGTTGATAAATTTTAAACATTTATACGAAGGTGCTCTTTTCCTGGAAATCCAGATTGAAACTCTGCTGGTTTCTCCACCACTCCTGTTGTTAGAAATCTAGTAGCACAGGGAGCCAACAGCTTATAGAAAACTTTATAGAATGCAGATAGAGAGCTTTGGTTGTGGTGTTCTTTTGAGTGCATCTGGCACGTGACCAGGATTCATCACTGAATTTGTCCCTCTGGTTGGAGCACTAGCTTCCCCAGCTTGGACCGGGTACTGATCGGGAGTGCGATGTGAACACTGATCTATGCTCCCTAGTTATGACAATTCTTATGATTCTCAAATTCCCAAACAACTCCTTTTTGAAAAACTGAAAATTGTTTCTTTTCTAAGCTTACAGAATGAAAATATTTTCAGTTTGCATGTGGAAAAGTTAGCATTATTGATGAGTGGATACATAAATGTGTGTGTGTGTGGGGGGGGGGGGGGGTGAATAACTAGATTCTCTTTATGTGAGTGTATGTAGCAGGAGAAAACACCTCTTGTATGTCCCAGAACCTAATTTCATCCTGACACCAAAATCCTAAACTGTCCAAAACACATGACTGTCCATCTCCATGTGGGTTATTATGGCTTTGACTATGTGTTTCAAAGTATATTTCATATATGAATACAGTTTTGAGCGTTTCTGGCAAAGTACACTATTCCAATGTGTTTGAAAGTGGACTGAGCTATTTACAGAGCTATTCAGCCAACGTTGCAGCTGTCTTTAGTCATGAACATGAAGTAACTGGCTTCACAGAATGTGTGGGAAAACATTCAATATGGTCTGCTTATATTACCAGACTTGCTGGTGCAGCGAAATGAAGACAGATACATCATGGAATTAAGTGTCAGGCTGCAACTTTTATTCTACTTTAACACAGGGGACGGGCGCTACCCACCCGTCATCCATACTTTCCTATACTGGACATTGAATTGGTTCCACAGTGGGAGTTACACGGATCCCTACCATATAACCCATAACGGGGATTAGACTCTCCTCAGATTAATCACAGGGCTCCGCTCTCTCTGAGTCCCAGCACCCTTCACCCCCACTCCCCCTGCCCCTCATACAGGAACAGAGGGTGCAAAAGGGTGGAGATCATGGTCTCTGAGGGCTACAAGGCCTGACCTCCCCCCGTGAAGGGCACAAGGTCTCATCCTAGCCCATGAGTCCAAGACTCATCACCAGATCCCAAGTCTTTTGGGAACTGTTCATTTTATCCTTTTCACAGAAATGGAAACACCTGCAAGTTGCAATGAATTAACAACTCAACCCAGGTACCTCAGTTAGATATTAAGCACCTTCCAACTTAACCCCGTATGGCTTGAAGGTGCTGCAAGGAAGGCAAAAAAACTCTCTGGTCTTCCCCCAGTTGACCAATGAGAGAATAAATTCATTCCTGACCCCTAAACGACTGATGAGCTGGAATATCTGCATCTGTCAGGCCAGGTTCCCATTCCTAGTTCAGGGTGAGTAGGGTGGATCAGCTGGAAAGGAGCTAAAAGAGAATCCACATGGCCACCACTCCAGGTTAAATCCTGGAAGCTGGGGAATGCTGGCCAATCAGCACCCCTCCTCTCTAACTGATCAGTGGATGCCAGTGACTTCCGGAGGGGAAGAACTACCTATTCTTGATCAGCGAGTGTGCCCTTCCCTGCTGCAGGGACTGTCCCCTTTCTCCACCAGCTCTATCAAGTTTCCCCACTCACTGGGGCAGGTGAGTGGTATTTGTCTTTACATCAGTTGCTGCCAGAATATGTTCTGGTCATCACATGTCAACAGTAAGATTCATGCCTTGTAACTTGTTTAAGGTTAGAGGCTAGAGAAATATGATAATTTTAAGTTATGAAGGGTCCCTCTATCCCCAGATAACTTCTGCTTTGGTACGTATGGGTGCTACAGTTAGTGTAAAAAAATGAAAAAGCATAAAAAATAAAATGTTGGTGTCACTGCTTATATTTTTGCATACTTGTAAATTCTTCAAAGACAAGATGGCATGTTCTTAATCACCTTTTAGAGTTTCCTACAGATTTTTTCTCTGTCTTAAGTGAACATGTTAAACTCTATCCTTTCCTGCTGTTAACTTGCAGATTTTCCTTAAGAGCTACCATTGAAAGGCCTACTTCTAATTCTTCCAGACCTTTAACTGCTGCAAATGTTTGTAGCTGTAGTACAAATAATAAACAGTAGTGCCTCATTGTACAAACACCTAGTAAGACACAGTTTCTCACTTGAAGGACTTAAATTTGAACAAACAATACAAATGTTTGATAGTGCAAAGTGAGGCACCTAGTAAAGTGACTTGCCCTAGGTCACACAGCAATTCAATGGCTGAGCTGGAGATAGAACTCCCTGGTCTCCTGAATTCCAGTCCAGTACTCTATCCATCAGGACCACCCAGCCTCCCCTAAATAGTCTGACTTCAAAAAATGGCGTAGTGGTGGTTTAATTTTTCATCAAAATTACCTTATGAGATTAAGAAATCTGAGCTGCAGACATCCTGGTTTCTCTGCAAGGGTGTCATATCACAGCTACCACAGATGAAGAGAATTAGAATAGAGGTTTTTCCCCTTCTTTAAACCTTTGTTTAAGGTATTGGAGGTGTCACTCAGTCAGTTCTCGAAACCAGGAAGTTTTCAGCTTGTATTTCCTAGTATTTTATATTAGTAGTAAATTGATGGCTGCATTTTAAACAATGGTTTGTTCCTCCCTTAGAACTTTTATAAAACAAGTTTGAAGATTTAAAATAAAAACAAAACAACAGAACTCCCTTTGCCATTCACCTCAAACACATGCTTGGATCAGGTTTTTAATGGGAGTTCAGATAATATTAGGAAGCATTTATAATCATATAAATGATTAGCTAGAAATAATTTTCAGAATATTCTTCTGTCTCCACACCCATCACTCCATTTCAGGAAGTATGGGGTTTAGTAGAATAAGTGGTGATTGAGAGGACCAAAATTTTGTGTGCAGCCATACCTGAGAGTAGATGGCCTTAGGTTACTGCATTGTCTGGATGGGTTGTTAAAATGTCATCCCTCAAGATAATGTGGGTTGTAGAATGTTTGGTATTACACATCATCTTTGTCATTATGAAAGTTTCAAACAGTTTTATAAGATTAAAAAATTATTTAGTGTACAGTAGGTACTAACTGTTTCATTAGACTTATGAGCTTTGAAAGTCTTTCCACATATGTACAGCTTTGTACTTGAACAAGGGTTGAATATTGATATAATTTGTCTTTTTTAAAAGGACACAGTTTTAGCAGAATACTTATGCTATTGAAATAGACAAATGCAGGTAGTATTCCTTAGGTAGTCAGTGTAGAAGGTTGATGTGCTATAAGATTTACTGTGCATCACCTTAGCCATCATTCCCATAAGTATTAATTTTAACTCCACTAATAAGAAACTGAACAAAAGTGGAATTATGAGTTCAGTAGTATTCTATGAAAGGTCAGTTGTTAAAAAGGCAGAGTCTGACATTCTGTGAAAAAGGTGCCTTCATTAATCATCCTGATAGGATAGCATAGGATATTCTTGACCAATACCAGTGAACCTTAGAATATAATGTTTCAGGAAGTGAGGCTTAATTCTTTGTATAAAAACAAGGATCACTTGAAAGAATGCAGAATGACTTATTTTTTAGTACTGTAACATTACTGCTTTATTTTGGCAATTTAAAATAGAAAAAAAAACCTGTAAACTTTAATAAAATATCCATTTTTTAAAAAAATCCATTCATTTTGCAGAAGTACATGCTATTGTAGAATTAATATTTAAAAACATATTTATCTGATCTGAATATGAATGGAATGATACAAAACACTAACTTCAAAATAATATATTTATAAACTCTTAAAATAGTATTTTCTTATAATGTGGTTTAGATGTGTAGTTTTGCTTCACGTTAATTCATCCCTGTAAATCATAAACAATTAATGCTGTGTAGAACTAATAGAATCTTAATTGCTATTTATACTCTTTCCTTGCCTTGTGTAAACTAGTATTAAATTGCTTGTGTATTTTATTCTTGTCCGTTGTAACAATAACAATTTTAAAGTCCAGTACAAATTTATATAAATTATTAAGTATTGGTCTAGTGCCGCATTAATCAGTTGAACATCTTTATTGTGACCATTCCTGACAGATAATGTTCACCATGATGCCCATTAATGCACAGTACTGTAAGATCCAATGTCCACTACAGGATCCCCGTTGTTTGTGTTACTGCTGTCACGTCTAAGTCAGGGCAGCAAATCTCAGCCCAAGTTGAATATGCTCCTGTTATTTTGTGGAAGATATTATTTAGGGAAAAAGAAAGTCACTGTTTGTCTTTCATTTATTAGATTCAATGTAACAAATATGAGCACAGCAAATTGCAAAGTCTGCAATAGTTATTTTTTTCCTTAATGTCATAATTTTTGCATAATGGCTGTTTGTGCTACATTGACTAGGTCCATGGATTGCTTAACATAAGTGATTACATTTGTTTATGATTATAAACTCCCTCCATTAAAAAGACTCTACAGAAAACTTGTAAATGATTTGTTGTTTAAACTTTCTACTTCATTAGCCACATTATACACTTTACAGAGTCATTGTCTAAGAGTTAGTAATATTTGTAATGAGCTGTATAATACGGGCCTTTTGACAAAATTTAAAAACAACAGATGGAATCTGTTAAGTTTATCATGCATATTTCTTAATATTCTTTTGATGGGTTGTGTTGCTGTAGGCCAAATTGTGGTGTTGCCTAGTGTCATGGAATGGCATGAAAAAATAAAATTGTCTACTGCTAGAGCAAGTCTTATTTTTTAAAAAAAATTACAGTTCATGGTTAAAATTCTACTATTTCCCATAAAATGAAATTTAAGCCTCCTTTTCTCTGTGGAAATAGCATGTGTATATAATTCCTATACTGTGTTAGCTTGTGGCTTGATATTTAGGATTATAGTTTGCCATCACTTGCACAGCATTCATCTCTAATTTATATGGATATACTTGTGACTTCTTCATTTAAATTATGAAAAGCTTATATTATGCTATCAGTGCGTTTATGTGGATGTTAAAGGGAAGGTTCCTCTTATGAGGATTTGTATATATCAAGCGGAAGTAATACAAAATCATTAAGATTGAATTGCACAAAAGAGTAAAATTATGTTTTTTTTCCTTAACTCTGAATATTAAAGAAAATACAGTCCTGTTAAGCACCTTGCCCTGAGATTATTTAGGCTTTGTGTTAATCACAAGCTACTCTCATTCCCAATATATTACATAAACACATCTTTTGCTAACTCCAAGAATAAAAAATCGAAAAAGTTTACAGTGAAGTACAATTCCTAGTTATGGTTATTTCAGATATCATATTGCTTGCTGATGAAAGGTGCTAAAGCCACCGTTGAAGGCAACAAAATATTTTATTTACAGAACGGGAATAGGGTGACCAAGGGCAATGTATCTTAGTGCAGTTCTAGAAGGAATGTTTAAACAAAATGCTAACAAAACTGAACAAATGTAGATCCATTTCTCTGCCTGCTTCCCTTTTTCCAAACTGCTCCTTGCCAAACTCTTCTTACTGAAGGATCCTTCTCTTCTGTAGTTTCCCTGAAATTCTCACTGGACTTTTTACATCCTTATTGAGATGAAGCACTTTTTCCCTGCTTGCCCCTTCTCCCTTCTAGGTTGCCTGCTGTCTGAGACTGACTGCAACTCTCTCTAATGGGATACCATCTTTTCTCTGTTAACTAGCAGGGCAGGCAATGGGGAGCAGTATTCAGTACCTGCCAACAAGGAAGGTAAATCATACATGTTACTTTGCAAAGGTAAATGCTTAATCCCTGAAAGGATAAAGAGTAAGGACAGTCTCTCTAATGTAGAAGGGATGGGAGGGACACGTAGCCCTTCCCTTGCAGATGTGGAGAGTAGGAGGAGGTCAGCAGGAGACAACACTAAGCTGGCTCTGTGGGCATCTTTTGTCTTGCAGATCTGAAAGCAAAGGAATTTTTGAAGCCTGGCTTATAGTATGCTGTATATCTAGCCTTAGTTAAACACTGGGCGGGACCATCTCCTAGGTTAGAGAGGAAAACCAAGTTTTCATTCAGTTATGCTCCTGTGACAGTGTATGTTATAGCTCGAGGATATGCCCTTTTAGGAATTGGATTCTCAGCATCAAGTGACTTCATACAGACAACTGTTTGGTGGCTTGTAATGTTTTATCATTACCGTCCTGGGCCATATATGAACTGATGACCTAAATATAAACTGCACTGTCTCCTTGGGGCAGGTACCATCTTTTAGTTCTGTTTATTCAATGACTGCACCCTAAATGGGGGTGAGGGGGCTTTGTCCAACTGGTTGGGGGAAGGGGCATAGCACTTTATGGGCAGGGGGTGAGAGAAAGGCTCAGCAGCTGCTGCAAAAAGTAGAGTGGGTTAGCATGGCGATGCTGACTTATCCCTCAGCACTAGAAGGGCTGGGGAGTTAAAAAGGGGGAAGCCCAGCAGCAGAAGTCTCTTTTTCCCAGATGAAGCAGAGCAGCATCCACTCTCCCACCCCTTTGGAAGTGGCAAAATAGCAGGTTTGATCAGGACCTGCTGTGGGTATTGCGCTAGCTTCTCGTTTTTAAGGGCTTGGAAAGGAATTTTTGCCTCACCACCAGATTGGCCTAGATGGAATGGGTTTTTTTTCCCGGCTTCCCCACAGCGGGTTCAGGGGGGCTCTATTATGGTGAGTAGGGAAGGGAGTTAGGCTATGCTGTCATAACTTATGTAATTGTGTGGTGGATGTCCAGTGCAGGTAATCCTTAGGGAAGGAGTACAGTGGCCAGATAAAGTTTGGTAAGCACCTGGCATTGGCCACTGCCAGAAGACAGGCCACTGGTTCTAGATGAACCTTTGGTCTGACGCAGGGTAGCTGTTCTTATGTATGTGGTTGCAGTACTTTGTAGTTGCCCTTTGCCCCAGTCAGAGGCATTGAAAAGCAAAATGTATGAACATTGTAGAGGGCGGGGAGGGGAGATGTTGTACATTTGTGGGGAGCAGTGTTCACGTTCCAGTAGGGTCCCTTGAAGCTAGAGAAACATTTCTGAGCCTGGACCAGACCATGGCATAAAAAACAAGTCCTCGGGTCTAAAACCAGGCAAATGGGCAACCTCATTCAGCAAATAAAAAAGAAAAATGCATTGAAGTCTAGATACAGTATCTTTGTAGTAATAAAAGCAGTAGTACAGATTTACTGGTGTAGGAGTTTTAACTGTAATACTGTGGAATGGTAGGTTATTTTGTGTTCAAGAGCTACATTTATCACAAAAATGATGATATACAAATCACTTCCATATCACAAAATGTTCTTGGTCAAAATTGGCTTGAGGCAAGTGATATCTTCGAGTAAACAGTATATGAAGACCATATCTTAAAATGATAGATCACCTAATTTTGTTCTGACAGAGGTTTTTGCCGCAACAAACATCTGTCACTGAAATACCAATTCAGAGATATGGAAGCCAAATTGTAGAGGTTTTCTAGTATTTGTCACTCCTAACTTAAGAATGCTACTGTTAGTTCTAAAGATAGTCTAAGATAGAAAGCAGCTTTCCAGTTAAAAAACCAAACTATTAAGTGGTGAATTAACTTTACACAGAGGCAATCATC
Source organism: Dermochelys coriacea (assembly GCF_009764565.3). Classification (NCBI taxonomy): domain Eukaryota; kingdom Metazoa; phylum Chordata; order Testudines; family Dermochelyidae; genus Dermochelys; species Dermochelys coriacea. The sequence continues at coordinate 101,508,910 of NC_050074.1, read as the reverse complement.
TTTAAATGTAGATTAAGTGCTTTCAAACTGTTAAAGATTTATTTTAAATCTAAATATTATTGATTCTATATAGAAAACATCTGTTTTTAAAATGTAGCTAATTTTCAACATGACAAAATTTGCAAGCATTTGTGGGCTTGGGTATGATGGTGAGTTTGTTATAACTACATTTGAGATGATTATTGTAAAAATATGCTGAAAATTTCAAATCATGCCAGGTCTGCCATTTTGGTATTGTCATGACAGGGTGGGGAAGATTCTAGCTCAGAACAAAGCTAACGTGTTATGTATGTTTGTGCTGCTTTCTTCTTCTAGGCATTCCTGTTTGTTGGGATAGGTCATTCAGTAAAGTCATGAAGGATACAGAGCTCATTGAGATTTAGAGGAAAAAACGGAATCAGTTATTCTTAAGGATGTCTACTAAATACTTCAGATATACTCTATAAACGCAAAACTATGAACTTAGTCCTAGGCCTTTATTTGTTCCAAAATAGTTAAGGTCATGTTAGGGCTTTAATTCAATTCCCTTTTTTCTGGGACTTGTACAGTAACATACCAAACTTGTACCAGACTGAAACTTAACATACAAAGTCTAACTTTTGGAATAATTTTATTTTATGGTAGTCATCAAAGAATAGTTTAATGTACTGTAAATTTCAGAAATGCAAAAGCAAGAGTTAAAACTAGGATTCCGGTCTTTTGTGTAGTGGGGGAAGTGACTTACGGTAACAGAATGAAATTTGGTTGTCAGTTGGTTCATTAAGTGTGATGCAATTGTTTCGTGGTACTTTGCAGAAAGGGCGATACAGCTAATATTTGGAAAAAAAGAAAAGGAGTACTTGTGGCACCTTAGAGACCAACAAATTTAGTCTCTAAGGTGCCACAAGTCCTCCTTTTCTTTTTGCGAATACAGACTAACATGGCTGCTACTCTGAAACCTAATATTTGGAGAAGTGGCTACTGACCTTAATCTGAGAAATTTCTCTGGGATTATGATTATATATTACATTCAGCATGTGTTACAGTCAAAATGGTAAATGTAAAAACATTTAGTAAATATATATACACCAATTGCAACCAAGATGCCTCCCATAGAGATGTTATTTTTATATGGTTATTTGTCCACAAAACCCACCACTCCCACACAAGTATAGTATGGTTTGGGAAAGACATCTTCCCATAGAAACATGGCTCAGTAGCCAAAAAAAAAAAAAAAAAGGCAGACTGAAAATGGAAATATATGAATTCACTAGATCACATCTTCCCCCCGCTCCCCCTGGTGGTTTCTGACAAGGTTGGAAGTTAAGAAATGTAGAAGTACCATTATTTCCTCAGTAATATGATTTTTTTTTTAAATCGAGCTACCTATTTACATGTAAGACCAATTTGTCTCTTTTAAACAACAGACCAATTTGGCTCATCTGAATTTTCTTTTATGTAGGTGACTAAGTATGATACAGGAAAAAAACAAAGTATGCACACAACAGTAAGCAAGTGACAAAGAAGGACGATATGTCTATCTGTCGTCTTGGTAAATTATACACATTTTATTGCATTATTTTATATCCTATTTTTAACAAAAGTAAATTGTGCTTTAAATAATAATGTGGTGGACTGAGACCAGTAAAAAGAAAATTTAACACTTACACTCAATTATTAATTCATGATTATGTCTTCTTGTTGTTAAACAGCCATGTGAGTTAAAGGCTATCAGTCCTAACTTTGAATTTTCCTTTCATTACATGCTATCAAAACATTGATAATATTTAAAACTAGTATTTTTATAGATAGAGTAAATAGCTAAAATATTTTAACAAAGTGTCTGTGGATCTAGTGCAGACAATATCCAGACAGGTTACTGTTTAATCTGACTTTTTTTCTCCCACAGCATCACATATCATGTATATCATATTTACAGATCCGTTCTCAAATTGTATGTAAATTAAATCTGCTATATGTTACTTCTAGGAAGCTATACAATGTGTCTTTTATTTGTTGAAATGTTGTAGTGAACTTGCTAAACAAACAAAACTGGTGCAGCCAGCTAAGTAAAATAAAAATACAGCAGTGAGAATTATTTTTCTTCAGTCTGAGTTCTGGTGCTTTTTTTTAATCTGGCTGATATTACCTCTTAAATTTAATTTGCAATGCTGAAAACTTATACCATCTTTTATGATTTGTTTAATTTGGGCCAAAAGAGATTGACTATTCATTGATTCTTGACCTGCCAGTACAGAGGAAAATAATTTGGTTAATAAGAATTTTCATGAGGTGTAAATTTAAATGAATGAGGATTCTCCCGTTGCTATAATGTAATAGAAGTTAATTTAAAAATTCTATAAGAGCCTGAGGGTCTGTGGTATCTAAACTACAGAAAGTAGAACCACTTACAATAGTTAGATGATAGTATGGAGCTGGTGTGTGTGTGTGTGTGTGTGTGTGTGTGTGTGTGTGTGTGTGTAAAAATTATGATTGAAATGTAGCATTTATATTTTGTTCTACCTGTCAGGGAAGTACTATTGGTTAGCTTCAGAATACCAGTTCAAAGTGAAGAGTGTGCAGCACTAATAGCAGAATATGCCATAAACACTGTGGAGAGTTTCATATTGATGTACATGTCTTTGAAGCAGAAAGGGTTAAAGAATTCATTAAAAATGAAGGATCCTAATATTAAAGTTGGAAAAATGTGGGTGAATGACACATTTTTATGTACCTCAACTGTCAACATTTCTAATCAAATCATCTAGCCTTCTTGCTTCTTAAATGATACAAGCAATATTTCCTGTAATAAACACCCCTAAGTCTAATGAGAGGCCCTAAGGCAACTTCAAATGTATGAATTCATTATAATTGAACAACATAATCTGCAGGGCAAAGATGCCTGCTACCCAGTCTTTTAACTTCACACAGCTTGGGTGTTCTATGAAAAATGTTATACATTTTGTTTTCAATGCATTGCTGCTGTTTGAAGTATTGTATGTTCCTGTAGAACATAAGATCGGGACGCATAATGGAGGAAAAATCAAGGAGGCAATCTTTCATTTTGTTCTTGTATGAAAAATTCAAAAGACTGAAAACTCACCCAGAGAAATTTTGCAAGCATATTATTTTCCAATGTTTCGATCAATTTGTCTGTCAACCATGCTGAGAGGTGGAAAGGGCCAGCAAAAGCAATTTAGCTTGTGAGGTCCAAAATAGAAATGTTTTAGGAAACCTTGTCACATGTTATTTCTTTATATTACAACTGCAGTGTTTTTTATTTTCTGGTCATATTATGAAGAGAAATTGGTATCAATCATGTAAGTCACCTATGAATATCTGATATAACTATTACTTCTGTGCACATAAATAACAAAAATACTTAAATGAACCTTTTAACACGTATGAAAACCTTTGGTTGATAACAGGCTGCTTGTTCAGATTTTCCATTTAACAATTCACTGTGCATTTTAATTGATTGTACCCTACATGACCTCATGCAACTCATCTTACATATAAACATTATTGACCTCTCAATGGCTTTAAGTTATGATTGTCTTACAATAAACGCATTTAGGATTGATAAGTATATACAAATGATGTTTAAACTATAAATGTTCTCTACACATACATATGTAAAATACTACAATTAGCACATGAGAGCAAACTTTAACTCTATTTGTGTTCATTCTGGAGGTTTGATGTTTGTGTTATAATAAGTAACATAGCCTCTGCAATTCAGTGAAACTGCTGCAAATATATTTATCTGTAAATCTGTTCTGAGTCTCCAGTCCACCTTCTGCTTCACTCTCGCCCAATCCAAAGTGCAAAAGACTTGTTTGACACATTTAAAACTCTATTCCATAGCGTAAAGAAAGTCTCTGATATAGTTAGTACAATTTTCATTTTAATGAAAAATTTTACCTCCAAAAAGAGATATCTGACTTAGTAGACATAGTTTTATTTTAAATAGATGATTTATCCAGCCAGGGATTCAGAGTACATTGTAAAATGAAAAAGTTATTAGAAACAAAAAACACTTCCAGTCATATTATGAATATAGAAATGTAGAAAAAGAGGACAAAAAATCCAGAGACCTTATTTGCTGTCAAAACATGGACTGCTACTCTGCAGAAGGGCTACAAAAGGTCCCATGAGGCTACTTCAGGAACTGCTGTGGAGTAGCTCCATAATAGTTCTGCACCTGATGGGGGGGGGTGCCTAACCTAACCCTTCTACTCTGATTTGGGCCTCCGGCTGTGGGGAGAAAACAAAAATTATGGCTGATGAATTACACAAATGTGTGTGTGTTAGTGTGAACAAGTAAGAAAGGCAGGATTTAAAATACCTGTGGTTGTTCTATTAGACTCATGTAGGTACCTTTATGTCTTTAATGATTTTCTCAACTATTTTTTCTATTATTGATTGGGATAACGCCCAATGAATTATAATTCTCAACATTACCCTTAGTTCCTGTTTTAAAAAAGAGTACAACATTTAGCACTTTCAAGTCTTCACACTGGTGGTTTTTAATAAATAGTCACACATTTTTGATATCTCAACTTTTTCAAGTTTTGGTTACTTCAGATCTCTGAGATCTCATCATCATCTTTTTTGCGTGTGTGACTTATTGCAATTTAATTTCTCAAGTTCATTAACCTTTCTGATGCCTTTATCACTGACAGTTCCTCACCTACACTCCCTGTAAAGAACAGACCTGGAGTAGGTGTTTTCCTATTGTCCCCTGTAGTGAGGACTGTTACTGATAAATCATTTACTTATCTTCTGATCAGAGGATCATAGAAGTTAGAGATGGAAAGAGACCTATTAGTCCTGGAAGTGAAAAGCAGCACTTGTTCTAGCCAGTCTAGTTTTTTAAATGTCCTAAACAGTAGGCATTATGCTGTTTCTCTTGGGAGACTGTCACAGCTTTCCAAAGCTCAGAGTTGGAGGATTTTTTTTATTCATCCAAAATATTCCTTTTTGGAACTTTATCCCATTATTCCTAGGTGCATCACTTTTCACCTCCCAAATTATACTTCTCAATTCTTGGGATTTACATCCTTCAGATGTTTTTAGGCAGTGGTATTTTTCCTATATTTATATATAAATTAAATATAAACCGAGTAGCTTTTTTTAAATGTACCTCTAAGTAAGTCTTTCAGTCTCTTTTTCGTTTGTTGTTGTTCTTCTCTGAACTGCAGTTATTAGTATAGTATCTTTATGGTATTGTGATGCTGAGAAATTAATATAATATTCCAAGTGTGATCACATCAAAGGGATATACAGAGAGGGATGTTATTTTACTAAGGGTCTGTGTGAGACCAACAAGGGAGAAATGTTAATAAAACCCATGTTCACCTTTGCAATATTTAAGTCAGTAATTTGGTGTATTGTGGCTTACTTCTTTTGTAAAAACATCATTAAATTATTTTCTTACCTTTTGTTAAAGACATAGGAAAAGGAAAATAGTTAAAGCATTTGAAACTTGTCTCACTTCAATACTTTCTCTTATTTCCTTTCCTTTTAGTTATATAGCTTCTTGAAAGTCTTTTTAGATGGTATTAATGATGGTATTACCTGTTTTTGTTGGGGAAAAAGAGAAAAAGTTAGTGGAGATATCTTGAGCTGCTGTTGCTAAGGTCTGATCCTGCTTCCTTTAAGACAGAACAAAGTCACACAAAAGGGGAATGAAAAGAATAGCAAAGAAAGAAAATGCAGCTTCTGTCTCTGGTACTGACTTTTATGTTCAATCTCACTGCCGGAGAAACACCAGCATGTGGTCTTATTATGCACTCAGAGACCTGGCTAACTTTTACCAGTATCAAGCTGTTTAAGGCATTGCTTTTAGCTTGCCTTTGGTCACAAGCCTACAACCATGTTGCTAAAGGTGGATCTGTCTTGGCCAGCTAAGCCAAACTCTTATTAGACAGAAAGCAGGAAGAGATGGATAGAAAAGAGGAGAGAGGGGGTGGGATGATTAAAAATGACACTTGAGGATCCGGGTGACAGCAGAAACCTAAGGCTCATATCCTAAATGTAGTTCAGAATTTAGCTGGAGCCAATAGAGTTGATGATACCATCTAGTTCCTTCTGTGGCTCTGTCCAGTCAGGACATTTTTCAGGATCAAGATAATGAAGATGCCACAGTTTCATGATGTATCTCAGACTTCCATGAGAAAATGAGGACAACAGGAGCTACAATGGTGAGGCCTTCTAGTCCACTTGTCCCGCTGTCCTTTGGGTAAGGAGTGTCCCAAAAGAGGTAGCAACATCATCCTAATAAAATTAATCAAAACAGATTACGGTGATTTCAACTGTAAACATTTATCTTAATTTTTAGAATCTTTCATCTTATTGTTATGTCACCTTTGACTTTATCAGGAGCCTTGAAGATATTTTAATACAGTTGTTTTAACTTAAACAATTCAATTTATGTCAGTCTTTGTTTTCAACTTTTGACGACATTTACAAGCACTTGTATATAATGGACTGAGTTGGATGCCTGTTACCTTGTCTACTTAAAACAAAGGCCTCTACATTGGCTAGTAACTCTCTACTCCATGATGTGATATCTCTGTGTATGCAGCCCAAAATATCATGAGCTGGTTATAACTGCCATATGGCATTGCAGATTTCTATCCCCCCAAATAAAAGTACCACTGGATCTCTTCTACAAGCAGGCCATATTTATGAAGGCATGATCAGATACACACTGCTTAGCCTGACTTCTCTTTTTACACGGTCTATCAGAATATCTCCATCTTACTTAGGCACAGCTGAGGATGAATGCAAGAAATACTCTTATCCCTAGAAAAACTCAGCTGCTGTACTCAAGACAAATCAGACGAACTCCAGTCTGAGCTAAGGCGGTCTTTGAACCCAAGTGTCTTTGTGTTTCTTCCTGATCAAAAGAAGGGCTTACCTTGTTTTGAAGAGTCAGTAGATGTTTAATCTACCCTACTTAAACTTGGGCACTTCTCAGAGGTCAAGTTGCCGAGCCAGCAAGGCCACCTGCATAGCAAAGCTTTGAACCTTTTGTTTTTTAACTTCCCACCAAGCCTTCAATAATGCATCTCAAGGCTGTTCAGGCTTTACAGGAATGTCCTTCTTCTAGATATAGAAGACAAAGGTCATGCTGACTGGTGAACATCTTAGTGGAGCAGGATGTACAACCTCAACCACATAGATTGTGAGAATGCCATAACTGGTGTGGATCTCTAAGTAAGTGGCAACTCATTATAACAACAAATTTAAACCACTACTAATTATAACCAGTTTTTGGCTAGAAAAAATGAATTCATTTTAAATTAGAAACAGTAAATACAGTAACCTTGTATGTAGAGAGGTTTGGTTGTTTTAGGCCCTTGAATCCAGAACACTGCATCCAAGTGACCTGTATGTGTGTCTCCTAATAGCTTTATTTCTCTGAAAGGGCTCCATGGCTTCATGACATGGCAGGTCACATCACTCCTACAGCTGGAATATGCCAAGACTATGTATGACGGAGGGTCTGGATCTCGATCCATAATTTCATAGCTCAGGGCAAATAGGTCCCCTGCTCCCCTGGTTAAGGGAGTTAAAACATGAGGCCTGACCAAAACTAAATCCACCCAGACAAGATGGTCTGTGAAAGGTAGCATCTGAGCTAAGTGGCTAAGCCTTTGAAAGACTGTTATTAATCATAATTAAAATGATCTTCAGTGGTCTATCTCTTACAGAAAGCAGCATGTCCAAATGTGTGCGTTTGGAGAAAACTGGGCTAGAAAGTGAGGGTAGAAGCGCTGGATCAGGTGGCCTTGATAAGGGAGATCTCTGGACACAGCAAAGGGAATTCATATCTAGACAGCAAGTAGTGATGATAGGCTGACCAGAGTGGTTAGAGAGAGGACTGTTTTCAGGCGATACATGCTATTAGTTTACTTACAGAGGACAAAAATTGAGAATGCAATTGTTTGCATATCTAAATCTAGATATGCTAAGCAAACAGTTCCTTTTTAGTTTTTTTTAATTGGTTTTGCTAAGGTTACTGTAGTGTGGGTAGCTTCACACCGATGTCCCCAAAAGAAAGAGAACCCCACAGTCTCTCAGAATAGGTGCAGAAGCAAGAGTGGGTCTGGAACCTACCCTTCCTTCCAAGTCGAAGGGCACAGACAAAGGTGTCCACTCCTTGGTGAGTTTTATTGGCATCAGTCTGTGGTGGGTGAACATAAAGGGAGAAGCCAAAAGACCAAGGAGGAGATAAGAGTTGGTGCTGATGTTGGTCATGCAATGTTATTATTTTATAGTTAGTTAGTTATGTCTCAACTGAGGACCTGTTGTTGCACTTGTGGCAGATGTGGTTCCTTTCCCAAAGTGCTTATAGCCTCAGAAGAGCTTTTTTGTGTGGCTCCTATACCCGTTATGACTCTATACAAAAGATGTGTGGATTCATTGATTTTTCTTGTAGGCTGCTGATTACTGATGTACTTAAAAATTATAATTACTTATAACTATGTTCTTATCTTCAAGCATATAATCTAGATTTGTTGAGGTTTCAATGCTTTACATTGGCTCTTTCGGTGTTGTTTATTATAGCAGTTATTTTGAAGGTAAAAGATTTATTAAAAATCCTACAGAAATAACCATCATGGATTTTCTCATTATTTAAGCGAAGTTTGAAAATGCTGTCAATGTAGGCTTTCTCAACGCATTAAAACAGATAGATAGATCTTAAAAAACTTGGATTTTTTTCACATTAGTTTTGCAACATAGTTGTAAAACTGTTTTCATCCTAATCTGTGCCCAAGCAAGAAAAATAGTGTAGTGAACAGAATATAAGAACTTTGATGACTGACAGTTCATAAAGATCACTTTTCCTGTTGACCACATGCAGTTTTTATTTTTGAAACTTTTTAAAAAAAGAAATAAATTTTCCCCCTCCCTTAGCTAACATGCTTTATGGAACTCAAATACTTATGATTAATTTGGATCCATGCCTAGCCAATCAGAACATGCATCTATAGTCAAGCTATTCTAAATGAGTAATGTTTTCAGAAATGCTTAGTTCAACAGGGATAAAAGTTGTGTTTGTGAGAACACTTACATAGGACATTCACACAGAAATTCAAAATTAAAGGTGAAAATCTGTTTTACAAGCACACAATTATTACAGTGTAAAGAGCTACATTTGTAAGAATGAATGGATGGTGGCCGGTATTTTGAATAGTTTTACTTTTGTTGATTTAGGGTAGAATTTCAAAAGTGAAAAATAGGACTTAAACTCCTTAATTGCTTAGGAAATTTTGAAAATTTTACCCTGAGATATTACTCTTATTTGATATACATTTAAACTGCTATGCAAGTGTTCAGAGTGAACACATATCTATAGTAGGACTGCATAAACCAGCATTTATAATTTCTCAGATGTCTTCTTTTCTTCAGAAATATATTTTGTAGCAGCTTTCCATAGCTTCCTGTACAGAGATGTCATTCTTCAGGTTTAGAACAAACTTAACAGTACCCAAGCTAGGCAAAAAAATTTGTTCTCTGGGATGATCTAGTGACACTGCAGTAATCCATTCTTTCTGCACATTTGTCACTTCTTGAGTCTTGGGGTGAAGCTTTTATGAACGTTGTGTGGCTCCTCCATGGCTTTTGCAGCTTTTGTAGTTTTTTCCATTATAAGTGGGATATGATAGTCAGGCAGATGCTTCTAGAAAGAATGTGTTGCAGTTTATCACATAACTTCCTCACTTCCCATTGCTAGTAGTAATTCATTTTTAACTCCTGATAGTTACTTGAATGTGCTGCAAAAATAGGAGATTAACTTCTGTGAGTTCCTCAGAACTTGATCTCTGTTGTTCTACAAGCTCATTTTGAGGGTTATTTCTGTCCTTTTATAAAGGGTCTTATTTGCCACCTCTTTACATTACAGCAGTGGCGCTATATGAATATTAAATAACCGAATATTGAATTTCTGTAGAAAGATCGTAGGAAGTAATGACAGCATGTTTGTTTTTGTCTCCACCTACTGGCAGGAACAATGAACTTCACTGTTCCAGGTTGTTATAGAGGAACTCAGTGGAATTACATTTCTTTTTTCTGTGCATGAATATTATATTTTTTAGATTTTTCTTTTGTTTTTACAAAATGTTGGTTTGAGAGACGTGCTACCTTCAATTGACATATTGACATTTCCAGGAACTGTGGTTATTGTTTTGAGCAATACAATTCTCACTGACAGATTCCTATCATTATTTGGAACTGTTGCTGAGGGTTAGTGAGACAAGTCTCATAAATAATGAAAGTGAATCAGACTGGGGAGAACAGCAGTGAAAATCAGTGGAATATACAGTGCTGACACCAGATAATTTCTGTTTAACCATGACATCATGCAGTGTTAGTGTCATACATTACATGAGGAAATTGACTTATGGTATTATAACTCCTGCTACAGGATGATAATTAACTTTTGTCACCACTGTAACTGCCTATATGGATAATTAGCAGCATAGAGGATAACTGGATTAACACTGTGTTCTTAAATGTGTACTATTAACTCCCTAAAGGTTTTGCACAAGCAGCTCACATAGATGTGCTGGTCATGCAGGAAGTAAAATTGAATGTATATTGTGGTTAGTGAACTAAATTCTCTTTTCAGAGCTTCGCAAGTTTATTATTTGACAGCTGTGGGAAAATTTCACACTGGACTACATCTGATTTGCAGTTTTATAGTTAGCAATTGACAGCAAAGTTGGAAAACTAGAAACAAACCTAGTTCTGGTTGAGTTACGTAACACAGAGAAGCTTGTCAGTATACTTTGGCTTGACCTGGTTTTGTTACATGTATGTCAACTTAGCAGAGAGCTCTAATTACCCTCTTGTTAAAATAAGAAGTTAAATCATTTGTTACATTCAGTGCACAAATTCCTCACTGCTGTTGTTTCTGAAAACAAATAAGCTTAATATCAAATGACTTCTGCATATCAGAAATGTTTCTATTATTATTTAACCTTTATTCTTGAAAGGATGGTCACCCTGTGAAAATGCCAGGCTTGAAAAAAAGACTGACATAGGTTGTCATAATTATTTTAATAAGAGGAAATGAAGGGGATGCTTTTGTGTCATTGTTGACAGAAATATGTCATATTACACATTAAACTTTTATTTTCTGCTTTGTATTACTGAATGCTGAATTCTCTGTTTCTTCTTCCAGGTCAATAACAGTTTCAATCTTCCCTGGCTCTGTATAGAGACCAGAGATGATTATTGCAAAGACACTGGTAATTTTGTGGTCTCATGCTTATCTCTAAGGATCTAGATGCTTGTAACCTAAATTATTGCCTGCCTCTTCCTCCCACACACCTCTTTTGCTGCTTTTCACATTTGAGCCATGTAAGGGACAAATTTCAAAATGTTGCATAACATTTTAGCAACATAAGAATGCCCAAATGTCAACAAATGCAGCTGAAAGTACTGAGGCTCCTTAATATTTAGGAGTTCTTCTTTGAGTGCTTGCTTATGTTAATTCCATTCTAGCTATGCACGTGCACAGTCATCGTAGGGTCGGCTGTAGCCACATGCACAGTCATTGCTGGTATATTAGGTGGTGCCGATCCTATGCCCTCTCAGTTCCTTCTTACCACCTGTGACAGTTGATTGGAGCGCCTTGTCTTGCATCGGAAGAACATTAGCGGTTCTTACAGTCCATTCTTCTGTCTTCTTTGTTGTTAGTTGATAGTTACTAACTTATACCTTTAAGTTAAGTGTTAGAGTAGTAGTTTAGGAGTTAGAGTGCTGGCTGGGACTTCACCTCGGAGCAGGGCATGCCCCATTTCCCAGGCTTTAAGCCATGCTCATCGTGCAGCTGGCCAATGCCCATTAATGAACCTCCATGAGAGCTGTTTGGGGGATTGGCGCCATGACTCAGGTGTCCCATGCCTTGCAGGTGGAGACGTTGGCATCAGGGATCTGTGTCTTCTAACCGGGGACCAAGGTTACGGTGCCGGTGTCCAAGGCCGCGGTGATGGGGACCAACAGCTAGAGTCCGGGGTGGGGGGACACTTCGCTGTTATATGGGGCAGTCCCGTAACCGGCTTACCCATAAATACCCGGGCCTTAGCTGGATCTGTCGTCTGGCTTGGTGTCTGCAGTGCTGGCCAACCTACTTGCTTTTTGGCTACTGGGCCTGCTTCGGACACAGATGACCCCACTAGGGGCCGGGACCCCCTGCCACTCACCGGAGTCAGAGGCGGGTCCCTGGCTGGGCTAGGTGGTCTGACCACAGCAGTACTTCCAAGTAGCTCTGGGGCAGGCATGTGGCCTGATACAGGTCCTTTGCCCAAAGCGCCCTTCTTCTGCAGTGCCAGCAGGTCCGTCAACTTTAACAATTTCTTAGAAACCGGGGATAGGGAATGGTGCCATGTGGCTTCCGTTCCCGATGGTGTGCTGATGCCAAGGTGCTGGGCGTGGAGTCCGATCGAGAAGGCTCTGAGGTAGAACAAAGCGCAGCCTCCATAAGGAGGGCCCTCAAGCAGATATCACTATCGCCTATGCAGTCTCCCAGGCATCGATCACTTCCTGGTGTGGGATCGTTCACAGTCGTAGCACCGGTCTCCGACTCCCCAGTACCACTCTTCGGGCAAGCGCATCGGTCCTTGCCTTCTCCTTACCGGTCGCTGACAAGGATCAGTCAGTAGACTCAGGTGTGTATGGCTCTAGCCTGGTCACCAGAAAGGCAATGGTCCAAGCCTGAAGGGGAGTTCAGCCCCTCGCCTATAAAAGGCAAATCAACACAGTCACGCGAAACCAGTGCAGATCCTGTGGCAGCAGCGTGGAGGCCGGGGAAATGGCCCGCTCATGGCAGTACTAAAATCCATGGGGAGTACCTGTTATGCTGGTCCTGTACTCCCACTGTTCCTCCCAAGATGCAGCAGACAAGCGGCTCAGCACAGCCAGCACCCACGTCAGTGCACGGTGCCAAATCCGATGCGGGGGCGACAGAGCGGGCCCCGATGCCCAAGGAGCTGTCCCCAGATGAGAATGGGGAAGCTGCCCCTCCCCTTGCTGTGCAGTTGTCTTAGTCTCTGGACGAAACGGTGGTGGACCCCTTGCAAATGAGCAGCCCCCACCCCCCCAATGATTTCAAGGAGCATCAGGCCCTCCTCAAAAGGGTGGCTGCCAACCTGAACTTGGAGGTCAAGGAGCTAGAAGAGGAGTATAATCACTTTAATGTCATACCCCCCTCCACTCTGGCCCGGGTTGCATACCCAGGAGTCCTTAAAATTGTCAAGTCTGTGTGGCAGACACCCCCTTCCATTCCACCATTCCATACCTCCAGGAATGTGGAAAAATAAATATTATTTATTTACCACAAGGGGGTTTGAGTATCTGGTCATGTCTGTCATCAACAAAACAGACAGGAAGAGCCAGGCAAGTGGCACACCAAAAAATAAAGAAGCCAAGAGGCTGGGCTTATTTTGCAGAAACATGTATTCAACAGCCAGCCTGCAATTTCAGGTGTCTAACCATCATGCCCTACTAGGCAGGTACAACTTCAACCTGTGAGATTCCATCAACAAGTTTAAGGAGGGTCTGCCAGAGGACTGAGCCCAGGAGTTTGCCTCCTTGGTGGACATGAACAAAGTGGTGATGAGAGGTGCCCTCCAGATGGCTTGGGACTCTATGGACTCGGCGACCAGGGTAGTTGCCTCTGCCGTGGTCATGAGGCGCAGCTCCTGGTTAGTCCTCTGGGTTGTCCCAGGAAATGCAGACTATCCTTCAGGTCCTCCCATTTGAGGGAGCAGGGTTCTTTTCAGAGCTGACGGATGCACAGCTCCACGATCTTAAAGTCTCCCATGTCTCTCTGGCCTCCATTATTCCTGCCCTGGACCCAGGAGACTGGTATGCCGCCCTCAACTTGAAGGACACGTATTTCAATTTTCCCATGGCACAGGTGTTTCCTTTGTTTTGTGTTGGGCCACCACTATTTTAAATTCACAGCTCTTCCCTTCGGTCTCTCATCAGTCCTGAGAGTGTTTACAAAGTGTATAGCGTCAGTGACCACTTACCTGAGGTGTCGAGGTGTGCAAATGTATCCATACTTTGACGACTGGCCAATAAAGGGCTAGTCCCAGGATCAGGTGCAGCGGCATCTTGATCTGGTTTGCTCCACCTGTAGCAACCTGGGGCTGTTAATAAACGAGAAAAAAATCTACCTTTATTCCAGTGCAATGCATAGAGTTCATTGGAGTGGTCCTCGACTCTACTCAGGCCAGAGCCTTCCTCCCCAAGGCTCAGTTCCAAGCCATGGCAGACCTGATCTTGTGTATGCAAGACCACCCTCTCACCACCGCTCACACATGCCTGCATTTGTTGGCCACATAGCAGCCTGTATTTATGTGGTCCGGCACACGCGGCTCCACCTCAGGCCCCTGCAGGAGTGGCTGGCATTGGTCTACATCCCCAACAGACACAGCATGGACTGTGTGGTCAGGGTCCCGGACCATGTACTGTTGTCACTCAAATGGTGGCAGAATCATGCATCGGTGTTGGAGGGGGTTCCCTTCGTGGCTCCATCCCCATTGGTGACCCTCATCTCTGATGCCTCGGACCTGGGATGGGGAGCCCACCTGGGAGATCTCAGCACTCAACATCATCGGACAAGTCACAATTGCTCCCTACACATCAACATCAGGGAGCTCAGAGCAGTTTACCTGGCCTGCCAAGCCTTCCTACCTCACATAAAAAGCAGTGCGGTCAAGGTCCTGACAGACAATTCAGGTCATCTGCCCTTTGCCAGGAAGCCCTCAGGCTCCAGAACTTTTGTGTTCAACATGGCATCCATTTTGTAGCCTCACGCCTCCCCGGGGCCAGGAACGCTTTGGCATATTGGCTCAGCAGGACCTTCTCGAGTGGTCCCTTCATCCAGAAACAGTCAGCTTCATCTTCCAGAATGGGGAACTCCCCAGATGGACCTGTTTGAGTCCAGGCAGAACAGGAAATGCCACACATTTTGCTTGATTTGGGGGATCGACAGGCTCCCAGTTGAACGCTTTTCTGCTCCCGTGGTCAGGAGCGCTGTTGTACTTTTTCCCTCCAGTGACGCTAATTCAGAGTCCTCATGAAAATCAAGCAGGACAGGGTGAAGGTGATCCTCATAGCTCTGGCTTGGCCGCGCCAGCACTGGTTCGGCACGTTGCTGGTCCTCTTGGTGGCTGCTCTGTTACAGCCGCCACTCAGGCTGGACCTGCTGTTCAATGTTCCCTCTAATTTTTTCAACCCATGTGCAGAATAAATTTTGTTATGTACACCGAGGTAATGGCCAGATGTGCACCACCAGTAGAAACAAAAAAACTAGATATAATATATATATTTTTAAAAGGTACCAATAGGGATAAGGACAAGCAGGACAAATTAGGCATTTTAGAACTCACTACTCACAGAATTAAATTTAAGTGTAAGAGAAATAAAAATTATGCAATGCATAGACCAGTCAAAAAACTAAAATAACACACTTGGAAGGAATAAAATTACAGAGAATATATGTGCATTGCAGGAAGTACCAAGAACAACAACAGCGTTGGAAGGTGTGTGTGTGTGTGTGTGTGTGTATGTGAGAGAGAGAGAGAGATTTTGTATGCTGGCTGGTGGGGGGGGTGCACTGTCTCTTTAAGGCACTCACTCACCTGAAGGTTTGTTCAGACCTCAGAGCTGCTGCGAGTCCTGAACCCTGTCCCCTCTACCCTGCTCTGTGGAGATGGGAGTGAGGGAGACAACACCCTGACATCAGCACTCTCCTTTCCCCCCCCCCCCCACCTCCCAACTTTGCACAGCCAGCAGGAGGGTCCTGAGAGCAGTTGCAGGAGCAACATGGCTGGAAAGCAGCACGGGGGGGGGAAGAACCTGAACACACACTGCCAGCTGGATGTGCTTGGCTCTACTAATCAATTGCACGGCGTTTGACTCTCTCCTGGTGGCCACCAAACCTCGCAGCTTACAGGGAACATAGCTGCTATCCCAAAACCACAGCAGTCTTCTGCATCTGAACCTGGCGGTGCTGCACCTCATGGCTTGGCTGCTGCATGGTTAAATGCGGAGGAGCAGGAGTACTTAGCCACTGTCCAGCAGGCCCTGTTTAGCAGCAGAAAGCCCTCCACTGAAGCGACCTACCTGACCAAATGGAACCTCGGATAAAGGCATTCAGCCCGAGCAGGCCTCGCTGCAGTTGATCCTTAACTAGCTTCTGCATCTCAAGCTCTAAGGCCTGTTCCTTTCATCTATCAAGGTCCACTTGGCCGCTATTTTGGCTTTCCATCCTCCACTCGAGGGTAGGTCAGTTTTCATCCAGGACATGACTGCCAGGTTCCTCAGGGTCCTCGAGTGCCTCTATCCGCACGTGTGGGACCTGAATCTCGTGCTGTTGCAGCTCACAGGGCTGCTCCCCCTCCCCGGCCTCTGGATTCCTGCTCTCTCCTTCTCCTTTCCTGGAAGGTCACATTCTTGGTTGCAATAACATCTGGCTTTCGGGTCTCTGAGATTAGAGCGCTTACTTTGGAACAACCCTATACGGTCTTCTTAAAAAAAACAGGGTCCAGCTATGGCTGCACCTAGCTTTCCTGCCCAAAATGGTCTCGCAGTTTCATACAGGTCAGGACATTTACTTGCCTGTTTTTTCCCCAAAGCCACGCAAGTCAGAGAAGGAGCATAGATTGCATTCCGTAGGTGTCAGGAGAGCGCTAGCCTTCTACGTTGAAAGGACCAAGCCATTCTGCAAGCCACAACGCAATTGTTTGTCATGGTGGCCAACAGGATGAAAGATCATGCAGTGTCCGTTAAAAGAATTTCTTTTTGGATCACTACCTGCATTCACTGCTGCTATGATCAGGCAAA
Organism: Dermochelys coriacea; assembly: GCF_009764565.3. Classification (NCBI taxonomy): domain Eukaryota; kingdom Metazoa; phylum Chordata; order Testudines; family Dermochelyidae; genus Dermochelys; species Dermochelys coriacea. The sequence continues at coordinate 101,492,059 of NC_050074.1, read as the reverse complement.
GGTGCCACCTCTGACTATTGTAACCACCCACTCAACCAGGGTGCAAGCCACTTCAGCAGCTTTCCTGGCCCAAGTGCCTATCCAGGACATCAGTAGGGTGGCCACCTGGTCATCCATCCAAACATTCATGTTCCATTACACACTTACCCAGCAGGTTAGGAACCCAGGTCTGGCTTTGGTAGAGTAGTACTGCAAGCCGCTGGACTGTGAATTCCAAGTCCACTTCTGAGGATACTGCTTGTGAGTCACCTAGAATGGAATCGACATGAGCAAGCACTTGAAGAAAAACTGTTACCTACCTTTTCGTAACTATTGTTCTTCGAGATGCTTTGCTCATGTCCATTCCATTACCTGCCCTCCTTCTCCTCTGTGAGAGTTGCCAGCAAGAAGGAACTGAGAGGGTGTAGGGTCGGTGGTGCCTAATATACAACACTGAGCACGGTACTCAAGAAGGCGATACAGCCAACCCTATAGATACCACTAAGACAAAAGTCTCCAACGACTGTTCACATGGGCACACGCACACCTAGAATGGAATGGACACGAGCAACACATCTTACAACTACCTGAAAGGGGGTTTCAAAGAGGATGGCTCTAGACTGTTCTCAATGGTAGCAGATGACAGAACGAGGAGTAATGGTCTCAAGTTGCAATGGGGGAGGTTTAGATTGGATATTAGGAAAAACTTTTTCACTAAGAGGGTGGTGAAACACTGGAATGCGTTGCCTAGGGAGGTGGTAGAATCTCCTTCCTTGGAGGTTTTTAAGGTCAGGCTTGACAAAGCCCTGGCTAGGATGATTTAACTGGGACTTGGTCCTGCTTTGAGCAGGGGGTTGGACTAGATGACCTTCTGGGGTCCCTTCCAACCCTGATATTCTATGATTCTATGATTCTATGATCTCTAAGAGCAACAATTACAAAAAGGTAAGTAACCGGGGTTTTTTTTAGTATTTAAAAATGTTTTCTGGACAATCCTGTCAACTGTCATGTTGCCTAAAAAAGCGGGGGAGGTAGGGAACAATGAATTGGCAACTTTTATAGTTTTCATAGCATTACTTTTTTATACTGTTATTACTATTACTTTAGTGGTGTGGAATTTGTTCTAAAATTTCATATCAAATTGTTTGGAAGACAGCAATTGTAACTGCTGTTTAATAGCTTTCTGTGTGATGCTCAGATCTTGCTAGTTTAAGACTCCATTACATTACACTCAGCTCTTTAGAACTTGATTTGGTAACTAGTAAGAGGCTGTGTCACATTAAGTGGTTACAAGTTAACACAGTTCAGTTTACTTCCATTACAGGACCGTTTGCATGCCCATACCTACCATGCTGTAAACCATGCGTGTATTGGTAGATTTTTCTGAGGATATAGGCAGCTATCCCACAGTGCTTGGGTGAGCAGGGAGTGTCCAGAGAACGTGCACTCTGCGTGGCATCAGCAGCACATGGGGCAATGCAGTTTAGGAAGCCCTCCTGGACATTCTGAAATGAGAAATACAATTCTACATTTACAGATTTCTATCATTATTTGAAACTGGTGCTAAGAGTTAGTGAAACAGGTCTCCTAAATAACGAGGAGCAAGATAGAGGCATTGCTCTTTGGATCTTTGCAATTCTAAATCTCAGCCTGCACCTTCCCTGCTCCACTGGTTCTCAGTTCTCAATACTAGTCTCCCTTCCCAACCAATCCCAGCTTTCACCAGCTCTTTATCTGATTTCAGTCTCCCCTCCCTTCCCCCAGCCCCACTGGCTCCCATTTCCCTGTCCCGCTCCCAGTCTCATCTTCTTGTGCAGCCAGTCTCAGTTGTGTTCCTCCAATCCCAGCTTCCACTCCTCCACCAGGCTTTTTACCCTTTTTACCCAGGACAGGGAAATATTCCGCCCTTCCCTCCCCCCCCCCCACAATCCACCTACAGGTCTTGCACTTGTCCCCTCTGCGTTTGCATTAGACAGCTTCCTCCTCCATGCTGCCTGGGCCCAGCAGGGAGTCATTGAGAGCAGAGGACAGACAGCCTCCCTGCTCTCAGTTCACATGTCTGGAGCTGGACCTCACAGCAGCCCAGACCTTAGTGATGATGGAATTGTCAGAGATTTTAGTGCCAAAATGTAAAGTCTCCACTGAGTTTGAGCAGACTGCAGTTTTCAAAGGCTCATAACTTAGCTAAAGTTGGGCAGATTTTTTTGCCAAATTTCAAGTCCCTGCTCTAAAGCATGGAGGTACTTAGAGGGTTTTTTAAAAAATGGTTAACAGAATTTTTTAACGTGTGGCAAATTGCTGTCCCTACTGTGATGGGTCTTGTGCTTTCTCTTCTGGGGGTGGGGGGTTGGGGAGGTCAGTTTCTTGCTTCTGAACTGGGGTATTAACTTCCCCACTAGTGTCCTAGAGGAGAGGAGTGGAGAGGGAGGGACCTGGCCCAGGGGCCCTAGGGATAGCGGTAAACCACTTGAACTAGCGGTTCCTTCCCCTGGGCTACTTCCCTCTTCTGCCCTTCAGCTTGTGGGGCTTCCTGCCCTCTCTCTGCACAAACCAGGTGTCCCTTTACCTAGGGTCTTGGTCTTCTTAGCCTACTGCAGCACTTCTCCAAACTCTCCTCTGCTTCCCTCCAAACTGCTCTCTGCTCCAACACCAATCCACTCTGCTTCAACTCCTTCTCTTGTCTGATTGAAGCAGGAGGGTTTTATCATGTGACTGGCTTCAGGTGCTTTAATTGGCTTCAGGTGCTTTAATTAATTTATAGCAAACTTTCTTCCCTCTACAGGGAATAAGGCTCCCTTCTAACACTCTCCTGCTGCCCTCTGGCCGTGCTGTATCACACATGGTTAAAACATTTTTTTATATCTCATTCTTGGAAACAGCTGAACCATTGTGCATGAAAATTTTCATACCGCTCCTCCCCCCGTCCCCCCCCCCCAAAAAAAACCCCACACATAACAGCTAGGAATGGAAAATGTCAGCCCAAACATTTAAGGTTTGGCAACTCTGTAGGCAACTGAAAATAGGGTATTAGAATAGTCAGTGTCAGGCAAACTTACTAATAGGTGGGACTGGAAGTGATGCGTAATATCTGTATTTAAACGGATAAGTCACTTCTCGTCTGGAATGTTGTCATCTTTGCAGGTTTTTAAGTGCTTTGCAGAATCAGGAAATGAGTATGTCTCCAAGGAAGTCATGAAACTCTTGCCAGCAAAATCCACAAAGGGACTGTAATCCCAGGTTGCCATTTCATATGCAGGAAACTTTATCTTTGCCAGTGAGACTCAGACCGAGGCTTGGGAGTCATAAGTGGTTCTTTAATGTGTCTCCTGCTGCTCTTTGCAGCACATTATATTAAAACACTGTGTGAGTTAATTATTAACCAATCAGGATGCTTTTACTATGTTGTTAACTGATTGTAGAATACTTGGTCAGTCATTTTGCTGTGAGAATTTTTTTGCTGTGAGAAAATATATGGGGGGTGGATGTAAATGAAACAATGAACTCGTAGTATTGTAGCTCTTTTGGGTCTTATTGATCACTAGTGTGGTTCCTGAACCACTGAGGTCTGAATATCACGATCTATACAATAGATGCCATAAAAACCATGAAGTAGTCAAGACTTTATTCAGTCCTTCTGTGTCTGACTTGGCCTCATCTGCTACGTAACCAAACTGTAACCGATGGAAAGCAATAAAGAAAGTCTAAAGTAATTTATCTAAACATAAATCTCTAAATAAATAAATAAATAAATAAGAAATCTGTTCTCAGTGGTAATCCTGAAAGATGCACGAGGGGAATATAGGTTTTCTCTAGAGTTGCACAGCGACAGGTAATGCCATACTGTTTGCGTTTCCACGATAGTCCAAATGTTGTTGTGGGAGCACCTTGGAAACTCCAGACATCTACTGTAGAATAAAATTAGCATGTTAATTCTCAGATGCAGTTCGTGGCTTTGGATGTATCCTCCCACTTTTTTCCTTGTCCTTTATTCCTTAGACCCCTCTCCTGAAACTACAATTATTAACAAAGTACATTTTGTGGTACATTGTCTTGCTTTATGTTTCGTCACTTACTAGCTAACTGGCTGTGGGTCCTCCAATCATTTGTATAAATTAATACCTTTCTCCTGCATATATGTTTCCTCTGCTAATATTCAAATCAAACACGTACACTTATAAGAATGACATTCCTAAGCCTTTTGTGCTTTTTTAATACAGCATTGACTGTCTTTGCTGCTTTAGTACACTATATTGACCATCTTTACTCCCTAGCCTGTAGATATAAAGAAAAAACAGGAATAATATAATTTGACCCAGTCGCATTTATTTTGCTCAAACTGACCTCTCTAAGATGTTTCCCTTTCATTGTGTGGTTGTCTGAGGTTGAGGTTTAAGATTTCCAGACAGAAGGAAGAGTCATGTAAGGCCACATAACCTGCAGAGAGAACTGGAGCAAACTGACTCAAAGGTCACCTTACTAAGACAAGAGTTTGGTACACAGAGACTGAAATCAGACTGTGGTGCACAGCCAGACAGCATTCTCTGTCCACCAGAATTACAGTTTTAATTATTTGTTCAACTATTGTATTTGAAACCAGTTATTTTTATATTTAAAAATATTCAGTCTCCCTAGAATCCTAGGAGGAGAAATACCAAAGAAACCCACCAGGGTAGCATTTAATTTAAAAAAGGTAACTACACTAAAATGAGGAAGCTAATTAAACAGACATTAAAAGGAACAGTCACAAGTGAAATGCCTGCAAGCTGAATGGAAATTTTTTTTAAAACACCATAATAGAGGGTCAAACTATGTATATCCCATTTTTTTAAAGTGTAAGAGAACCAAAAAACTGCTGCTATGGCTATCCAATAAGGTAAAAGAGGCAAAAAGACATCCCTTTAAAAACTGAAAGTTGAATCGTACTGAGGTACAGCAGTTCATGTGTAAAAGTATAAGTAGGCAGGCCAAAAAATATTTCTGAAGAGCAACTCGCAAAAGACACAAAAACTAACAATAAACATTTTTTAAGTACATCAGAATCAAGAAGCCTGTCAAACAATTCATGGAGCCAGTGCATGATCAAGATGCTAAAAGAGCACTCGAGGAAGACAAGGCCATTGTGGAGAATGTAAATGAATTCTTTGCATTGCTCTTTTCTGAAGAGGATGTGAGAAAGAGCCAGTCTTTTTAGGTGACAGATTTGAAGAACTGTCCCAGATTGAGATGTAAATAGAGAGGAGGTTTAGGAACAAATTGATAAATTAAATAGTAATAAGTCACCAGGACTAGATGGTATTCATCCAAGAGTTTTCAAATATGAAATTGCAGAATCAGCCTCGGCACCAGATAGCTAATGTGACACTGTTTTTTTAAAAATGCTCCAGAGATAATCCTGGTAATTTATAGGCTGGTAAGCCTAACTTCAATACCAGGCAAATTGCTGAAAGTATAGTAAAGAACAAAATTATGAGACACACAGATGAACATGAGATGTTGGGGAAGAGTCAACACAGCTTTTGTAAAGGGAAATCATGCCTCATCAATCTATTAGAATTCTTTGAGGGTGTCAACAAATGTAATAAGGATGATCCAGTGGATATAGTGAACTTGGACATTCAGAAAGCCTTTAACAAGGTTCCTTACCAAAGGCTCCTCAGCAAAGTAAAGTCGTACACTAAAAGGAAAGGTCCTTTCATAGTCAGTAACTGGTTAAAAGATAGGAAACAAAGAATAAATAGTCAGTTTTCATGGGAGCAGTGCTATTCAACGTATTCATAAATGATCTGGAAAAAGGGGTAAAAGGTGAGGTGACAAAGTTTACAGACAATACAAAATTACTCAAGATAGTTAAGTCCAAAGCTGACTGCAAAGAGTTAAAAAAGGATCTCACAAAACTAGGTAACTGGGCAACAAAATGGAGATGAAATTAAGTGTTGATAAATGCAAAGTAATGCACATTGGAAAACATAATCCCCAACTGCACATACAAAATGATGGTGCCTAAATTAACTGTTGCCATTTAAAAAAGAGATTGTGGATAGTTCTCTGAAAACATCTGCTCAGTATGCAGCAGGAATAAAAAAAACCCAACAAAATGTTAGGAAGCATTAGAAAAGGGATAGATACTAAAACAGAAAATATCATAATGCCACTATATTAATCCTTGGTACTCCCACACCTTTAACGCTGCATGTACTTCTGGTCAGTCCATCTAAAAAAAGATCTATTAGAATGGGAAAAAGTACAAAGAACAACAACAAAAATTATTAGAGGTATGGAACAGCTTTCATATAAGGAGAGATTAAAAAGAATGGGACTGTTCAGTTAAGGAAAGAGATGACTAAGGGAGGATATATGATAGTGGGCTATAAAATCATGAATGGTGTGGTGAAAGTGAATAAGAAAATGTATTTACCCCTTCACATAACGCAAGAACCACAGGTCAGCCAGTGAAATTATTGGGCAACTGGTTTAAAACAAACAAAGGGAAGTACTTCACACAACTCAGTCAACCTGTGGAATTTGTTGCTGGGGATATCATGAAGGCCAAAAGTATAGCCTGGTTCAAAAAAGAATTAGATGTGTTCATGGACTATAGGCCCATCAATAGGTATTAGCCAAGATGGTCAGAGATGCAACCCCATGCACAGGGTGTCCTTAAACCTCTGACTGATTAAAATCTTGGACTAGATGACTGGGGATAGATCACTCAATATATTGCCCTGTTCTGTTTGCTCCCTCTGAAGCATCTGGCACTCTCAGAAGACTGGGCTAGATACTGGTCTGACCCAGTATCCTTATTTGCATTCTAAATCATTGTTTTCATAACTGGTAGTCCTTGCTACAGGCCTAACCTTAGATATAATGTGAAGTAGATGACCTCACAAGCAGTGTGAACACATTTGAAAGAGCCATTTCACTGTAAAACTCTGTTTTCATTATCTTGCAATATACTCATTTTGGGGATGAAATTTCTCATGCTTAAAAAATAAATAGTCTTTTCAGTGATAGATCTCAAAATACTCTTCTTTGGCTGTCCCTCAATGCAAGGATGAGGGGGTTCATTGGTGGGTTTTTAGGTGACCGAGGAGCCCAATTTGTGCCCTGCAGATTTTCCCACAAAAGTGACAGGTGTAATGTTGGAGGATACATAGTTGTTGGCTGGACTGTTGTGCCCTTTCATTCCTCCTTTGCAGCTTCTCTGTCTCATGAGCACGTCTGGTCTCCTCAAAGTGAGCTGTGGCTTGGTGTATGGTGTGGCGCCGTTGTGTTCTGCTCTGCTCCGAGTCCTCCCAGTTTGTTGGGTTGATGCCTCCCTTTTTAATGTGTGCTTTCAGTATGTCTTTGAAGTGCTTCTGCTGCCCTCCGCAATTCCTTCTTCCCTGACTTAACTGAGAGAAGAGTACTTGCCTCGGGAGGTGAGTGTCAGGCATACGTGTGTCAGGTGAGGAAAGTAGATAAAACGTTATTCTCTTCATTTACAGATGGGATAGTAATGGAAGCACAGAAAAATAAGAGACCGTCAAATGGTGTATCAGTGATTGAACATGGGTTTCTTAATTTTTTCTGTTCTTGTTTTTGTAAATGTCTATGGAAAAATTTGGAAAACGCATTGGACAATAATAAAACAAAGTAGGATAGAAAACAATTTCCAGTTTTCCAAAATTTCTACTTTTTTGTTGTTCCTTTTTCAACCAGGTTTACTGAATGTTTACATTTCAATGTGGGGTAATGTAACCCAAACAAGCTGTCAAAGAAGACATCACACAGACCGTGCATATGAAGTAGAGGTCATCAGGAATGGGTAGTCAGTGATACTTCATTAGTCATTGGAAAATGTTTGTTTTTCAAAAGTGAAAAACAGCTTAATTTAGAAAATTATTTCTTCAATATTAGTGTGAATTATTTCAGCTGAAAATATTTGTTTGTAAAACTGATTTTGAAAGCTGAACTTCCCCTCTTTATTTTTAAACTGGAGTGGTTGAAGCATCAGTTGCAATGTAAAATCAAATTAGCAAGAGCTTTTTGACAAACAGATACCATTGTGTTTTCTGATGGATGCTGTTGTAGATTGAAATTCATCATATGGTGATAGTGATTTTTTTCTTGTGTCTGATTTTGAAATGTGACTTTTTTCATACTATCTCTGTTCAGCCACTACAAATCATATTTTTCATAGACTGTGTGATATTAATCTCCATGGGGTGGACACCTCTATGCAGGTGCTATAGATCTCCCCCTCCTCCAGTTAATTCTGGTTTTAATCTCACTTCCTTTGATTTATTTACTTATGTCATGTGTAATGTGTCTGGCTTCTTGCCCTCATGCTGCTTTCTCTTTTGTATACATTTGATACATTCTTGCTATTTCATTGCTCTCTTCCACATTTTGCTTTTGTTCTTGTTGGTTTATGTTATTTTTGTGGACAAGCAGGTTTTATTCTGTTATCTAATGATGCTTTTCTTCTACAATTTGTTCATCAATGTGTTACTTCACTTATTAATTCTTGGATTACGTGAGCTCCTTCATTTAGCATATTTAAGGAAAATGTGTGAATCAAATTAGGGGTGGCAGTGTTACAGAGAAATTTGGTCTGATAGGTGATGCTGGCTCTTCAAATGCTTATGATTGATTTCTTAGTTCCTCTTTAAACAGCTTTCATGCAGCCCCAAAATCTAACCATATGTTTCTCAAGAAGCTGACAGAAATCCCATTGGCTGATTCATAGAGGTTGCTCATTCTAGAAGCCCTCTGTCTTTTTCTCCCTTATTTGAGCTTGCTGTCACACCCTACCCATTTTTCCCCCCCAGAGCTGGGTACTGTATCAGCAAATTTGAGAGTATAAAATCACTTTATACTGAAAACGAAGAGTTTTTCATGGAGGAGGGGGAGAAAGTTCTTAAAACAAAACAAAAAAAATAACTGATTCTTGGATCCCCGATACAGGGCAGTCTTTGTGGTATCTTTAGCAGGATCAAAACATGGATTAGGCGTTTATGTGGATAAAGACATGTACAGTTACATTTGATATATATGAGGTATAAAACCTTATGCTTCAGAGAATAAAGTACCACTATCTAACCAGAATTAAAAAATAACTTTCCTTATGAGCATGTTGGTACATGGTTCTTGCACGTTCTTTTGAAGCATCTGGTACTAGCCTCTGTTAGAGAAGATACCAGGCTAGATGGAATTTGGCTGATAAGGAATGAAATTTCCTATATTCTTGATCAAAACATTCTTGTACATCATAAAGCAAGGTGCAATAAGAATTGGAACCATTGCATTGCAAAGCTCTGCTATGTGCATGAATTAAGCGGGTTTGAAAGAACCTCATGATTCAGTGGCTAGATATATAAAATCAGGTAACAAGCAAAAATGTTAGATGCAATAGATGAGTTCACCTATGCATTTAAATTTAAAATTTGTGGTACAATAATTTCAGTGTCGTCGTGACAGTAATGAAAACTAGATTATACTGAATCAAAGAAATTATATTTTGTATATGCAAGCAAGTGCAAAAGTTGCTGTGATTTCTTTAAAGGCCCATTTCAATTTAATAAACTTGAAATTGACTTGCAGTTGGAGGACAACAGAGGTTAACAAATGTTTTCTTGATTGCGGCTACAAAGCCTTGGAAAGAACCGTTAACAGGGTTTAGTTTATCAGATGCAACAAAATCTTGTTTTTTGTTGGACAGAGATGGCTAATTACAAAAACTAATGCAGAGCTTCTCACCAAGGCTTTGTTGAAAAACACAATTGGCACATACCACTATGCAGTGTCCCTGGCAGTGTCAGCAGAGAACCAAAGCTTGTGATGAGTATGGGTAATTGAAAAACATACTCACCTATAAAGGCGTATCCCCCCCCAGAACAGCCTGAACACACATTGGCAGGATAAAATGGGCCCAAGGTTCTGTGTATTAATGGGCCAGATTCTGATCTCCATCACATAGGTGAAAGAATAACTCAATTGAAATGAATAGTTACTCAAATGTACACTATTGTAACGTACATCAGAATCTGCAGCTGGGTATATGGCTGCCCTGCCCGAGTTGACTCGGGCACCTCTTTCAGCAAGCCTTACCCTTCCCTACCCCCAACTCCTCCTTGGGTACAGCTCTCTGATTGCAGCTCCCTTCCGCTTCCTGAGGCGTGATTTTGAGGTATCTTTTTTATTTATCCTTTGGCTGTTGCCATTTCTTCTGGGGGAGGGGAATGTAGAGCTGTCCTGTGTTAGGAGGAAGGACATGGGGTTTCTGAACTGTGGTAGGACAGATGGAAGCAGCAGGAGGCATGCGGTATCAAGCTGGTGATGGGATGGGTTTTTCTCTTCTGTGCTGAGGCCTGCTACAAAGTTCCTGAGGCCTTGCAACATAATTTAGAAATAATGCAAAGTCACAGTCCAAGGGACCTTGAATATTGGGAAACTTGGGGCTTGTCCACGCGGTGGGGTAATGTGCACAATGAGTGTGTGATTTCTAAAGTATGCTAATGTGCTACACATTAATTGGTCCATGTTGACTCCGCTGGTGTGCACTGGAAGTTCCTTAGTGTGCCTTCAGGTAGTACCCTTTTAAACAGCACTATGTTGAAGTGCACTAGGGAACTTTTAATGTGCAACACGCAGTGCACTTTAGAAATCACACCTCAGTAGTATGTGCTGTTGGGTCAGCTACTGCCTTGTCTGTATCTGTTCTGTAGATAGTGGTCTGCAGGGTTGTCACTTGGTTACCTTCCATATGGCTAAATTCATTATAAAATATTATGAATAAAACATAGCAAGAGAGAGAGAGACTGCATATATATTATACAGATATTGACAACTTACATCAGTTCCTCACAAGTAGAATGGCTAGCTTGAATATTACCTACTTACTTTTTTACATACAAAGATAATTTAAGAGCTCATTAAAAGGAGGGTTAGCGCCCCCATGAGAATAGCATTCTGTTTTTTTCCTGTGAGGGGCAGAATATTCTATAAATTGTACCAAACAGCAGCCTGGGATTTTGACGGCAATCATTTTTCACTCTACCATAGCTGCTCTAACTGCCTCATTATAGATTTTAATTTTAGTCTTCAACATCTCTTTAGGGGGTGGGGTGAACAGATTCTCTTCAGTACTTTTCAGCCTGTTGCTATTAAGTGTTAAATTTGTATAGTTGATAAATATGCGTGGTTTGGTTTAAGTACCAATGCATGTTTTTGAAAGAGGTCAAAGTGTCAAAAATTGCAGTAACAATGGTGACACATGGTAATTACAAAGTTACTGCATGAAATTTTATGAGATTTACGACAAGATGTAGAAATAACTACACTGCCATTGAGTGAAATGTAGCTATCACAAAATCTTCAAAGACCTTGTAGTAACTCATGATTAGCACGTTTAACCAGTCACCCCACTGTAGTATGCAGCTGAAGGATTTCAGTTACACTCAGAGCTTATTCAGTATTGATGTTTGAGATAAACAACAACCTGTTTTTGCCTGGACATCCATATATACACATTTTGTTTTACAGAATTTCTACTCCAAATCTCATTTGATAAAGTTCATTTCAAACTGTAGGAATCCTTATTTAGAATTTTGACTATTGACTTTTATTTGAGGCCTGTCCTTTTTTATATTTTAAACAAGCTCATTATTCTTCAAGTGCTTGCTCATATCGATTCCATTCTAGGTGTATGTGTGCCCATGTGCACAGTCATCAGCCTTAGCAGTATCCATAGCGCTGGCTGCGGCACTCCCTTAAGTGTCATGATCATGTGTTGGTATATTAGGTGCCGATGACCCTAGGCCATCTCAGTTCCTTCTTACCGCCTGTGAGGGTTGGTTGGAGTGCCTTGTCTTGCATCGCAAGAGGGTTAGCAGTTCTTAGAGTCCATTGTTCTGTCTCCTTTGTGTTAGAGTTGTAGTTTAGGAGTTTGAGTCCCAGCTGGGACTTCACCTCAGAATGGGGCATGCCCCGTTCCCCAGGCTTTAAGCCATGTTCATCATGCAGTTGGCCGATGCCCATCAGTGACCCCCACGAGATCTGTTTAAAGTGTTTGGGGGAGTCCCACAGAAAGGACAAGTGCAGGATCTGCAAAAACATTCACCCTCAAACTCAAAAGGAGCAAAATATCCGCTTGAGGGCCCGCCTCACGGAGGCTGCGTTTTGTCCTGCCTCATAGCCCTCTTGATCGGACTCCATTCCTGGCACTTCAGGATCAGTGCGCAGCGCACAGCCAGCACCGTAATCCACCCTGCACTCTTTCCCCTCCCCACTGCCTAAGAAGTCGAAGCACCCGCCGGCACCGCAAGAAAAGGGGGCTTTGGGCAAAGGAGCTGTGTTTAGCCATGTACCCACCCCAGAGCTGCTCGGGGTACCGCTGTGGTCAGACCCCCTAGCCCAGCCAGGGATTCACCTCCGACTCCAGGGAGCAGCAGGGGGTCCCGGCTCCTCTTAGGGCTATCTGTGCCCAAAGTGCGCCCGGCGGCCAAAGAGCAAATAGGCTAGCTGGCACTGCAGATGCCAAGCCAGGCAACGGACCTGGCAAAGGGCCTGGCATTTAAGGCCAAGCCAGTTATGGGACCACCCTCTAAAGCAGTGGAGCATTCCCAGTCCCTAATCCTTAGGCATTGATCCCCATCACTGCAGCCTAGGACTCCAACACTGCAGCCTCGCTCCCCAGTTAGAAGACCCAGGTCCCTGATGCGAAGATCTCCACCTACAAGGCATGGGACACCTTAGTCTCCCACCAGAGATTGCCACAGCATAGATCCCCATCACTTAGGTGGCCTCCCAAGTGTCAATCCTCCCCTGTGCGGCATCATTCCTGGTCAGGGCACCAGTCTCCAGCTCCCCAGTACTGCTCTTTGAGCAGCCACCGATCCTTGCCCTCTCCTTACCGGTCGCCGACAAGGGTCAGTCGGCGGACTCGGGCATCTGCGGCTCCACCTTGATTACTGGAAGGGCAATGGTCTGAGTTGGAAGGGAAGTTCAGTCCCTCACCAATAAAAGGCGAATCGCCACTGGCCCACAAAACCAGTGGTGGCATGGAGGCACAGGCAGTGGCCCTCTCAGTGGCAAAACTGGAACCTGTGGGGCGTACCTGTTGTGCCAGTACCATACTCCTACTGTTCCTCCCAGGCTGCATTGGACAAATCCAACACGGAAACAACACAGTGGGCCCCAACTCCCAAGGAGCCACCCCAGACAAGCAAGGGGAAGCCACCCCTCCCATTGCGGTGCAGTCGTCTTTGCCTTCTGCAGATGAAGCGATGGTGGGCATCTTGCAAACTAGCAGCCACCTTCTTTTCTCCCGATCATTTCAAGGAGCAGCAGACCTTGCTGAAAAGGGTGGCTGCCAACCTGAACTTGGAGGTCGAGGAGCTAGCGGAGGAGTCCAACAATCTCTTTAATGTCATACCCTCCTCTACCCCGGCCCGGGTTGTTTTGCCCTTCCACCCAGGAGTCCTAAAAATTGCTAAGTCTTTGTGGCAGACCCCCTTTTCCATTCTGCCTACCTCCATGAAGGCAGAAAAGAAGTGCTATGTCCCAGCTAAGGGATTTGAATACCTATATTCCCATCCTCCACCAGGGGTCCCTGGTCCTGTCAGCCATCAACAGAAAGGACAGGCAGGGCCACATGAGCGGCACACCAAAAAATAAAAATGTCAAGAAGATGGACATGTTTGGCAGGAAAATTTATTCGCAACCATCAATTTCGAAAGTCTATCCACCAGGCAGATACAACTTCAATCTGTGGGTCTCCATCTGTAAGTTCAAGGAGGTCCTTCCACAGGACCGAGCCCAGGAATTCGCCACCTTGGTGGAAGAGGGCAAAGCTGTGGTGAGAGGTGCCATCCAGATGGCATGGAATGCTACATACTTGACAGCCAGGGTAGGCACCTCTGCGGTGGTCATGAGGTGCAGCTCCTGGTTACTGACCTCTGGGCTGTCCCAGGAGATGCAGCCTACCCTTCAGGACCTCCCATTTGAGGGAGCAGGGCTCTTCTTGGAGCTGACTGATGAATGGCTCCACAGCCTTAAAGACTTCTTTGCTACCCTCCATTCCTTGGGCCTACATACCCCTCACCATTCAGTCCCCCACGTCCTCCGCTTCTGTCGAGGTTTTGGGGTGTCCTCGGTCCAGCTCCTACAGGAAGAATGACAGAGACAACGGTTTTAAACAGTGGCACCCTTCGTCTTCCCATTCCTCTGCTCCTCCTGGTTCTTCCAGAGGCCAAGGAAGCCAGAAGCAGATGTTTTGAGGATGCACCTGAGGATGGTGCCCCAGTCACTTCCCAGCATCCACCCCCACTGCTCTTTCTTCAACCCCCTTTGCCCCTTCCACTCTGCCTGATCGTGGCTGACCATGGACCCTTGACATAATATGTTTGGGCTACTCCTTGCAGTTCCTGGACTACCTTCTGCATCTCAAGCTTCAAGGCCTATCCTTTCAACTGTCAAGGTCCATGTGGCTTTTATATTGGCCTTCCATCTGCCACTCGAGGGTAGGTCGGCTTTCACCCAGGATATGACTGCCAGGTTCCTCAAGGACATTGAGCGCCTCTACCCGCTCGTCAGGTTCCTCTATGGGACCTGAATCTTGTGCTGTTGCGGCTCATGGGAACCCCTTTGAGCCTCTGGCTTTCGCGCTCTCCTTCTCCTTTCCTGGAAGGTTCTTGGGTGCCAGTCCAATTTGGCAGATTCCAGGGATTGACTGACTGCATGGAGTAGGGTGTATCTGATTTAAAGGTTTCAGAGACTTGTATGCTGTGTGCGAGCTCAACAACAGTGCTTTGAAAAATAGAAAGTTATAAAACTGATACGCTGTTGTTGAATTACTTTTGTGCCATTTAGTTCTCCATAATTAAATTTTCCCCTAGCTGAGAGCAGGAAGGAATCTTCAGAACCACTTAAAGAAGCTAAGTTCAATAACATCTGGTTTAAAATTCTGTGTGTTGTCTGAATGGAGAAATCAGGAAAAGCATCGCATTTTAAAAATATGACACCACTACAAGGTATTACAAAGTTATCTTGTATTCGGATTATTCTGGTACAATTTCTTCTTGAAATAATCAATAAATTGCTATTAAACTGCTAACTTCACTTTATTAGACCTGTTAGTCAATTATGTAATATATATTTACATAGTATTTCTAGGACACAATCCTGGAAAGCACTAAGCAAATGCTGAAAGTGAACACATGAGTAGTTCAGTGAAATTAATTAAATTAAAGTTAAGCATGTGCTTTAGTGATATGTAGAATAATCAGAACCTTAATTTGTATGTATGTATGTGTGTGTGTAAGTGTAACCATTATGGCATGTTTTGGTCATTGGGCTCTCCTTTTGCCCCATTGGCCTCAGTTAGCTTTCATGGCAGTTCCATGCAGAGAAAATTGAATCCTTGTTTGTCACCAAGTGCCCATTCCAATATTCAGCTTCTACCTCTGAGGCCAGAAATAATACTTTACTTGTGCTCCAGAACACAATAGTGAATAAATCCAGTATAAGTCACTCTATCCAATTACAGTTGTTGTAAAGTAAAAGCAAAGTTTGTTTCACGTAACACAAAATTAGAGAAAATACCAAAATTAAATATAAGCAGAATGTTTAATACTAATAATTATTAAAAACATGGCCAGGTACCACTGAAGGCTTTTTTGGGGACTACATTCATGTGCATGAGGGAATTTTCAATGCGTGCCAGCAGGGTCCACACAGGCCAGTTAGTGTGCACGTGGTAGTGTGCATTAGAATTTACATTCCTCTAATCTGGACTAATGAACTACATAGACAAGTCCTGAGCTAAGTTACATAGCATAGTTAAGCAAGATGAAAATATCACTTTCGGTCTTATGCTGTTGCTGCCAAGCTGACGGTATGAATTCAGTGGAAGTTGGACCTAGAGTAAAACTGCAGCAGGTTTTTTTGTACAATGAAGGTTAATATTTACCTAAGTAGTGATAATTTTTTCTCTTCCTTTTCTAGTGTTTACATTAAGGTTTTCTTGCCCAATTTAATCGACTAAGTTTAACCATTGCACATAAAAACCCCAGCATCTTTTTCCTCAACACCAAACAGAATGTCTCTTTACCATGCAAATAGAAATAACATTATAAATCAAATATAGTAGTTAACAGCATATAAAGTTAAATTGTCCTTTCCAAAGTATTAAGGCCTTCCCTCGTTTGTTATGTAATATTTTTTAAAAATTCAAATCTTTCATTTTTCTCTTACCCTCCCTTTTTAAATCTTCCAGTCATAAAAATGAGAGTTTAAAGGAACAAGTTAAAACTTTTAGACATATACATGTCAGATTACAGAGACTTGGCTATTTGGGCACTGGAAACTGTGGTACATATGTTACAGTAGAACCACAGAGTTACAAACTGACCAGGTTTACCAGTCACCCACACACCTCATTTGGAACCGGAAGTATGCAATCAGGCAGCAGCAGAAACCAAAAAAAAAAAAGCAAATACAGAACAGTACTGTTAAACATAAACTACTGAAAAAAAAAAAGGAAAGCAGCGTTTTTCTTCTGCATAGTAAAGTTTCAAAGCTGAATTAAGTCAATGTTCAGCTGTAAACTTTTGAAAGAGCAACCATAATGTTTTGCTCAGTTACAAATATTTGAGTTACAAACATCCTCCATTCCCAAGGTGTTCATAACTCTGAGTTCTACTGTAGTTAGTTCACTTAAAAACTGGTTTAAAAATAAGTTTCTTTTGATTTTACTTTATCAGCAAATGTATTTTTCTATTTTACCACATGCTGCATATCCTAAAAGTGCAAATGCTACTATAGATCCAAGACTAAAATTCTGCATAATGTTTTCCATAAGAAACGAACATCACAAGGTATATCTGCCTGCTGTGGTTTGCTTCAAATTAAAATTGCCTTTTTTGGCTAGAAAAATTCCTTGGTATAACTAGTACTACTCTCTAATTTTATTGTCACCCGTTTCACACTAGTATAACTTTGATGGAGTTACCCCTGATTTACCTCGATACAAGAGCAAAACTAAATGCTATCTTGCATAGTCATTTACACCTGTGCAAAGTAGGGTGTAGCACTACCATTCTGATTTGCTTTTCTACATTCACAGGTGTAAATGACTAAATAAGCTGTGAAAAAGTGGAGAATCAGCCCTTATGGTTGAGATTTCCAAACTGGAAGGAGGAGGACAAGGGAATTAGGCTATGTATATGCTACAGCCTATGTCAGCAAAACTTTGTATGTCGCTTAGGGGTGTGAATATTCTGTTCCCCTGAGTGACATAAGTTACACTGACATAAGTGTTCATGTGCACAGCGCTATGTCAGCAGACTTGATATGGCCAGTACCTCATCTGCTCACATATTGTGTGCAGTTACATAATTGTGTGTTTAAAAGTGTTTTGTGGACACTGTTAAGCTTCTGTTTGAAAATGTGGCCATTAAGATAATCAGGAGTCAGTTACATTAATTTAGATAATTTACAGTTTAGCTACTTGTTTCTGAACTTATCAAAATGTGACTCTGTCAACAATGTGCACTAAATAGAGAAAAAATTCTATTGCTGTGTTTGTTGCAGAGTAAAAAGAAATGCAGTCTATTTTCAGGTTAGTTTTAACTAACGTGGAATTGCAGATTCAGGCAAGGTATAATGAATTTTGTGTGCTTGTCAAGGTTCCTTTTCCACTCTGAACTCTAGGATACAGATGTGGGGACCTGCATGAAAACCCCCTGAGCTTATTTTTACCAGCGTAGGTTAAAACTTCCCCAAGGTGCAAACTATTTTACCTTTTGCCCTTGGACTTTATTGCTGCCACCACCAAGCGTCTAACAAATATATAACAGGGAAAGAGCCCACTTGGAAACGTCTTTCCCCCCCAAAATTCTCCCAAACCCTGCACCCCCTTTCCTGGGGAAGGCTTGATTAAAAATCCTCACCAATTTGCATAGGTGAACACAGACCCAAACCCTTGGATCTTAAGAACAATGAAAAAGCAATCAGGTTCTTAAAAGAAGAAATTTAATTGAAGAAAAAATATAAAGGAATCACCTCTGTAAAATCAGGATGGTAAATACCTTACAAGGTAATCAGATTCAAAACATAGAGAATCCCTAGAGGCAAAACCTTAAGTTACAAAAAGACACAAAAACAGGAATATACATTCCATTCAGCACAGCTTATTTTATCAGCCATTTAAAGAAAACAGAATCTAATGCATATCTAGTTAGATTACTTACTAAGTTCTAAGACGCCATTCCTTTTCTGTTCCTGGCAAAAGCATCACACAGACCGAGAGAGCCTTTGTTTCTCCCTCCTCCTCCAGCTTTGAAAATATCTTGTCTCCTCATTGGTCATTTTGGTCAGGTGCCAGCGAGTTATCCTAGCTTCTTAACCCTTTACAGGTGAAAGAGTTTTTCCTCTGGCCAGGAAGGATTTAAAGGTGTTTACGCTTCCCTTTATATTTATGACTGTGCTTCTAGCCAAGAGAGAGCATAAACTCTGAAAAGTTTATACTTTTCTATTCATGATCCAATTAAAAACTCAAGCTAGAAACTTTCCCATAAAGATCCTGATATCAACATTTAAACTACACTAACACTGGGATACAGGCTTTTAAGACACTGGCAATCTATAGTTTAGTGACACTCTAAATACTATGAATCTTTTACTAGCAAACACAATCCTGATATTGCCAAAAGGGATCCCAACTATGGCTAATAGTCTTGGTGCAGTTTGCTGTTTTTACTTACTCTGTAGGATGCTCCTGTTTTCCTGTTAGAGATTGACCATAAGAAACCACATTAATTCAGTGGATTTGAGCATTCAGTAATGATGAACGTTGCCATTTTAGTGAAAGTGTCTGAAATTATATTGTGCCTATGAATATTTGTTGGGACTTTCTCTGCAAGTTTGTAAAGTCAAATATTTCCTGTAGTCTCTTATCCAAAATTATTTATTGGCAAACTAATGGAAAATAGCTTCTGGACTATAATTGCTCCTTTGAACAAAGTATTTGAACAGTTTTCACTACATAGTAAAATTCCCAGATAAAAGCAATTATTATTTTCTGTGGATATTTTAAAAAGTTAGTATTGAAAGAGTTTTCAGTTTACTGTTCAAAACACTAAAAACCAT
Organism: Dermochelys coriacea; assembly: GCF_009764565.3. Lineage (NCBI taxonomy): Eukaryota > Metazoa > Chordata > Testudines > Dermochelyidae > Dermochelys > Dermochelys coriacea. Next base: position 101,472,952 of record NC_050074.1, on the reverse strand, counting down.
CACATGTTTGTTAGGACTGACTGCATGTTGTTGTTTTTGAAACAGTTTTTGCTAAAAGCATAAAGGTATCAGAAAATAGAGAACAATTTTTACTTTTTCAGTTCCATCAGGGAAATTTCCACAGTGAGAGACACAAACAGATAAAATACAAGAATATCCTTGTCTAATGTGAATTGTGTTTACATTTGCCAAATGTACCAGTTTCTGTTTATGCTCTAGAAGAGTGTAGGATAGCCTCTATTTTCTGAAACTCTCTTCAAAGAACAGTCTTCCTTCTACAGCAGGCAAAGAAAATACTTTTTTTTAAAAATGCCTTACTTGTCATAAAATTTTAGCCTCCTATGTATCAGGATATTTCTGCCTTTTTTTTTTTTAGAAGGAGGGAAATTAAACCACATTTAAATCAGTGTTTTCAGCATATTCTCTTCACTCACAGTGAAAGAAGAAGTGTATCTCTTCTTAAAAATATCACTGGAGCTGACAGGTCATCCAGGAAACCTTTGGAATACATTCGGGGTTGCAACTCTTCAACCTGATCTTTCCTTTTCAAATACTCTGCCTCTTCAGTCTTTCTCAATCTAGTACTCATTTGACTACATTCATCCTGAAGATGTTCAAACCGACGATTCTGTACCAGCGTACTGCCTTAAAAGGCCACACCGCCTGTAACTGATTTCAGTTGCATTGAAAACAATGCCTTGTTATCACAGACAGAGTCTGTCTTAAAAGGAGAGTTTGGATTTTCTTCTAAAGGCTCAACAAGAGGAGACTCCTCTTTCCTTCCTCCCTGCTTTCCTCCTTTCCCCTCCCCTCCCCCCCCCCTTTGCAGTGTGACTTACTTTTGTCATGGAAAGAGATGACGTTTTACAAGAGTGTATCATAGCAGCAGATGCTGGCTTACATATTTTTCCAGAGTATTTTTAAAATCTATAGTTCCTAGCCTAATTGTGAGATGTATTATATGGCTTTATTCCTGATTTAATAGACTTTTCTACCAAGCAGAAATCCTTTCAAATCCATTTAAAGAAAAACCATTTGAGAAGGACTTGGTTAAAACTCTAAAAGATTTTCCAGAGTTAAATCTAATTTTGCAGGAGAAAAGGCCAATCCTGAACACTCACATCTTGGAGAATCTTTTCTTTTCTAACAAAGTAATGTTTGAAAGCTATGAATTTGATAACTGCAATCATATATATGGGCTAGAAAGTCAGAAATCCCAGCAAGAACCTTGTCCTATTGAATCCCAGCACCATGATACTTCTCTGGGAAGTACAGTTGCCTTTTATTCATGAGAGTCAGCAGGCCACCAAGTATGGATGAATGCTATCAATTGTCTTTTGAGACTAGTTCATGGCATTTTTATTCTTGTCTCTAACCGTATGTAGGGTTAGATGGGCATTTGAAGAGTTAAATTAACTTGGCTAAAGAAAATATATGCTTTGCTAGAAGGTAATTGATAAGATAGGAGGAAAAGTCCTTTAATAAAAAGCCCTAGTTACCAAGGGTGGTTCTACTGGCTTAAACAAAGAAAGAATTTCTCAAGTGGTAAGGTAGGGTCTGATAGATGAGATATAAAAGGGTGAATTCTTGAGGGTTTTTGTTACTAGTACCTGCCTGACCAGGTTGAAGCCAGCTAATATGGGTTTGAGCATCCCTGGGTCTAGTCCTGTTGTAAGTTCCTGATCCATACTTATAACTGCACATTACTATATGTGTGTGATGATAGCTTAAGCATTTAAGGCACATTTGGAGCAGCTGTATAAATACCCATTTGGTCTTTGAATTTAATAAAGGAATGTATGGTTAAATGGGTGTCATGGCAATATCCTGTATTAATAATAATAATTCTAACACTTTGGCATAATTCCCTCTTCGCCTCTCAAATTGAGGCCAGGTTTACACTACAAGGGGTTTGTTGGCATAGCTGTGTCAATAAAGGGATGCAGAAATCACACCCTCTAGCTGGCATAGCTGGTGCCAGCAAAACTTGCAGTAGGGACACAACTGTGCCAACAGAGTGCTTCTGTCAGCATAGCTGATGTTGTTCAGGGAAGTGGTGTAGCTATGCCAGCAGAAAAACTCCTTCTGTTGGCATACTTTGCATTTAAACTAGGGGGCTCTGCTTATATAACTACACCAATATAGCTATACTAGCAAAGCATTTGCAGTAGTTTACACAAAGTCGGAATTAAATGAGAAGCTTCCTGTCTTTACATTTGAAAATTCCTCCAACAGTTCTAATCCTTCATTGTCAGACATTTGGGGATGTTCTCCATTTTATTGAAAAAAAATAACTGGAGGCAATAACCTGCAGTATTAGTCTTAACAGCAAAACGTACAATGCTGCATTTCTACCATCTTTGATTGCTGGCTAAAGTACATCTATCTACATGATGTTCTAGCCTCAACTGATTTTCAGAATGCATAATTATACCATACATCTCAATGCCCAAAGTATCCTTGTTTTTTATTAATGCCAATTGAATACTCTCTATTCCATTTTCATCTTCCCCGTTAGAATTTCTCCTAATATTCTCAGGATACTTTAGCGTTCCCCTGTCAGGCTGACATTCAAATAATTCCCTACCATTTTTTCTTGAATAATGATGTTTTTATCATTTGCACAAGTTCAGTTTGCACTATGAAAGGTCTACAATACAATGTTGTCTAGGGTTCGTCTAGAGAGCTGGCTTCAGTTAGTTCAATCCTTATGCCACCTTACAGCATAGTTTGTGATGCATCAAGGCTTTTTCCTCTTTCAAAGAAGAGTCTGCGAAGTATTCAAATATACAAGTGAATACAGCAGCAGAAATGCCTATATACCAGACAACTCCTTCAATTTCCTAGGACTAATGACATAGTTATTTGACCTGGTACTATGGGTTCATCCCCACAGCTTTCCTTTTTGTCATTCCTTTTATCTCAATGGGATTTGAAATAAACAGCTTTATCTTCCCAAGGGAATGTGAAACTTTCACCCTTCTTGACTTTAAATCAGAAGGAGAAAAACCTGCCCCAGCCAAAAAAATTAGCCTTGACTACACAATCCTTCCTCCCCAAAAGCATAGGCAAAGATGTGGGCTTAGAAGGAATATGGCTCAGATCTCTTGCATTTCAGAGTAGCTTGGATCAGGAAAGGGTTCAGGGTCTCTGACAGAGAATACATTGCCAACAACTTTCTCATTTATTAAGCTTAGAAAACAATATCGCATGAGTATTTATGTTGATCCCAACTGAGGCAGCCTCCCAAATAGGCAAGTCCAAGCCACTTAAAGATTTGTAGATTAAAATCAACACCCTGAATTCTGCTGGGAAGCTAACAGGCAGCCATTATAGATCATGGAGCACTGGTGCCACAAGCTCAGAGCAAAAAACTTCAGTTAACGTATGAGCTCCTGTGTTCTGCACCACGTTGTTTTCAAGTTGTTAAATTGCAGCCCTATTGCAGTAGCCTAATCTTGAGATGACAGAGGCTTGGATCATGGAAGTGTGATATACCTCTGAAAGAAATCGCCACAATCTCCTTGTCAGATATAGATGGGAAGAGAGCAGCCCTGGTCACTCTTGCTATACTATTAAGAGAAACTGGAGATACGACAATATCCCCAGATTATCTTTGGTATCAAAGTGCAAGTATATACCCTCAGTGAATGTGTAATCTATATATACACTACTGTCTGGCTGTTTTCCATATAATGTCAGCATACCTTTAATCTGTTTGGATTGAGCTTCAGAGAGCTAGCTCTGATCTGTGACCCAGTCTCTTTGAAACACTGGGTGAGGCATTCAGCAGCACTGGCTGGGTTAGATAGGTGGAGGGGATGTAATTAGCAGTCTGAAAACATTGTGTCTTGTGCCTCCTCCCTAACCTGTCAAACAGCCAGATATAGTCATTGAACAAGGAGGAGTCCAAATGGAACCCTTTAGAAACTCAGGAATTTTGTAAGGAATTTTCTTTAGTCACTTGTTTGTTTCAGGGAAATTGTTATGGAATGTTCAGTGCTAGTAGCAAGAAACCCAACTCTCAGGGTGGGAAATTCTGTATTTTGTTCTGCAATCTTTCTGTACCTATGTACAGCTATGAAATTGGAAAGCTCCATATCCTGTACTGCTGTGAAACGAAATTACAAGTAGGACAGCTGGGCACTTTAGCAAATTTTAAAATGGATGAACGCTTTTTTTTTAAGGGGGGGAGAGAATTCTCTCACCCTGAGAATTTATATACATTTCAATCCAAAGTGAATTTTTATAGTTCTGAACCCCTGAAAATAGGGCTTACATTGTAAACCGTGGCACAGTCTTAACTATAATAGTGTGAACAACATAGTTCTGAGACTAAAAATATGTATTGGTATATTTTGGATTATTCCCTTATGAACTGTACAGGGAACATGAGAAGTGGCAGCATAACTGTAAACAGAAAGGCCAAGACCCTTTGCTTCTGTTTCACAGGCTGCTCCAAACACCAGTGCTGCTATTCACAGAAAAAATTACTGTAAAAAACCACTTTGTAAAACTTGCAATAAATCCAGCAGTCAGAGTGGCTCTTCCTCAATATGCTAAGCTGTGAAATGAACACTTAATAGACCTTTATATAAGGGCAGTAGCTTTAGCATCTTGTGATCCACTTCATTCTTCTCCATTTTGATAAAGTCCTAGAGCTCCTAAGAACAAAATAATTAGGTCTTGAGTGTTTTCAAGCCCTGTCCAGCCTCTTAAAATATTTGTTGTCCTCCCAAATTTAGTGTTTGGATTTTTTTAAATCTTGAAGTCTTTATGGTTGCTTAAGCAAGTTAAATAGGTTTGAAGCAGCTACCAGACCCTCCAGTTCTTTCTCCTCTGACTCTCCTACCTACAATATGGGTTGTGCATTTCAGTAAAAAATTCTGCAGCACACTGAAAATTTGGAAGCCAAGTTTTTATTACACGTTTTATATGTAAACACTGAATTTGCACATGTACTTAGGCAGGTAGTTAGATGTTGAGTCTACCAAATTCACATACACAAACTCAGTTTTTTAGGGTTTTTTGTTGCATGTGTGTGTGCGTGTGTGTGCAATATATGAAGTGCAAAATTAGAGGCCACCTTTTAAAAATAGATTTCTCTCTCAAAGTCTAGAGGCTGCTCTTTGGAATTTATGTAGCTTTTCCGCCACTCAAGCAAGTTGCAAGTTAATTTTGTTTGTGATTGTAATCTGCTTTAAGGGTTTACTTAATTCTAGGATTTATAGACATTTTTTTCATGCCAGTCTAGGGATAAATTAGGATAAATTATCTTACTTCCTTAAAAACAAAAAGACATGTAAATTGCATGTCCACTTTTTTCCCCAGATTTGTTTTCAGAGGTTTGAGTTACTTTAAAAATCAAGTATCAGAGAGGTAGCTGTGTTAGTCTAGATCTGTAAAAGTGGCAAAGAGTCCTGTGGCACATTATAGACTATATGACATGCATCTGACAAAGTGGGTATTCACCTATGAAAGCTTATGCTCCAATACGTCTGTTAGTCTATAAGGTGCCACAGGACTCTTTGCCACTTTTAAAAATCAAGGATGTCTGCCGTCGTCCCTTGCAAACACAATGACCCCCAGAACTAGACACCATAAAGATTCAAGTTAGGCTTATTAGGTATGCATAAGTGTGAGCTAAGAATATTTCAGAAAATTATATCTTAATACTGTCCCCTAAGACTACTCATCAAACTGAAATCTATCTCGAAACATTATTTTTACAGACTCTTGTATTCTCAGTAACCTTCACAAAATATATACCAGTACCATTTAAGATTTCCAGGCATCAGGTTTTTGACCAGAACGCCTGGTCAAAAAGGGACCTTGGCGGCTCCAGTCAGCACAGCTCCAAGCACTGGCTCTGCAGCTCCCATTGTCCGGGAACCATGGCCAATGGGAGCGGTGGGGAGGGGGACAGCGCGCAGAGCCCCCTGGCTGCCCCTCCACCTAAGAGCCAAAGGGACATGTTGCCGCTTCCTGGTCAGCACCGCCCATACTCCAAACCCCCTACTGTTCCCCAACCCTCTGCCGCAGCTCGTAACCCACTCCCGCACCCGAATTCCCTCCCGGAGTCCACACCCTCTCCCACACCCCAACTCCCTGCCCCAGCCCGTAGCCCCCTCCTGCACTACAAACACCTCATACCCAGCCTCATCCCAGAGCCTGCACCCCCAGCCAGAACCCTCACCCCCTCCTGCACCCTAATCCCCTGCCCCAGCCTGGAGCCTCCTCCCACGCTCTATACCCCTCTGCCCCAGCCTGGAGCCCTCTCCTGCACCACAAACCCCTGCCTCAGCTTGGTGAAAATTAGCGAGTGAGCGAAGGTGAGGGAGAGTGAGCGACGGAAGGAAGGGGGATGGAGCGGGGGGTGGAGGGCCTCAGAGAAGGTGCAGGGAACTGGGCAGGGCAAGGGTGTTCGGTTTTCTGCCATTTCGAGACGTGGTTTTGTGTGCCAGTTCTATGAAATTGTATTTAAAATATATTGATATACAATATTTGTAAAGAAATACACAAAGTAAATTTCTCACTTCAGTGTGGATTAAGGACTAAAAAAATGTACACCTTTTGAGTGTTAAAAGCACAGTCAACTAAAGTTCTGTCTTCGTATCATGCTTCTACCTCAGTTGATGTTTGTGAAGTATCTACAAAGGAAACCATTTCACAGCTTCTCCAAACATAGTCTGAACTCAGTTTTAGAAGGTATTTTTTAATTATTTTGTTATTTCAAATAGTCAGTACAATTTCCCACCATCCATGCTGCCTGAAAGTACATATAAAATAGTTGTAGTTGTATCGACTACCACAGTTTTTGGAAAATCAGTTTAGATCACTGCTTTTCACAAGGTATATAGAACAGATAGACCACTTCATCAATCTCTAGTAAAGCTGGATCCACTCGAGTGTTCTTCTTACTCTAAAAATGAGCTATTAGTATGATAAAATCTGTTGAGTGGTACAGTTATTTCCTAAAATCTTTTAAGATCTCACAGTATTCTGTAACAATTACCATTTCATGTATATAATTGCAGTCCAGAGGTCCTGCTTGTTTTCTACACTTGATCTTAGCCAAAAGGCCGCAAGAAGGGAAGTTGACAGTATACAAGGCACTCTACAAAAGCAGGTCCTTAGCAAATATAAGGAGAATGTCTTTTTGAAAAGCTGGAGCTCCCCACTGAGGGCTCACAGTACAGCCTGTACTTTCAGTTGGAGTGCATTTCTCCTGATTTAAGCCATCTTGTTTCCTTGTGAACTCTAATGTTCTCAAAAATCTCAATAAAAAGATCTTGCTGACCAATACTTTTTTTGTTGTCCTGTTTTTGTTTGTGTTAAATCAGTGATTTGCTCCACAAATTTAGACTTCACTGGTTCTATATGTTTTGAAAAATTAATTTAAAAAAAAATTAAAAAATAAGGATTTCAAAAAATCCAAACTCTTAAAAAAAGTAAATCTCAGATTTTTCCCCTGGTCATAGTACTGATAAAGTACTATAAAATGGCAAGTCACTAACATTGATTGGCAAGCTCATAAGGCATAATTCCCATCAGATATACCACATACATAAAAGTCCTAAATTTTCAAAAGGTATTTTAGGTGTATCGAGTGACATATCTTAAAGGTGTCTGATTTTCAAAAGGTTGGTGCGCAGCATTTTCTGAAAATGAATCCTCTTTGAAGTGTCTCAAGTTGGGCCTCCAAAATCACTCGTCGCTTTAGGAAAATTCAATCCCATATGTTCTAATGCAGCTGGCATGGGGGCAGAGGAGTAGTAATAATTTAGCTGGAATATATGGGCCCAAAGAGCCAAAATTGTTAACCTGATCTTGTAACTGTCCAACGTTATACAGTTTTAAATGAGGTTCAGGATTTGACATACAGAGACCTCAGCCTGCTTAATACCATGGCAAACATACCATTAAAAATCCTCTTAACCTTTTATTAAAGTTATGGGGGTGGTGGGAGACAAAAACAGTTAAAGCATATGAATTGTGAAGTATTAAATAAGACTTTCATTTTAACAACATCCCTTGTTTCCTTCCCCTTTAGCTGGAGAGGATTTTTAGAAAAAGCCCCCCTTTCTTTTGACAGTCTCTTTGATGGTACTACAGATGTTAAATAACTGCCCTTTGCAGGAGAAGAGAAGAAGTTAGTTGAGATGGGCTGGAATTGTCATTGTTGCTGTTGTTAACATCCAGTCCTGTTTTCTAGAACACAAAACAAGACACACACACACAAGAAAGGAGAACGAAAAGAACAGCAAAGATAGAAAATGCAACTTCTGTGTCTAGTGTTAATTCTCACTTGCAACTTTTCTCCTGGAAAAAAACAAAGGCACAGCACCTGGCATGATTAGCTATTTTAGGTAATAAAAAACCTGCAGCACGGCCATGACCAACCCAGGTGAGCTGACTTGGTCTGTGGGGCTAAAAATTACAATGTAGACATTCAGGTTCGTGAGGGGTTTTAGCCCTGGAGCCAGAGCCCTGCAAGCCTGAGTCAATTGACCCAGGCTTTGAGATTCCGTGCCATGGGTTTTTTTTTTATTGCAGTGAAGATGTACCCTCTGAGAACTGCCAAACTTGTACCAGGCTTACATTTAGCTGCCTTTCCGGTCAGAGACTTACAACAATGTTTTAAAATGTGCAGACTTGGCCAGCTAAGCCAGACTCTTATTACACAGAAGGAAAAAGGAGAGAGAGAGAGAGGAAAGAAACGAAATAGAAAAGAAAAGAAATAGGTAGGGAAGGAAAAACACACATTGGGCGGGAGTAGACAAAGTCTCACATCTCAAATGGTGTGAGGTGTATTGGGGGTATGTATTGAATGTTATGAATGATTTATGTGAATCAGGGATTGTATACAGCTCCAGTGGGGGAGAGTTGCCTTTACCTTCTCCAAGAACTAAAAAAAGTGGGGAGTGTCACATTGTGGGGTATAATCCAGACCAGTGGGGGGGTTGTCACCACCTGCACTGGAACCCTGAGTGCCTCACAATGCTTTGCTGTTGTAGTTCCCAACCTGGCCACTCACAAACAGCCTACCAGCATGCACGTCACACTCTGACTCTATAGTTGGAACCCTGGTCCAGCTGCTCTGACTCCAGCAGCTTATCAGCAACACACACACCAGTCACATTCTGGTTTCCACCAGTCTTGGTTTATTATTTTCAAGATGATCCCAACACCCTCTCAGTCCCAAATTTCCCCCAAAATGTATGTTCTACACTGTTCAGCCTTCTCCTGGATTGTTCAGATTTTAAAGGTCTGTTACCCCTGTAAAGGATCAGTATTCAGCATTTTGCTACTTTAACTGGAGTTACCAAACCATTCAGTTTAAAGAAGTTTATTAACAAAAGAAGATAGGATTTTAAGTGAATTTGGGTATCAGGTATTAAAGTCAAAAATGGTTACAAGAGAAATAAAGATAAAATGATTTTCCAATAGCTAAAACTTAATAAGGTAGACTTGGTACAAGGTAAAATCCTAACCACATGTTCCCAGCAACATGGCTGACCAAATTCTCAGGTCAGGATCTCCCCCCAGATTCAAAGGGATGTTTCCTTTGTCATCTTAGTTGAAAGAGAGAGATTTGGGTGGTTTTGCTCCTTTTAAATCCAGTCACCCTTTCAAGTGGATTCTTCTGAAGATTACCCCTCAAAGCAAGGTTTATTCAAATGGTAAAAAAGGCGACATGGAGTCTGATGATGAAGGAGGTTCCATGCTCTTTCTTCTCACCTGTGTTTGCTGAAATGCAGATTTGTCTTGTCTCCTGCCATTTCTTTTCCCTGGTGTCTTGAGGAGCCTGTTTACTACTTATATTGTAAATTGAGGTAAACGCACATTTCTTCATTCAAGATACTTCTACCTGCACAGGGCTGTGTGGTTTTGAACATGTGCTAAGAACATCATGCAGGGGGATTTCATAACTTTATATATAATGTTGCTACATACATTTCACCATGATATTATTGAAGAGCAAGTTATTTGTTTTTATGAGATATAAAGGCATATTTTGTACAAAGATTATTACAGTAGCATGGAGGGTGTGAATACAGGGATGCTTTTGGTCATAGGGGGTGATTAAGGTTAATCACTCAAGTTGTAAACACCGCCAGAGAGGTACCATCCCCTGGGGAAGTTTGCATCTACTGGTTCAAACTGAATCTTGCAGAGACCAACAGACAAAGGAAGGGCTTTTGGCATAAAAAGGCTGCACTTAAAGTAACCCGGGGCCCTCTTTCTGATTCAGCCCTTCTCTTCAAGGAGGCCCCAACACTTGCCAAAGGGTTGGAAAGACTTTTGCCTACTTAGGTCCCGTAAGACTGATGGGTGACCCCTGGTAAGCTTTTAGCATGCATATAGAATCTTTTATTGTTTGTATGATTTCTCTGTAATGCTTTTATCTTAAGTATAAATGTTTGCCTAGAAAGAGCTCGGTGGTAACTTTTAACAGTTACTGGCAATACATTGTTGATAGCCTTTGGAAAGAAAGCAAAGCATAGGTGCTGACTGGCTTGCTGGGGATATCACAGTGTAAGGCAGGGAGCTGTGCAACCTTAAAACCCCAATCAAGAGGGGGAAGAGATGTGGGTCACCACCCAAAATAGATGATATCTGGGAGCCAGAAACCATAAGTGTGTACCCTCAAGGGACCACGGCAGGGGAATTCACGTGCAGTTACCCTAACATTGTGACAACCATGTTTGGGATTGACCTGCAGATGGTGGTGACATGGGTCCCTCTCTCTGACATAATTCAGTCGGGTATCTCTCAGGGTTAGGATGAAAGAAGCATAGTAGTGTCATGCTATTCTCCTGGAATCTCAGAAGATGGTAGGGGTGGCTGCCAGAAGCTTGCTCCTTCCCATTTTCTGATCTCTCATTCAGCCAGTGTACATATCCGATCCCCCCAAAATCTCTTCTTTTAAGGACCCTAAAAGGGAGTGATGGGCAGAATAGTCCAACCCTTCATTATTTTGTCTACCAGTTAGGCTTAATTTCCAACACACCAACTTTAGTTCACCGATGTCTGATTCCACTCTTCTTCTTTTCCAGGCATGTTCTTAACATAGTCCTTGAATTATATCTGTAGGTCTTTTTGTTTGTACTCATTCAGTCTTATGTCTCCCTTTTTGCACTTTTCCCATCAACATTTAATTGTAATAGCTTATTGTGGCACTTTATGAACTTTCACTCACTAGTCACAGTTGATCTCACAACTAGGGTAAATGTGTCGCCTCAGTTATCACAATAGGATCTAATTTCAGGGGCTAGTCCAATGAGAACTTCATATCTAATTAATGTATCTGACATTAATTTGTTTGTTCTTTTATCTATGCCCTCTTCAAAATACTGGAAGAAACTGTCTCTTGTGACATTTACAAAATGAAGAATTAGCTCTCAAAAAGAAATTCTCAACCAACCAAAGACCCATCAAGACTGTAATTTTAAGGGATCTCCAAGACTCATAAATCTGTTCATCTCGACAAATTCTCTAGTAAAGGACTATCTGTGAAAATAGGTTTTTTTTCTTGCCAAAAAAAAAAAAAGACTCCCTATGAGCTGCAAATGTTTGTTTTAAAGTCCACTCTAAACATTTCCATTTCTTACCTCCTTATGGAATGTCTATTGCTTCTTATCAAAAGCTGATGAGGTGTCCTGGAATCGGTCCAATTACCTGTGAATTTAGAGAACTCTTTTCTTGACTTGATTACATGGTTAGCGTTTGGGTTTTTTTCCAGGCCTCCTTAATATGCTGTTGATCTAGCTGTCCACTTGCAGCATTGGTGCTACCCCTAGGCCTTTTCAAATGTATAGTAACTGGCATAATTTCACATTTTTCTCAAATAGTTATTCGTTACTGTTCTAGCTATATTTCCCTACTCCCCCGGATATAAACAGTGTGATCATGATCATTATGATGCTAATGGGGCAGGCTTGCATTCTACTTTAACAGCCTACTCCTATATGTCAGATTTCTGCTTTCTAGAAGTTATTTGGAGTGTTACTTCTCCAGAATTTTTTACCATTAGGACAACATTGTGTTTTAACCAAATAGCATAATCCTAAAAGTATGAGGAAGAATTTCCAAACAAGTCACGTTTGTATTTTGAATTTGATTTTCTAGCTTGCTCTTAGATTCCTTATGGCAAATTCACAATGTCAAAGATTAGAGAACAAATTGAAAGAAGTTGGTTTATTAAACTATAGTACCAGCAACTATTTAGCATATAAAAATGTGAACGGATTCACTGATAAAATGACATTTATTAAGGTGCTTTTCAAAGTATCTGGTTTTCAGAATCACATGCAGTTCTATTTAAAATCAGAAATAAAATTATTTATGATGGTGGAAAACAGTGGAAAGGTTATCATATATACAGAGTGTTTGTAGCTAGTGTAATTTTCTGAATTATTATGCACAAATACCAGTATCATATAATATTGTCATAAAATAAAGTGCATACAAAAGGTATTTTCTACGCAGAGTTATAAATAAATATGGTGCCTTTATTTATCATCAGTATTAAAAGCCATATGATTTCTTTGTCATATGAAGAATTTGATATTTAAAGCTCTTAACAGACTTATGCGGGTCTTTAGTTCATAAGAGAATGTTCATCTAGCCAAGTAATACTTTTTGTTTTACAGCTGCTGTTGACCATATTCATATATGTATGTCTGGAATTGTCTGAAAGGCCAGGGAAAGTTTTTGCAATTAACCTCTAAATTAACAATAGAATTAAAAATTCTAATTCTAAATGCAATTTAATTTTGCATTTTTTAAAAGGGTAAAAAAAAATATATAGGTATATTTTCAAGGAAAAAAGACACCCTTGGAACACTGGAGGAATTTAACTCCTTATACTACTATGGTTTGAGCAGCCACTAAGAGGCATTATGCTAGGAATGGTATTTTTAAAAAAAAAAAAGAAAAAAAAAAAGGGACTAAGCCGAAGCTCTTGAGTAGAGTAATTCATAACCTGTTATGCCTGCCACCTCCTAGAAACCCTTGAACCTTGGCCTGCATTCACAACTTAACCTACATCTCCCTTCCCTCATGCCAGGAGCCAGTAGTGAGCTAAATAAAATATATGGAAGTACTGTACATATTCAGCTATGTGTCTAATATATTGTCCAGTAAAATTATCTTAATAGAGATTATCTAGCCATTTTCTGAGCCTGCTTTTGCTCATTGAATAGTAAAGAATAATACCTATTACTTTCATTACATTAGGTGTTTTTTAAATTAAATTAATCAAATTAGGTAAACATCTGTATTGCCTCTTGCAGCCCCAACAGGTTTTCCTCAAAACTGTTTTACAGCAACAGCTGGCATCAGGGGAACAAAGCAAAGGCAGCTTTTGTAAAATTGAAAAAGTTCTCCAGTTAAATCGTTGTAAGATCATCACAGCATCTATTTTGTCTGTCTTGTTCTTCAAAAGCTATGGGATATCTACATTCTTCAAAGTGTTGGAAAGCAAGACTATTAGAGGGTGTTCATTCACTCAACTTGTAAATTATAATCCTGGCTATCCCATGACATAAACTTGTCTGGGATTATGCCACTAGTAGTGGCACCTTTGCATGGAAGAGCAGGCTATTCACAGAGATAGGTTTAAACCTACTAATCACTGATAGACTGCTCATCTCTTGCCTAGGGAGGATAGTGGCCACCAGTGGGAAGGCAGAAGCAAATTCCTGTCCCACAGTTAATTGCCAAAGTACTTTTAGTGGATAATGCCCTTTAAGTAATGGTGGCAGTAATATATCTGAGGCTACAGCTATTGGTGTGTTAACCCGTTACCTGGTTCAGCTTGCTGAAGCTTTATCAAGAAGTATGTAAATTTGTGACCTTATTTCAACTTTTCAAGTCTTCGGAGGTGCTTGCTTCTCATCTTGGTACTTGTTCCACTGTCCCCTCTCTGTCAGCTGCTGTAATCTTTCATTCTAAAGAATAGACAGTCTTCCCAGTGGTGATTCTATCTGGAATAGGAGTGTCTGTCCCCATACCACCAGAGGGACCTTGTGAATCCTCATATGCCCTGACATAAATTAAAGTTTATTAAAATCCTCAAAAGATTTGTTCAGATCCTTGGAGCAAAAGACACAAAAGAGAGACAACATCGATGCACGTTTATTTCTCTACTGGAAGCCACATCCAGAGATAAAATGGACATTGACAAGCAATCAAAGATGATAAAAATATTGAAAATGGGACCACATTTAATACATAATACACCAGTAGTTTTTGCAAAAGCACCCTGCAGAGAGTAGTCATAGCTAAATACTTTGTCGCTATTTACGGACATGCAGGAGGTATGGAAAGATTATTTTGGCTGTGCTGTAATGAAGAATTTTGTTTGAGCTGCTAAACTCTTTTATGTCATGTGACGCATCAGATTCTAACTTAGGGCTTCAGTGGAGGACTACACCTCCAACAGTCTTGCTTTTCCTTACTAATAGTGACTTGTTCATCCCACAGAAATTAAAGAGCCAAAAAGGATCCTATGTTTACAATTGGATGGTAGAAAGTACAGTGAATAGCATTGGTCTAGTCCATCAAGTGCAAACAAAATCAGGTGGGAATGTGACATAGTACATTGGGTAGGTCCCATCTAACAGTTGACAGGGACTCGGGATTATATTAATATGAGAGAATCCTGTTCTCCATTAATTTTGGGGTACAGCAGTCCTACTTCTGAATTATTCCTAGAGGCTGAATGAGAACCTATCACATCCATAGCTATCTCAACAGCTAACCTCAGTTTTGGTTCACAGAACAGTCAAGCTATTTTCAACCATATTTAACTGTTTGGTCATCGAAGTGCCACCGGGGAGGGCATTGCCGCCCCAGAATAATGGCTGAGCTTTAGTCTATCTAAATTTTTGTGGTGTTTTCCTTCTGTTTCTATTCTCTTTTTAACTCTGCAGGTTTACATAAGTGTTCCTTTCTGGGTTTGTCTATGCTGCACATCTACTAATTTAAGCACTTGTAGGCATACCGTTGCTGTCTTTCATTTAGCTAGCACAGGTAACAAAAGTGGTGTAGTCGTGGAGACCTGGGCTTTAACACAGTCTAGCAATCAGGGTAGGTACCCAGGATCTCGGCAGGCTTATACTTTGGTTGTTAGCCTGTGCCACCACATCTGAACTACTGTTACCCATGCGAGCTTGATTAAAGCTAGCACTGGTATGTCTACTTGTACTACAGTTGCACCTTCACTTGTAGTATAGCCATACCATTTCTATATGTGGATGTGCGGCTACGTTGTTATCTACTGGGCCCAGAAATCTTGGCCTATGATAGAATCATATTGTGACTAAGCTTATATCACTGTATTTGTAGATGTGTTCTAGAGCTAGTTGCTATTGGAATTGAGTTACAGGGAAGGATATGAGGATTAGCTGCAGATCCCACTAGTTCACTGCAGGAGCAGCAGTGTACTAACAGTTACTGGGATTAACCTTCTAGTTTGGGAAAGTGGGAGCTGCAGTGACATAAACAATGGTACCTGGGATCTCTGGCTCTTTTCTATTATTTTTTAAGATTCACTCCTACACCATTATGTCAGGTGTGTGGATTTGCTACAAAGCATGTGATCAGAGAAGCAGCCAAGTACTTTTCTCGTGTTGGAGGACAGGTGATTTAAACAGGGGAAAAACTGTAGTGTTCTTGGGGTACGTCTACACTGCATTTAGACACCCATGGCTGGCCTGTGGCAGCTGACTTGAGCTAAGGTTGGAAGGTTCCAGAATCCAGGTTGCCGCCCAAGCCCAGAACTTTTCCAATTCCAATATATCTTTTCTGAGATGGGGCGACCATAACTGCATGTGATAATCAAGGAGTGGGCATACCATGGATTTATATAGTGACATGATATTTTCTGTGTTAATATCAATCCTTTTCCTAATGGTTCCTAATATTCTGTTCACTTTTTGACTGCAGCTGCATATTGAGCGGATGTTTTCAGAGAACTATCACAGTGAATTCAAGATTTCTTTCTTGAATGGTACCAGCTAATTTAGATGACATCATTTTGTATGTAGAGTTGGGATTTTCCAATGTGCATTACTTTGCCTTTGTCAACATTGAATTTCATCTGCCATTTTATTGCCCTGTCACCCAGTTTTGAGAGTTCCCTTCACAGTCTACTTTGAGTAATTTTGTATCATCTGCAAATTTTGCCACATTACTGTTTACTCCTTTTTCCAGATCATTTATGAGTATGCTCTGGTTCCATTACAGATCCCTGCGGGACACAACTGTTTACCACTCTTCATTTTGAAAACATTTATTCCTATCCTTTATTTCCAGTCTCTTAACCAGCCACTGATTCACGAGAGCAGCTTCCGTCTTATCTCATGAGTGCTTACTTTGCCTAAGAACCTATCGTGAGAGACCTTGTCAAAGGCTTTCTGAAAGTCCAAGTACACTGTATCCACTGGATCATCCTTGTCCACATGTCTGTTGACCCCTGGAAGAATTCTAATAGATTGGTGAGGCATGATTTCCCTTCACAAAAACCAAGTAAACTTTTTCCCAACATCTGATGTTCATCTATGTGTCTAATAATTCTGTTCTTTACTATAGTTTCAACCAAATTGCATGGTATTGAAGTTAGACTTGCTGCCAGGATCGCCTCTGGAGCCTTTTTTAAAAATTGGTGTCATGTAGGCTATCCTCTAGTCATCTGGTACAGAAACTGATATAAATACTAGGTTACATATGACAGTTAGTAATTCTGCAATTTCATTTTTGAGTTCCTTCCGAACTCTTGAGTGAATACCATCTGATCCTGGTGACTTATTATTATTTAATCAATTTGTTCCAAAACCACCTCTATTGACTCCTCAATCTGGGACAGTTCCTCAGATTTGTCATCTAAAAAGAATGGCTCAGGTGTGGGGATCTTCTGCAGTGAAGACTAATGCAAAGAATTCATTTAGCTTCTCTGCAATGGCCTTGTCTTCCTTGAGTGCACCTTTAGCACCTCGATCATCAACTGATTGTTGGGGAGGCTGATGTACTTAAAAAAAAATTTTGCTGTTAGTTTGTGAGTCTGACTAGTTGCTTTTCAAATTCTTTTTTGGTCTGCTTAATTATACTTTTATACTTGACTAGCCTGTGTTTGTTCCTTTGAATTTTTCTCAATAGGATTTATCTTCCAATTTTTAAAGGATGCCTTTTTGCCTTTAACTGCTTCTTTTATTTTATTGTTTAGCAATGGTGGCATTTGTTTGATCCTCTTATTAGATTTTTTTTAATGTGGAGTGTACATTTAATTTGAACCTCTTATATGGTGTTTTTAAAAAGTTTTCACGCTGATTCCAGGCACTTCACTTTTTGTGACTATACCTTTTAATTTCCATTTTAATTAGCTTTCTCATTTTTGTGTAGTTTCCCTTTCTGAAGTTAAATGCTGTTGTTGTGGGCTTCTTTTGTATTTCCACCCCACAAGGATGTTAAATTTAATTATATTATGGTTGCTTATTACTGAGCTGTTCAGCTATATTCACCTCTTGGACCAGATCCTGTGCTTAATTTAAGATTAAATCAAGAGTTATCTCTCCCCTTGTGGATTCAAGGACTAGCTGCTCCAAGAAACAGTCATTCATGGTGTCTAGAAACTTTATCTCTGCAGCCCATCCTCACGTAACATGCGCCCAGTCAATGTGGGGATAGTTGAAATCTCCCATTATTATTGAGTTTTCTATTTTTTATGGCCTCTCTAATATCCCTGAGCATTTCAGAATCATCATTGCCATCCTGGTCAGATAGTGAATATTATATTCTTATGTTATATTTCAGGGATGGCCAACCTGACCCTGAGAAGAAGCCAGAATTTATCAATGTACATTGCCAAAGAACCACAGTAATACGTCAGCAGTCCCCCAGTAGCTCCCACACCCGCTCCTAGCATCTCCAACCCACCAGCAGCCCCGCCAATCAGCGCCTCCTCCTCCCTCCCAGCACCTCCTGATCAGCTGTGTCATGGCATGCAGGAGGCTCTGGGGGGAGAAGGGAGGAGCGAGGGCACTGTAGGCTTAGAGGAGGGGGTGGGAAGGGATGGAGTGGGGGCAAAGCCTGTGGCAGAGCCAGGGGTTGAGCAGTGAGCACCCCCCAGGCATATTGGAAAGTTGGCGCCTGTAGCTCCAGCCCTGGAGTCGGTGCCTATACAAGGAACAACATATTAACTTCTGAAGAGCCGCATGTAGCTCCGGAGCCACAGGTTGGCTACCCCTGCTATATTCATATTATTCAAGCATGGAATAATATCCAGAGAGATTTTATGGTACAGTCTGATTCTTTTCAGATTTTGTCTATATTTGACTCTTTGCTTTCTTCCAGTGCCCCACCTGCATGACCTGCTAGGTAGATTTTGGAAGACATTAAGCTATTATTGGTGAACCAATAGGTTTTGGGAAAGCATCGTTAGGTGAGCTTCCTTATGAGAGAATACGTAGAGGGTACTAATACTTAGCTAAATATTACTGGTTTTCTCTTTTTAAAAACTCGTATTAAAAATCTATCAACATCTTTTTTGTTTCTGTCCCTTCCAGATTAACTCATTTAAATTCAAAAACTTTGATGGCAGCAAGGCCTACCAGATTTTCCCACTCGGTTAATTTTGTAACTGGGGGTTGCCATCCCTGGGGGGCAGCCAATCTCTTCCTTCTCCCTTGGCATTGAGTGTATTATGAACTAAAATTTTGCTGCCAAAACACTTGCAGGTCAAACAGGGGCACCAAGGCCAACATTAAAACTATGGTACAAAATGCTGGTGGATAGTGTGTTGGAGTACTTTGCTCATTCTGTCTAGGTATGTGCACTTTTGTTGTTGTCATTTGGTTTAATTTGGTCTAAATTCAATTAATAAAGAAAATCCTTGGGAGGCACATAGAGGAAATATCAGCCTAACATCATATTCAATCTTGAAAAAAATGTTGTTTGAATCCAAGGTTTCCTGACTCTTCACTGCAGCATAAAGATCTGATATTATAGTACTCTCTATTTGAGTGGACACTGTAATAAAAACAGAGTTCAGCATTGTCACAGTAGTATATTACAGCCATGGAAATTCCCTGTAATTCATTGGTCCGTGACCAACAAAAATCCCCTTAGACTAACAATTAATCAGGCTCTGGTGAGCCCTTGACTAGCA